>NC_062251.1:10455188-11055188 GCF_905475465.1 Pieris napi
GAAACTTTCCTTCATTGTAGATTTTTAATATTCGACAGTAAGACCCAAGAATTAAATTTGTTAGGATATCCTTTCCATTTAACTAATACTTCCTTTCTAATACCGCTTTTACGTGATCTGATGATTTTATCAATTTTATATTCGGAAGTGGGGGAAAAAGTTATTTTTTGTAATTCTTTTTCATAAAAAGTTCCTGTTATTGATTCATTTTCTAAGTCGTTTAAAGTGTATACAACCCACGGGGAACGATCTATAATCGAAGTAATGATAAAAATTTCATTACTCCAATTACTTTCATAACCTTTTTGAAAAACATGTTTGTATTTTGTAATTCTTACATAGTCACCAACGTTAAACTTAGGTACTTTGTTTAAACTTGAAATATAAGTCTTTTCATCATAATATAAATTCCGCCAAACTTCCATAATGTTTTCCATTTTAACATCACATGGTCTCATCTTGATACTAGAGTGCACACTGTGATTATAAGAACTAACCAAATCTTGTAAAATATCTGTATAGCGATAAGTATTCTTATGTGTAAAATAACGCCACATTTTCATTTTCAATGTTCTCTGAAATCGTTCTACTATACTTGCCTTTATATCTGGATTATTTGTAGTGTAATAATTTATATTTTTACGTTTTAAATATGTTTGGACATCCTTAGATACAAATTCCGTACCCTTATCTGATTGAATATGTCTAGGAACAGTTTTAGCTTCATCAAAGATGCTAGTAAAACACGTTTTTATTGTGCATGAATCCTTCTTTTTCATTGCTCTAACATAAGCATACTTACTAAAGGCATCAATAACACACAAAATATATTTATATCCATCATTATATTGCATGTAAGTTCTTAAATCACTTAAATCAGCTTGCCACAATTCATTAATATTTGATAAAATATATTTATTACGCGGGAATTTTTTTATAACCGGTTTATGTAATGTATATGTTTCTTGAGAATGCAACCATTTCGAAACGTCACTTTTTGAGATTTTTCCATTCATTGCCTTTGTTAACTTATTGACACTGCTGTAACCAGCTGGATGTGAAATATCATAATAGATGCGATGTAACTCTAATACGGGGTCCATTTCTCCCAATCACTTTTGTTTTTCTATTTATTGATGTGTTTAGATTGTGTTGGGGTTGAAGAAACCTCAGTTTGTGATTCTTGAATCAATGTTTTATCTTTACTATTAAGCTCAGATATATATTTGATTCTTTTCAGATTACCAATATATGTTAGCGGTGTATTTATATCATTTAAAAACTTGGCGAATATTTCCCAACCGATTGGATCGGATCTCTTCGAGGGTCTTAAGATGTCATTCACTAAATCTATAATATTACTCCCTGGTATCTCTTGTCCACTAATGGCAACTGTTCCATTTTTATTCCATTGCAATTGATCTGTTTTATTTAATATTGTATCCATCAATAATTCACCCCTCCTCATATAAGTTTTAGGAATTAATTTTAATATTTATTTTGGTGATAACCCATATGTGATGTCTTCACCCGTTGGGGGTTGTTTAACATTTAGCATTTTTTCATTTTCACTAGTAGTTATATTATTGATGTTACGGTTTTTGTTAGTATTATCATTTATTACCTTTTCAGTTATTGTTATTTCTTGAGGTTGACGTTCTTCCATGGAGTAATGTAAGTATCTTTGTAAAATTTGTAGATAAAGCGCCCATTTTTCGCGATCATCCAATTTACTTGATATAATTTTTTCCATTTCTAAATCCAATCTACTTTGCGGTGTTGCTTTATTTTCATTCTGATGTTTCAGTTTATGTTTTTATTTTTATAATATGAATTACGAAAATTATGAAAAATGACTGCAAACTCAATTGATTCCTAATATACCAAATAATTCATTTGTCGACAACGCTTCTTACCATAATAATCAATTTGACCTCGCGCCTACATCAAACTCAAAAAAGGCGGATATGCAAGCCTGGCTCTCCGAAAGAGGGATTGAATTTGAACCAATTTTTTTGAAACCGCAGTTATACAAATTGATAAAAGCTAATAAAAAAACGTTGAAAACATTTTCAATTGACAAAATTATGGCCGAACATGGTCACGACATCCTGAGACTCCCTCCCGTACCACCCAGACCTCAATCCGATCGAGATGGCATGGTCCAGCATTAAGCAGTACGTTGGTAGTAAAAATATCAAGTGGAATAGAAATAAAGCCATTGAACTAGTGACAAAGTTAATTTAATGGGAGCACAAGAGTGGGAGGCTTTGTGTAATAAAGTGAAAGCCGTAGAATAGGAAAACTCAAAAAGCGATCACGTTATTGACACGTTTTACGGAACAGTTTATTATTATATTAAGTTAAAACTCTTAATGTCTTAAGCCTTGTATCTTCCTTTTTTTTTTTATAGCTGCTAGTTTAGTGTTAAATTTTGTGCTGTCATGTTTTGTCTTGTTTTACTTTGTGTTGTATTTTTTATCAGTGAAACTTTTTTTGTGGATATGTCCAATGTGTCTATTTATTTTATGTTTCACATTTATTTTATTTTTACTGTATAGAGATGTATCTGTTTAGTTTCCTTAATAAATAAATATTCGTGTCAGTGACGATGATAGCTCGGACAGTGACGATAGTCAAGATGACGTCGAAGATTGTGAAATCTCAGACGATGACGAAATGCCGTCTACGTGTGCCTCCGTAATCGGAAATAAAGTGTACAAAGATGATTTAATGGAGGGAATAGTGCCTCTGCCACACGACTAGAATGTGAAATAAATTACTTACTTAAATATACATCATTTTATCTATTTTAAGTACTTATAATTTAAGATATTAATAATATAAATCATCTATTTATTAAATTACCTCAAGTATAACAAACTTGTATTTATTGTGAAACCCACCGAATATTGTTGAATAAAGTATAAAGTATCACAGAGCAAGCCGTTTCTATGATTGGCTAGTGTCTCCGCAGGAAATATTGAAGACAATTGTAAGACATACAATAGAAGTGTTATTTATATTCTAATTATTAAATACAATAAGTAGGGGAGACCGGGTACAAAAGTAACGGCGGGTCGAAAGTAACAAATGCTCTCTAGATTCATCCAATGGGCGAAAACTTCGCCGCCGTCAGGCGATAGCTGAGAGTGCCCCCCTCACTTGTAGTTAGTCGCCGCGTACTCCAGGTTGTGTGAGAGGATACTACGTGTTTTTACAAACCAAAACTAAGTTTTTCGATATTTTGTTATTTAATGTTTACATAGTCGTAAAAGGATGGTAGTAATCTGAATGTTTGCAGATCTATTTTTGATTAGATTGATTGTCATTGTTTAAATTTGTTTTTGTTTAGCACGTTCCGTTTTTAAGTTATATTTCATGTTTCAACAAAAATGAGGAAGGGTACAAAAGTAACATAGTCCTATGGGTACACAAGTAACAAACAAACCTAGCAAGATTGTTGCTCAAAAATGAACTAAACAAGTAGGTGCAGTAACCTCAGAACGTGGAAGATTAGGAATTGTTGCTGTTGCCATTAATGCTCAAGGAGGACACATACCTCCTTTTTCGTATTCCCATTTAAACAATTCCAAGACCACATGATTCTTGAGGGTCCTGTTGGTTGTGCCGGAGCTGGCAATGCTAGTGGATGGATGCAGAATGCAGAACTTTTACTTTTTAAATAAATAATTGTTGATTAAACATATAATATTGTATTAATTACCAACCTCTTCGTCTTGTTACTTTCGACCTGCCTACGTGGTCGAAAGTAACAACTGATGATTTTTTTTTAACTCTCTGTTATTCATATAAAACACACCATAGTAAAAAAAATCGAGCTGCTAGTGTAAAGAACATAAACTGAATTTATATATGGTTATATTAACACGTTCAAAGTATTTACAATATTGAATGTATTATAAAAGTGCTGCCGGCCGCCGGTTAATGGGTTAATTATTCAAAATCTCGCGAGATGGCTGTGTGTTTATTCCTTCGCCTCTATTTAATAAAAAAACGTTACGTTTGTTTGTTACGGCCTAAAGAAAAGATTTGAAAGCGTCGAACAAATTTATTAGTCGGCTGCTGCGACCATTTTTGATCCAAGATTTAAAAAAAAACATTTTACTGACCATCTCGCCTGTTCTCGAGCAATAAATAGAATAAACGCTTCAATTTTAGATATTACTCGGTAACTTCCACAAAATAACAGTGAAGAAGTCGACGCAATAGAAGGGACTGATAATATGAAAAAAGGAATTTGGGATTTTCATAAGTTGCTTGTGAAAAAGCAGCTCTATATGTAATGCACATGCACAAGAAAGTCAAGACTTGAACGAAGAATTTTAACACTATTTATCGCAGGCAGTTGTGCACCTAAAGTATGATCCTACACTTTACTGGCAAGAACAAAAAAACTCTATTTATGACCACGTTCACTCAATAGCCATGATAATTATATATGAGTATCGTGGGATCGGCTAAAATGGCGGTGGGCTGGACACCTCACCTAACTTTTATTTGTTTATAAAAGTGACATTAGGAATACATTTAATCCAGAGATAATATGACGGAATAAGGTGCTACGAACAGCAGCTCGCATCTACGCTGTCGACTTTGCGGTAATGTATCGATATGCCTCTTGGCTACGAACGAAGCGTTTTCGACAATACAATTACGCAAAAGCGGTAGTGTATGTAGAATACTTTTCGACACCAATATGGCTAGACCCCCAGGACCATCGGGCCAGAGAAAAAGAGGCAGGCCAAATGCACGCTGGACAGACGACGTTATAAAGATAGCCGGCACGCTCTGGATGCGAGTAGCCGAAGACAGGGAAAAATTGTCATCTTTGGAGGAGGCCTTTACCCTCCGCTGAGAGGGGTTCTTGCACCTATAAATATAAAAGCACCTGTAGAAAAGAAATTAATAAAGTACCTATCTAATCATGCACACTAATGTATATTTTTAACTTTTTATTTTAATTTCTCTTTTTTTCTTTTTAGTAAACCTATCTTATTTTATATATATTTTAGCAAGAAATAAAAGGCTTTTTATTTTTATTATTATTATTATTTATCGTGGGATCATATGTCCCTTGTGAGCGCCTTTTCTCAATTGCCGGAAACATCGCGATTGATGAGCGAAACCGCTTGGATCCCTATAGACTTGATAGACAGTTGTTTTTAAAAAGTTTAGATATTAAGCATTGGGCATAAGTAAGCATAAGCTACATTATCTTCTTAACTTTGTAAATCAATATGGTATTTAAAAAATAAATGTTTTGTTTTATACCTGATCTGATGTTTTGATGTGGTAAAAAAAAATTATCATCAATTACCTGATTTTACTGATAAGAGAGATCGTTAAATTATAATATTATGTATCTTGTTTTTTAATAAAATAGATTTATATTACATTATAAAGATAAATTTGAGAAAAAGATCGATTTTTCAGAAATCGATCTTATTGGCCCCGATGTTTTCGTGGATCGATTTCATTAGGTCACGATTCGAATCGATTTAAAAATCGATGTCTTTCGGAAAGAATCGCCATCCCATAGGATATGCTGTAAAAAAATATCTGTTAACACCACTGGCTGATCCCCAAACTGCAGCGAAGAGACTCTACAATGAAAGCCAAATACGAACAAGAAATGTGGTGGAAAGAGCATTTGAAGGGTGGAAAAGGTTTCCCTGCATAGGCTCACAATTAAGGGTGGCTTTAAAAAATGTACAGCATATCATTGTTAGCACTGCAATATTGCATAATATATGCATAGAAAAGAGGGAATATCTGCCAAAAGACGACTGAAATTACACACTTCACCTTCCGATAGAAGAGCAGAGCTTTCCCGGAGACTGCCAATGAACAAGAGTACAGACTACAGATTATACAAACCTATTTTGCATCATTACTAGCTATAGAACCGCGGCAGCAAATAATTAAGTATATTAATAAATAATATCAACTCCTAATTCATTATGTATTTTATTTTATTGACCATTCAAATCCGTAACCATTGGTCGAAACGAAATATCTAACCAACCGATTCTGAGCGGTTAAACAATATGGCGAATGTTTAGCCAGTCAGTCCTGTCAGCTGATATTGCATAATTATTTCTTCGTTGTAGTTATAAATTTCAAATCTAATATGGATTTTAACGTGGCAAGACACTTTGACGAGTCAGAAAGTTCGTCAGATGAAGATGTTGTTATGCAGTACGTAACTACGTACGTACTGTTATACCCTTAGCATGTAAGAGATATGGCTAACCTCTTGACTATCTAATGTGCTAAGTAATCAAAAGGAAAGCATATAAGCATACCAAGTCAGTCGTTTGTCAGCGTCCATCAAGGTTACACCTCTGTTTTTTTTTATTACTAATTCTAAATAAATCATTTTGTTTTTTTTTAAAGATTATTTTAAGTATCCGTATAACATTAAATGGTGGCAGCGGTGGGATACGAAAATCCCTCTACCGGGTAGAGTTTAGAGGTTTGTCCGGCGTAGAGCTCTGAACGTAGCTTACTAACCGCCACCTTTGGATTGGATCTGTCGCTTCCAGTCATAGTGAAAGCTATGGTGGAGGCTGACAGTGACGGCCCGTGAAACACTTTCTAAGCGTTCTGTGAGGTAGTCGTTAGACTTGAAGAGAATGCGGAGAGGGTTCGGGAGTGTTACCCAGACGCCGACCCTCAACGCTCAAAAAGGCCTGGAAGACGACGACGCGATTACGCACGTACTCCACTGTGACCTTAGCACAGAATTGCGCAACTCAGAAATTGGGCTCACACAGCAGACGCTTATGACGGAGGCACGGATTAAGGGAAACTGTTACCGCGCCTCCCGTCCATACTGAACAGTTGGGGCTGTTGGGTTTTGGCGGGGAGGTGTCCATTGACCCATACGGACTGACTCCCACACTCCCTGCGCCACTTTTAAATCGTTGCCCCGGCGCGGAGGTCAGTAAATTGATTTCCAAACAATAAAAAAAAGCATCTCGTAAAAATAAGCCTACTGCATTTAAACGAGCTCCAGAAGAATTTGCTGCCAGCGAAGTTCGGCGTTTATAAATTGATAATTAGCGGGCCTTAAACGAAGCTGACCGATTTAAGCTTGAAACAGATAAACTTACTGTTGTAAGGAGGAGGAGGTGAGAATTGTTGAAATAAGGGAGCTTAATAAAAACCTTAAAAATTCTGATAGAAAAATTGAGCACAGAAATGACTAGGTATTTATTTACTTTATCGGTTGAGCATGACATGAGATGCGCGTTGAGTGAAACCGAACCTAATATTGTCAAACTTGCGAATGCAAAGCAATTTCAACCTTCACCCTAGTTAACTCCAAGATTTATACGTATATATTACTTTACTAGTTACCTAAACGGTTAATTTCATACATAATAAACATATTTTCGTTCAAATTTGTGTGGTTTTAATTATTTTAAAATTTAAATTAGCTAGGGGTAAACTCAATTCCCATACTTGTTTACAGGGGTAGTGACATTGAAAAGGTTAGGAATCACTGCTCTACCCGAATACGACTTCGAAGATCCGTATGCTATTATCTCGTGTGTGTTTTGTGTTATAATTGAACACATAATTTTATTGGCCTGTTAAGTGAGTGCAGTGAAGTGCTACAAGATATATATCTCAGTGAGTTATGCTCTTCAAGGTCACTGCGATCATCGTTGCGCTGTAAGTCCCAAACATATATCAGAGCTCAGAGTTAGGTAGTCTAGAGTTAGTGACGGTGTATTCTTTTCATATTTATATTTGCGACTCGTTCATTTCTATAGGTATCTATTTTGTGTAAAATTATATGTCTAAAAACCGAAGATAGTAGTTCCGGAATTGTCAGAAATTGATTTAAACATTTTACTCAAATTCATTACCACATTCGATGGGTCACGTGAAAAGTTAGGTCCATTCTTAACAAATTGCCAAAATGCGATTAGTATGGCCACACTATCGCAAACCGATGTCCTTTTAAAATTTATTCTGAGTAGGCTGGAAAGGCAGAATTGGCGTGTTCAATTAGAGGATTTAATAAATGGTCTCAACTTGAGGATTTCTTGAAAGCCCAGTTCGGCGATAAAAAACATTATTCATATCTTTTAGAAGACTTACAAGACTAAAAACAATCCATAAATGAAACTGTACGATTTACAACCGTACAGGTATTTGCAATGTAAATGACACCATGCAATATGATTTGCTTGTGTGTTCATTTTTATTATATTCACTTAAGTTAGTTCGCATTTAGACCTCGTACCGGGCGCGACTCTTAATCTCATCTCACCCCACTAGTTTAGTCCATTGCTCATAAAATAAATAATTATCCCTTTAAATATCTTAATAATTTATCCCAACCCCGAACAGAAACTATCAGCCAATATTCCTTCAAGTTAGAATCGTGTCTATCAAAATTACTAGCTGAAATTAATATTTCAATACCTACGAAAAAAAAGACGAACTCGTAGCAGCGCTGCAAGATCTCGCATTAAATATTATCAAGACTGGCCTTCAGCCACGACTTTCCACTATAGTTAGATGTAAAGAGCCATCGACACTTTCTGAGGGAATTGCTTTCGCAATATCCGAGGAAAACATATTAGGTATAACATATAGAAACCATAACAACATAATAAAACGTTACGTGACCACCTAGTCACCTAACAAATAAAGAGCTACCTACAATTGAAAAACTGAGAAAAATGCTGCAGGAAGACAAACATTTTGAAGGATCCGAAACTAGTCTTAGGAGAATAGTTAAGAATTTAGGTTTTAGCTGAAAATAATCGAAAAATTCTCATTGAAACCTCTAATATTAGACTAAAACGGATTGATCATCTGGAAAAAATAAAAAAATATCGCCGAGATGGCCGTTCCATAATTTATACAGATGAATCATATGTTGATTCGTCACACACGAACCCCTAAGCCGTGTCGGATGGTTCTACCAAAGGAGCTAAAAAGCCGATATCTAAAGGGCAACGCGTCGTCATCGTTCACGCAGGATCAGAAGCAGGCTTTGTCCCGAATGGATTGCTCACATCTAAAGCTGGCTCCAAATCAGGCGACTACCACGATAATATGAATTACGAAAATTATGAAAAATGACTGCAAACTCAATAGATTCCTAATATACCAAATAATTCATTTGTCGTGGTCGACAACGCTTCTTACCATAATAAGCAATTTGACCTCGCGCCTACATCAAACTCAAAAAAGGCGGATATGCAATAGGCTGGAGCGTGCTTGTATGGAGGTTTTTTTTTTTCGAATTTCAAAAAGGCGGTGTACGGAATCGGTGCTCCGGTACAAACATATTAAGCACAGAAAATTTGGATTCAATATCTTAACTGCAAATTGTGCCCCAAAGCCCTTGAAATATACACAAATTTTCGAAAAAGAGGGTAGTGCAACAACTTGTCTCGTATCAATTCTAAAAGTAAAATATGCATTTTCTCACTTAGTATTGATTAACGATGAACACAACCACAGAATAATTGCGAAAGAAACATAAAAGAATATTTACCCACGAAATATCGTTGACAATTTAATAAAATATCGCGAAATTTTGTAATTTTTTGTTTCTGCTACGCGCCGAGGTAGACTTCGCGATGACCTGCTGTGACCAATGAAAATGCATTAGTGACCTATTTCAGTTGAAGGCGAGAGCACGGAGGAGCTGCTATTGTGTCTGATGCATTACAAGATATCGGCTTAGTGACTGAAGATGATTGCAAGAATGTTTTCGATCGTAGTAAGATCCGCCGAGCCCGTACCCAAACTAGGAACTCACAGATTTCCCCTCAGCTCGACCTAGGACAGTCCATTTGTATCTCGTTTGACGGATGAAAGGATAAAACGATAGTCATGGAAGGCAATCGCAGAAGATTTGTAGTAGAGGAACACATCACTCTGTTAAAAGAAACTGGGTCGCAATACATTGGCCACATTATTTGCAAGGTTAGCGGTGCTAAAACTATTGCCAACAAACTGTTAGCTTATTTTGTAGCGAAATCGATCGATTTAACTACAATCACAGCCATCGGATGCGACGGTACTGCCGTTGATACTGGGATTCATTCAGGTATTATACGGCTTTTAGAAAAAATATTTAAACGACCGCTGCAGTGGCTAGTGTGCCAGTTACAAGCAAATCAATTAAGCTTGTGTCACCTGCAAAATTGCCTCCCAGTAGATGATTTTGTACCAATAAACCTGTTACCTGCCTGATATCACAAGAACTCGTGGGTATATAAACGCAGATCACCTATATTTGTTGGAAATATGTCAGGCTATTAATGCAAGAAATTGTGATGAAAACTTGGCTATGAAGTCTCCAGGAAAAATCTGTCATTCGCGTTGGATGACGACAGCCAACTCAATTCTCAGGCTGTACATTTCCACCAAGAATCCGACTGAAAAACAGATGACTGTGACTGAATTCGTCTTGAAGGTTTACGCCCCAATGTGGTTCCATATAAAAACTAAACCTTTGTGTGTTTACGGGGCAAAACACCTACACGAGACAATTAAATTGACTCGGTATCTTCCAACGCACTTAAAGAAAATTGTCGACCCCGTGATACAAAGGAATTGCTATTTCGGTCACTGCGAAAGAGTAGCCACATCCGAGAACTAGCTCTCAGGCGGATCGTGATTATCAGGGAAAAAACGTCGATCTTCGCTCCTATCAGAGTCTTCAAGGTGCCAAGCTTGAACTTCAACGCAGAGCATATGACCTGATTGAATGGGACAAAGTTTCTGAACCGCCAGTCCTGAAACAAATTAGCAGCGACTTATTGAAGGATGCTATCGCCAACCCAGATATAGTAGAAACTCAAATTTTGACACTCTATCGTCAAATGCCGTGTCACACTTAAGCAAGTGAAAGGTGCATCAAAATTGTGACTGAAGCGTGCTCTGCTGTATGTGGGCCCGAAAGACGGGAAGGATGGATAAAAAATACGTTGAAATCCTGTAAAATCATGCTGATTTTCAATACCTAGGCAGAGTACAGAACTAAGTAATTTTTAGGAAATTTACCCCATTTGCAGTATTTTTCCTAACTTTCCTTGTCTTAATTGTATAAACTATTTGATTTTATGCCTTTATTGGTATTCATATATTAATATTAATAAATAAAATATATAAGAATATTTACAGTTATTTTTTTATTGATTTTAATTTGAACCCCTGTTTTTGGACTTTCATGTTTTTTTCAGTGGCTTTGGGGCACAATTTCTACTGCAAATATCAAAATCCTGTCATAGTATCTTTCGTTCGTATCCCTTTGGAGCACCGATTCCCAACCCAGCCCAAATCACAAGCCCAAAAAAAAATTCACGCTCCACCCTAATATGCAAGCCTGGCTCTCCGAAAAAGGGATTGAATTTGAACAAATTTTTTTGAAACCGCAGTTATACAAACTGATAAAAGCTAATAAAGGTCGATTCACACATATCAGTGAACCCACAGTTCCGACACAGTACCGGCACAGTGCGAAATATTCTTTCATACATTCTCTATGAACGCATCCCCACTTGTCAGTGTCAGTGACGACACAGTGCTTAAAGTGTGACACACACCTTAAAGAAACGTTGAAAACATTTTCAATTGACAAAATTATGGCCGAACATGGTCACGACATCCTGAGACTCCCTCCCGTACCAACCAGACCTCATTCCGATCGAGATGGCATGGTCCAGCATTAAGCAGTACGTTGGTAGTAAAAATATCAAGTGGAATAGAAATAAAGCCATTGAACTAGTGAGAAAGTTAATTTAATGGGAGCACAAGAGTGGGAGGCTTTGTGTAATAAAGTGAAAGCCGTAGAATAGGAAAACTCAAAAAGCGATCACGTTATTGACACGTTTTACGGAACAGTTTATTATTATATTAAGTTAAAACTCTTAATGTCTTAAGCCTTGTATCTTCCTTGTTTTTTTTATAGCTGCTAGTTTAGTGTTAACACGTTAAACGCCAATAGAAAAAAACAAAAATCGTAAAAAAACTTTTTTTGCTGTAATTTGTTTATTATGATAATATATGTATAGAAAATGAGTTTTATTAAATTCTGCCCATGGGTTACATAGTTACAGCCAAATATATAACTGAGGTCACCGGTGCACAAATACAGAAAAGACATTTTCCGTTACCCTGCGGTTTAAAAAAAATCGTAATCATCGTAAAATGACCGTAAAACGGTTTGGGCTTAGGTTGACATAATTATGAACCCTGTATGCATGTTTTGTTATTGCTTTTCTTTCTGACATCTTTTCTCATCAAGTTTTACTGTATTATTTGACAAAATTAAGGCTAAATATTAATATTTCTAAGGGTTGGGTTGTTGTAAGGCGTGCACTTGTGGATTTTCCGAACTTTTTAACACTTTGCAATTTCCTAGTTTTTCTAGATACATTTTATTTTTCAGTAACATTGGTACACAACACAACACACCATACTTTCTGCTAATTTTTGTTTCAAAATAAAGACTGAATTGAGTTAAATATCCAACATTTTTGGAACGAAGTTTTATTTTTGCGTCTTTTTTAAAATCTTTCGATTTTTTCAATGTATAGTACATTAGTCCCAATGCGAAGTATTGCTCTACGGCGCCGTGCCGGTCACATAGTACTTTAAAATCAACAGTGGGTATGGCAGACGGCGAGAAAAAACGGTTTGAATATGTCTTTAGCTTGAGGCCACCGGTGACCCCCATGGCGCTATGATAGAGGAATGATGAGGTCACCGGTGCCCCCATGGCGTTCAACGTGTTAAATTTTGTGCTGTCATGTTTGTCTTGTTTTACTTTGTATTGCCTCTTCCCCTCCGGCGCCGTACAGTTTGGACGTGTTTTTAGTGAATGTGCAGTTTAAATAATCTTTATTTTCATAATTTAAATAAATTTGGTATCAAAAATTATATTACGCTACCCGGCACGCATGAAGCGCGAGAAGCATTAGATTCTCTGTGTGTCTCCATTAAATTCTGTGATCCTGGTACCGTGCCTCTATCAGACAACCGCAGGCCCCTCCACCGGTGCGTTGGCCCCTCCCATTTTACGTTGCCCTGTCCCTCTGTGCGCATACGCAAATCATCTTACGCAATACTGGAAGGGCGGTCGCCAATCAGGACAAGGACACCTGTTGCTAAGACTTCTATCTGTTTCAACGGATATTGAACCTTAGTTTTGAGAAACGCAGTACAAAATGAAAAAATCTTCTCCGACACAAGGAAATGTTCAGTTGGAGCGCGATGCAGGTGATAGCTCAACACAGGAGAGCGATTACGTCAATACTAAATCGCGGCAAAAGCGAAGAGCTGCGCGAGACGAGAAGGACGAGTTCCTCGTTCTAAAAAACGAAATTAGGGAGTGGCTGCGGTCTTTCCAACGTGACCAAAATGCCAGGCTCGACAAATTGCAAGAACAACAGAACAGCCGGCTGGATGCCATGGAAGGTCGGATTGCCGAACTTTCCGCAAAATTGACAACAGCCAATAACACTAGCCAGGACATCGGAAAGTCAGTAGAATTTGTTTCCGAAAAGATCTTTGAGCTACAAGAAAAAATTGTCAGTTTTAAAAAGGATTGGACGGCATTGTCATCGCAAATAAGTGACCTGGAGGACAAACACGAAACCTTAGCTCGAGCTATGAACAAGACATGCATCGAAATCCGAAATGTTCCCAAACAAACACCGACCCCAACGAAGTCGGAGCTTTTCGACTTCATATTGAAACTTTGTTCTGGGCTTGGTATCGAGTTACACTCCGGTGATATAAGAGATGTTAGCCGATTTACCAATAGGAAAGATAACATGAGTTGGAACCTCACCGTCGAACTGTCGAACACCCTCCTAAAGAACAATATTTTAAGTGCGACACGCAAGTATAACATTGAGAATAAATCTAACAAGCTGAACGCCAGCCATTTGGGACTAGGAGGTAACACACCTATATATGTATCAGAATATTTAACACCTAAAGCGAAGCGCCTTTATTTTCTTGCAAGGGAAATTGCGAAGTCAGAACAGTACGAGTACTGCTGGTCTGTTAATGGTAACGTATATCTTAGGAAGAAGAACGGCTTTCCTTACATTCTAATTAAAAATGAAGATCACCTTAACTCGCTAAACAAAGCACGACTGGTGTTAGTTGTAGTTTTATGTTTTTTAATGTTCTTGTTTATATTTAAATTCCATACTTTTTTAAAGTTCTACACAAAGTTTAACACGTACTACAAACAAATATTATCCTATACTGAACCACTCCACAGATATGACAGTACAATAACCAAACCACTATGTATTGCTATGAATATGAATATGTCAACCCCACCAAAGTACCACTATGATAGTGATAGATTTTATACCCCTACAAGTGCCTAATTTTCCTTTTTAATACTATTCGACCAATATCTCCCAATCTGTAACGCAATCCTTCACACATTTAGGTACAGTTTTAATGTTTTTTTATGTCTTCTATTCTATTTATTCTAAAATTCGATAATTTAAGTTTAATTCGAGTTATTGATGATACAAATTTCATTACCAATCAATATTTGAATTATCCGGAAGACTGCAAAGTGTTTTTCGAATCCTCAAATCTCACCATTGTTACTCAAAACATCCGCAGCATTAATAAAAACTTTGATAGTTTTCTAGTATTTCTTAGTAGGCTGCAATTTAATCCTGATTTAATTGTTTTGACTGAGTGTTGGATTGATGACAATTTTACTGGTATTCACATAGATGGGTATTCATGTACATTCTCCCACAAATTTATTAACAAATGCGACGGAATCGTAATTTTTCATAAAAATAATATTAACCTTAATATAACAGAACCAGCCTTTACAGATGCAAACTGTTTAGTTAGTCATTTAAATAATAATGCTGTTATCATATCAATTTACAGATCACCTTCTTTTTACAATGTTGATAATTTTCTCGACTCTCTCGAAAACCTCATTTTATCGTACAATGGACACCCTGTTTATATAGTTGGGGATCTTAATATCGACATTAAGGAGACGACCGACGATCACAGAGCTCATAAGTTTCTTGAGTTAGTCAACTTCTACGGTCTTATACAAGGTCATTTCTTACCAACCCGTGGTGGTAATTGTCTAGATCATGCACTCATCAGATCACATTTGCAATCACGCGTGGCTGTTTGCCCATCCCAAGTGAGTGATCATATATCTGTTATTATAGGAATTGATCAGACCAAACACCTCAATAATAATCTAGCTAAAGCCTCCCCTATGATGAGTAAAGTTATAGACTACGACCAACTATATAAAGATTTAGCAGGGGTCGATTGGAGCTTTCTATATAACATCAAAAATATAAATGAAACAGTTGATGCTTTCACAAGCACAATTTCAAATTCAATTAATACCAACACAAAAATCTTACATAAAATAAATTCTAAAAGTATAAGAAAGCCATGGATAACTCCTGGGTTGCTACGTTGTGTTAGACGAAGAGATTACCTGCATATCTTATCAAGAAAACAGCCTAACAACGAACCGCTCCTAAAGGAATACACGCAATATCGAAACTTCTGTAATAACATCCTTAAAAACCTTAAAAATTTACATGAGGCTGACACAATTCTTAAGAATAAAGACAATAGTAAAAAACTATGGAAATCTATCAAGAATATATGCCACTTAAACCCAACTAAATCCAATTCTAATAAACTTCTTGATCTACAAGAGAACCCTGAAAAATCTCTCGATATTCTGAACGGTTATTTCAGTTCGGTGGGTAATAAATTGGCTTCCGATATATTGTCTAAGACAAATCAGACTGAACGAGACCTTTGCTATAAAGTTTCAATTACCGAGAACTCGAATTCTTTTCTATTCCTTCCCTGTGACGAGCGAGAAGTTACAAAAATTATTAGCTCTCTTAAGCCTAATTCTGCCCCTGGCGATGATAATATTAGTAACCAAGTGGTCATTTCATTAAAAAACATTATTGCAGCACCAATTTCTTATATCTGCAATCTTAGTATTGAACAAGGTATCTTCCCTGAATCTTGGAAAACAGCTAATATCACACCCATCCATAAATCAGGCAATAAAATGGAAATTTCAAACTACCGTCCCATTTCTCTACTCCCAACACTCGCTAAAATTACAGAAAAAATCATTAACATCAGATTACTAAATTACTTGGAAAAAGAATCTATCCTTGCCAACAATCAATTCGGATTCAGACATAATAGATCTACAGAGGATGCAACCGCTGGATTGGTTGAGACCATAAGTTCCAAGTTAGATGAAGGACAAAGATGTATTGGTGTTTTTCTTGATCTAGCCAAAGCTTTTGACACTGTTTCCAGACCACTACTAATCGAAAAATTAGAAAGACAAGGAATTCGTGGAAATATCCTCTGTTGGTTTAAGTCCTATCTATTCAATAGAAAGCAGAGGGTTCGAGTTGATGGGTATAGCAGTCAACTAGAAAACGTTTCATGTGGTTTGCCCCAGGGAAGTGTTCTTAGTCCAACGCTTTTTTTAGTGTACATTAACGATTTATGTTCACTCGCACAACGTTTGAGCTTTAGCATCCTTTGCTTCCCAGTCAGCTTTTTGACCAGCTTCCTCTGGTTTTAAAATTGTTCCTTCGACTATGTCCAGCCAACCATAACCTCGCAAGAGTACGGTTGTTTGAAATTTCCAGATGTTCCAGTTTCTGGAGCCTTCCAGCTTAATAACACTGCTGTTGTTGCTTCCCTCCATCTTGCCTTCCTGCCTTGACCTGCTAGGGCAAGTATTCTTCCTTCTCGACGGGTACGTGTGTCGCGTTGTTAGGTACACTTAACCTTACTTTTCTTCACGCCGATATTTTAACGCCGATATTAACATTTGGCGCATATTATTAAATCACAGTTACGGTTTCGTGTCTAGGCGCACCTGGGCCCATAACCTGAAGTGATTTAATAATAAAAGATATATTTCTTAAACAAGATGTTTATTTTACCGGACTCATTATTCGATAGTCAATGACAAAAGTAGTGTTGCCAACATAATAATCAAACTTAGAACTAACGTTATAAATGTAGATACATTGCAGATTACTTAATCTTAACAATATTGTCCAGTGTTTTACCCTGCACACCAGCTGGTATGGTCAGGACTTTCACTTCACCTCTTGTAATAGGATATTTAGCCGTAGTAGTGGCAAGAACCTTTTGATGAGCTATTAGTATTGATGGATTAATTTTTGCTCTGCGTATTATTAAAGTTGCATCTGTTATACAGACTTTGTACTTATTATCTGCATTCTGTGACATGAGGTTAAATGTTTCTCTCGATCTAACTAATTTTATAGATAATTCGACCCCGTTCATGAGGAATTTATCTTGATTGAATATATCCCCATGTAAATGCCCAATCATTTCAACATCCTTTCCATCCTTTGAAAGTTGTTGTCTTTTGTAAAAGCCCTTGTTTGCCTCATTAGTTTCATTCATTTTACCAGCTGTATCCTCGTACCACAAACCACATGTCAAATGTGATTGTTTGGCGGATGATGAATAATTTAATAGAGTTTCTATGAAAGCGCGATATGCATAAGTATTATTTGGGGGTGACACAAGTTTTTGGTTTAGGTAAACATCCAATTGGTTAAATAAAGAATGTAACCAATTATTGACTGGTGCCACTACATTAGCTGCATTAACTGCAGAACCGTCTTGATTTTTAATTTGAGCCTTGAGATGGAGTAGTGTATGCGAAAGGTCTATGTAGTCATCTCCTGCACCAGGTACTTGGAATTCGATAGGTCCATCATCACTTAATGAAGAAATTGGTTTGTAATGTATCCAGTGTCCATATTCGATACTTGTTTGTGTGGAAGGAAGAGCAAACAGATCCAATTCAGATTTAACGCACTCACATGAATGATTACACAGGCCTACAAAAAAAAATTTTTTTTTTGGTGCAGCTCCTATTGTACATATTGTCGATAAAATAGGTTATGTACAATAAATTGACATATGTAATTTTAACTCATCAGCTCTAGTTGACCCACTACCCTTATTTTATTTTTTTTCCCGCCTTGGTCGTAAATAGTGATTATTACATTCATATCGATAAAGTTTCTGTTACTAATTCAATATGACTAGTACGTCCAGATGTTGTGTTAACGATTCTGATACTTTTTGCTATGTTTGTAGTCAATACATACTGAAAGATCAGCGTATAACGATGACAAACACTGTGAATCGTTTGTATTTTGCTTATTTCGTTATTGAAATTCAGCACCAATATAAAGTGTGGGTGCCACATGATGTGTGCACAATATGCGTTGAGCGTCTACGACAGTGGGAGAAAGGCTCACGTAAGTCTTTAAAGTTTGGAATGCCTATGACATGGCGAGAACAAAAAAAACATTATGGCGACTGTTACTTTTGTATGACAAATATAGTGGGCAACAACAAAAAAAATCTATATCTATATAAAGAAATGGAAATACCCTAAATTTCCCTCAGCACAATGACCTATTCTTCATCCAGAAAATGTTCCAGTACCAGCTTTTCACCAGGTAGTGCAGCAATCTCAGGAGGATCAATCTGAAATACCTTATTCTTCCCAAATAGATGACGAATTTGAATACTGCGGGAAATCATCAAATCCTAACCCATTTTAAGAGAATGAGCTGAATGACCTCATCAAAGAATTAGGGCTTTCGATAGAACGTGCTGAGTTACTAGCTTCAAGATTAAAAGAAAAAAAATGCCTTTCTTCAGACATTCGAGTGTGTACATATCGTACGAGAGAACAAAACTTATTGCAGTTCTTTTCGTCTAAAGAAATAGTTGTATATTGCTGTATTGTCAGTGGTTTGCTGACATTCATGAGTTTGCCGTTTTATCAGTCCAATGAAAACTACTACAATAAATAAATAAACGAAGTATGAAAGCAGTTCTCCTAAAATGTGTAAAGAAATGTTAAAAATTAACCCTTGGTTTCAAGAGAAAAAATCATTCTTCACAAAAATTTCCTGGTTTAAGTACTGAAAAACTAAAAGCAGGTTTCTTTGATGAAAATACGTCAATTAATAAAAGATACTACAAAATTTGAGACTTCTATGAATTATGTAGTACGGCTTGCGTGGAAATCTTTTGTAGCAGTTGTATAGAATTTTCTCGGAAATCATAAGGCTGTGACAACTATGTAAAATTAGTAGAAGATATGCTGGTTCGATTCAACGATTTAGGCTGTAATATGAGTATGAAGTTTTCACTATCTCAACAGTAATCTAGATCAATTCCAACACAATTTAGGAGACCTAAGCGAAGAACAAGGAGAACGAGATTACCGAGACATAAAAACAATGGAGAACAGATACCAAGGAAGATGGGACACTCATATGATGGCCGACTACTGTAGGGGAATCATGCGAGATTGCCCAAGTCAATTTAATTCGAGAAAATCGCTCAAAAGACCATTTCTTGATGTTTAATGCCATAAAAATATATATTTATTGTAAAAAATGTTTTTTTTATGTATCTCGAAAACTAGAGCTGATAGAAAAAAACTAATTACATTTTTGATTTCACCATGTAAGACATGCTTATAATCAGGTCTAAAATCCCCGGCACCAAAATGGTTGTAGGCCAGTGTTATGAATAAATGACATTATGATTAGTTTGAAAATATATCCTTGGAAATATTAATATTTTTGTTCCTTGTTTTCTTTGAAGCGCCTTTCACTTTGAGGGGTGAAACTCGAATGAGCTCATTACAATATTTTCGTCTCTTATTAACACCCGATCCAGTCATAAGTTTATCAATTTTTGTATCAACTTTGCGTTTAAGGTTAGAACTAGCCTCTTTCAATCGATTTTTAATGGATTCTTTAATAGGACGACTAGCTACAACATCTGACAAAAGCCCAATACCGCTGTTAAGTGCTTCTTTTCCAATCACCTTAGCACCACTAGTGAGTAAAGGTAGCACACTTCGAAATAACCCCCCAAGAAAACTGCCGATACCATGACCACGTTGATGTAAGGCTCCTTTGTAGATTACATTTATACCAGACCCAGCTTGTTGCGAATAATAATGTTCATAAGGACATATAAAAGTTTCTTGAGGTGTATACATTTTAAAAAGGAAATATAGATTATATTTTTTTAAAATGAAGTTTCACACACGATGTACCGTATTGAAATGGTACCGCATTTCCCGTGGTTGTTCTTATATCTATCTCAATAACATCAAATTCTCTTCTCATTACCGGTAAATAATGTGGTGGTGAAAATATATGCATTTTATTTGAACCATATATGTATTTAGCAGGATCTAAGGGTATAATTCTCAATAGGGGTGTCATGACATCACCAACAATTTGTGGTTCTATAATATCGCAATACACAAATAATTGTGATGTAGATGTAGATTAGCAGGGCGTTTACCGATATTATGATTTACTAAATTGGTATCTGGCTCAAATCCAAGTTGAAAGCTCAAATTAGGTGATAGAGATAGTGAAATTATTGATGGATCCTTTACTGCAACAGAGACAAACTTTGACACGGTGTCCTGACGAAAACTAACTTTCTCTTTCGAATTTAAAGCAATAAGAATATTTTGTATATTATCATAGTTGGTGGCTGGTATATGGTTCTTATACATTAGTGTGGTCTCTTCGTTATTGATGGTAGTTTTTTTACTTATGTATATGATATTTTCATGTTCTTGCACGGAGAACATAGTAGAGGGATATTGAAACTCAACTATACCTACCATCCATTCTCCTTCTAATGTAATGGCTTTAGGTAGTTTTGTAGAAAAATTTGATGTCATATTTCCCGGGAAATATTGTGTGGAACTATTGCTGAGTAAAGTTAAATAGAAACTTTCCTTCATTGTAGATTTTTAATATTCGACAGTAAGACCCAAGAATTAAATTTGTTAGGATATCCTTTCCATTTAACTAATACTTCCTTTCTAATACCGCTTTTACGTGATCTGATGATTTTATCAATTTTATATTCGGAAGTGGGGGAAAAAGTTATTTTTTGTAATTCTTTTTCATAAAAAGTTCCTGTTATTGATTCATTTTCTAAGTCGTTTAAAGTGTATACAACCCACGGGGAACGATCTATAATCGAAGTAATGATAAAAATTTCATTACTCCAATTACTTTCATAACCTTTTTGAAAAACATGTTTGTATTTTGTAATTCTTACATAGTCACCAACGTTAAACTTAGGTACTTTGTTTAAACTTTAAATATAAGTCTTTTCATCATAATATAAATTCCGCCAAACTTCCATAATGTTTTCCATTTTAACATCACATGGTCTCATCTTGATACTAGAGTGCACACTGTGATTATAAGAACTAACCAAATCTTGTAAAATATCTGTATAGCGATAAGTATTCTTATGTGTAAAATAACGCCACATTTTCATTTTCAATGTTCTCTGAAATCGTTCTACTATACTTGCCTTTATATCTGGATTATTTGTAGTGTAATAATTTATATTTTTACGTTTTAAATATGTTTGGACATCCTTAGATACAAATTCCGTACCCTAATTGAATATGTCTAGGAACAGTTTTAGCTTCATCAAAGATGCTAGTAAAACACGTTTTTATTGTGCATGAATCCTTCTTTTTCATTGCTCTAACATAAGCATACTTACTAAAGGCATCAATAACACACAAAATATATTTATATCCATCATTATATTGCATGTAAGTTCTTAAATCACTTAAATCAGCTTGCCACAATTCATTAATATTTGATAAAATATATTTATTACGCGGGAATTTTTTTATAACCGGTTTATGTAATGTATATGTTTCTTGAGAATGCAACCATTTCGAAACGTCACTTTTTGAGATTTTTCCATTCATTGCCTTTGTTAACTTATTGACACTGCTGTAACCAGCTGGAAATATCATAATAGATGCGATGTAACTCTAATACGGGGTCCATTTCTCCCAATCACTTTTGTTTTTCTATTTATTGATGTGTTTAGATTGTGTTGGGGTTGAAGAAACCTCAGTTTGTGATTCTTGAATCAATGTTTTATCTTTACTATTAAGCTCAGATATATATTTGATTCTTTTCAGATTACCAATATATGTTAGCGGTGTATTTATATCATTTAAAAACTTGGCGAATATTTCCCAACCGATTGGATCGGATCTCTTCGAGGGTCTTAAGATGTCATTCACTAAATCTATAATATTACTCCCTGGTATCTCTTGTCCACTAATGGCAACTGTTCCATTTTTATTCCATTGCAATTGATCTGTTTTATTTAATATTGTATCCATCAATAATTCACCCCTCCTCATATAAGTTTTAGGAATTAATTTTAATATTTATTTTGGTGATAACCCATATGTGATGTCTTCACCCGTTGGGGGTTGTTTAACATTTAGCATTTTTTCATTTTCACTAGTAGTTATATTATTGATGTTACGGTTTTTGTTAGTATTATCATTTATTACCTTTTCAGTTATTGTTATTTCTTGAGGTTGACGTTCTTCCATGGAGTAATGTAAGTATCTTTGTAAAATTTGTAGATAAAGCGCCCATTTTTCGCGATCATCCAATTTACTTGATATAATTTTTTCCATTTCTAAATCCAATCTACTTTGCGGTGTTGCTTTATTTTCATTCTGATGTTTCAGTTTATGTTTTTATTTTTATAATATGAATTACGAAAATTATGAAAAATGACTGCAAACTCAATTGATTCCTAATATACCAAATAATTCATTTGTCGACAACGCTTCTTACCATAATAATCAATTTGACCTCGCGCCTACATCAAACTCAAAAAAGGCGGATATGCAAGCCTGGCTCTCCGAAAGAGGGATTGAATTTGAACCAATTTTTTTGAAACCGCAGTTATACAAATTGATAAAAGCTAATAAAAAAACGTTGAAAACATTTTCAATTGACAAAATTATGGCCGAACATGGTCACGACATCCTGAGACTCCCTCCCGTACCACCCAGACCTCAATCCGATCGAGATGGCATGGTCCAGCATTAAGCAGTACGTTGGTAGTAAAAATATCAAGTGGAATAGAAATAAAGCCATTGAACTAGTGACAAAGTTAATTTAATGGGAGCACAAGAGTGGGAGGCTTTGTGTAATAAAGTGAAAGCCGTAGAATAGGAAAACTCAAAAAGCGATCACGTTATTGACACGTTTTACGGAACAGTTTATTATTATATTAAGTTAAAACTCTTAATGTCTTAAGCCTTGTATCTTCCTTTTTTTTTTTATAGCTGCTAGTTTAGTGTTAAATTTTGTGCTGTCATGTTTTGTCTTGTTTTACTTTGTGTTGTATTTTTTATCAGTGAAACTTTTTTTGTGGATATGTCCAATGTGTCTATTTATTTTATGTTTCACATTTATTTTATTTTTACTGTATAGAGATGTATCTGTTTAGTTTCCTTAATAAATAAATATTCGTGTCAGTGACGATGATAGCTCGGACAGTGACGATAGTCAAGATGACGTCGAAGATTGTGAAATCTCAGACGATGACGAAATGCCGTCTACGTGTGCCTCCGTAATCGGAAATAAAGTGTACAAAGATGATTTAATGGAGGGAATAGTGCCTCTGCCACACGACTAGAATGTGAAATAAATTACTTACTTAAATATACATCATTTTATCTATTTTAAGTACTTATAATTTAAGATATTAATAATATAAATCATCTATTTATTAAATTACCTCAAGTATAACAAACTTGTATTTATTGTGAAACCCACCGAATATTGTTGAATAAAGTATAAAGTATCACAGAGCAAGCCGTTTCTATGATTGGCTAGTGTCTCCGCAGGAAATATTGAAGACAATTGTAAGACATACAATAGAAGTGTTATTTATATTCTAATTATTAAATACAATAAGTAGGGGAGACCGGGTACAAAAGTAACGGCGGGTCGAAAGTAACAAATGCTCTCTAGATTCATCCAATGGGCGAAAACTTCGCCGCCGTCAGGCGATAGCTGAGAGTGCCCCCCTCACTTGTAGTTAGTCGCCGCGTACTCCAGGTTGTGTGAGAGGATACTACGTGTTTTTACAAACCAAAACTAAGTTTTTCGATATTTTGTTATTTAATGTTTACATAGTCGTAAAAGGATGGTAGTAATCTGAATGTTTGCAGATCTATTTTTGATTAGATTGATTGTACATTGTTTAAATTTGTTTTTGTTTAGCACGTTCCGTTTTTAAGTTATATTTCATGTTTCAACAAAAATGAGGAAGGGTACAAAAGTAACATAGTCCTATGGGTAGGTACACAAGTAACAAACAAACCTAGCAAGATTGTTGCTCAAAAATGAACTAAACAAGTAGGTGCAGTAACCTCAGAACGTGGATTAGGAATTGTTGCTGTTGCCATTAATGCTCAAGGAGGAGACATACCTCCTTTTTCGTATTCCCATTTAAACAATTCCAAGACCACATGATTCTTGAGGGTCCTGTTGGTTGTGCCGGAGCTGGCAATGCTAGTGGATGGATGCAGAATGCAGAACTTTTACTTTTTAAATAAATAATTGTTGATTAAACATATAATATTGTATTAATTACCAACCTCTTCGTCTTGTTACTTTCGACCTGCCTACGTGGTCGAAAGTAACAACTGATGATTTTTTTTTAACTCTCTGTTATTCATATAAAACACACCATAGTAAAAAAAATCGAGCTGCTAGTGTAAAGAACATAAACTGAATTTATATATGGTTATATTAACACGTTCAAAGTATTTACAATATTGAATGTATTATAAAAGTGCTGTCGGCCGCCGGTTAATGGGTTAATTATTCAAAATCTCGCGAGATGGCTGTGTGTTTATTCCTTCGCCTCTATTTAATAAAAAAACGTTACGTTTGTTTGTTACGGCCTAAAGAAAAGATTTGAAAGCGTCGAACAAATTTATTAGTCGGCTGCTGCGACCATTTTTGATCCAAGATTTAAAAAAAAACATTTTACTGACCATCTCGCCTGTTCTCGAGCAATAAATAGAATAAACGCTTCAATTTTAGATATTACTCGGTAACTTCCACAAAATAACAGTGAAGAAGTCGACGCAATAGAAGGGACTGATAATATGAAAAAAGGAATTTGGGATTTTCATAAGTTGCTTGTGAAAAAGCAGCTCTATATGTAATGCACATGCACAAGAAAGTCAAGACTTGAACGAAGAATTTTAACACTATTTATCGCAGGCAGTTGTGCACCTAAAGTATGATCCTACACTTTACTGGCAAGAACAAAAAAACTCTATTTATGACCACGTTCACTCAATAGCCATGATAATTATATATGAGTATCGTGGGATCGGCTAAAATGGCGGTGGGCTGGACACCTCACCTAACTTTTATTTGTTTATAAAAGTGACATTAGGAATACATTTAATCCAGAGATAATATGACGGAATAAGGTGCTACGAACAGCAGCTCGCATCTACGCTGTCGACTTTGCGGTAATGTATCGATATGCCTCTTGGCTACGAACGAAGCGTTTTCGACAATACAATTACGCAAAAGCGGTAGTGTATGTAGAATACTTTTCGACACCAATATGGCTAGACCCCCAGGACCATCGGGCCAGAGAAAAAGAGGCAGGCCAAATGCACGCTGGACAGACGACGTTATAAAGATAGCCGGCACGCACTGGATGCGAGTAGCCGAAGACAGGGAAAAATTGTCATCTTTGGAGGAGGCCTTTACCCTCCGCTGAGAGGGGTTCTTGCACCTATAAATATAAAAGCACCTGTAGAAAAGAAATTAATAAAGTACCTATCTAATCATGCACACTAATGTATATTTTTAACTTTTTATTTTAATTTCTCTTTTTTTCTTTTTAGTAAACCTATCTTATTTTATATATATTTTAGCAAGAAATAAAAGGCTTTTTATTTTTATTATTATTATTATTTATCGTGGGATCATCTGTCCCTTGTGAGCGCCTTTTCTCAATTGCCGGAAACATCGCAATTGATGAGCGAAACCGCTTGGATCCCTATAGACTTGATAGACAGTTGTTTTTAAAAAGTTTAGATATTAAGCATTGGGCATAAGTAAGCATAAGCTACATTATCTTCTTAACTTTGTAAATCAATATGGTATTTAAAAAATAAATGTTTTGTTTTATACCTGATCTGATGTTTTGATGTGGTAAAAAAAAATTATCATCAATTACCTGATTTTACTGATAAGAGAGATCGTTAAATTATAATATTATGTATCTTGTTTTTTAATAAAATAGATTTATATTACATTATAAAGATAAACTTGAGAAAAAGATCGATTTTTCAGAAATCGATCTTATTGGCCCCGATGTTTTCGTGGATCGATTTCATTAGGTCACGATTCGAATCGATTTAAAAATCGATGTCTTTCGGAAAGAATCGCCATCCCATAGGATATGCTGTAAAAAAATATCTGTTAACACGTTCACTGCGCCATCATTTTTAAAGAACTCTCAGCTGGTGCTATGGAGACCTAAAAGATCTCGTAACAAGCCTATCCTTTGGTGCGTTTGAGACCTAATCAGTCTCCTAAAAATACAGTTTTGAAAATAATTTATATCTTCCAAATAAACAATGACATATATTTTGAAGTTTTTGTGAGTGAAAGACAGCTAATTGCTTTATATTTTGCTAGGTTCGCACGCAATTACGACATTTGAATAAACTACAAATACCAAAAAAAAATTAGATATCGATTGTATCTCGTACCGCAACCGAAGATAGTTCAATATGTGTAGTAAGTAGTGATGGGAATAGAATAATATCTCAGTTATCGATTCTAAAACTTTTATTAATTATGCAAAGTGTTTTTCATTAAAACATGGTAAGCACATTGATTGCTTGCACATTACGCGCAAATGGTAACAATTCGTTTAGTTTTTTTAGAAGCGTCAGTTCTGTTTAACTGCCTGTGCTCCAACGAAAAAGGTTCATCGTTTTCTTTGTAGGTACGTCAAATATTTCATAATCAGAATCACTGTCATTATTAGCCAATGGGGGGCAATTTTAAACATTTTCGAAAGAAAATATTTTACTGGACGATGCAGCAGTATATTTAAAATCACTCATAGTTTATCAAAAATAATCAACACGCTGGTATATACGCGAGTTTTATTTCCAAAAGGTGCCCGCGACTTCCCATGTCGATTCTAGGACATCACTAAAAAGAGTCACGCAGCGCCCGCGCCGCCCATCCTCCATCTCTTGCGTCTACGAGGCCTACGATTTCACGAGTACCGACATATCTCCTAACGCAAGGAATTAAAACAATTACAGTACTGTGCGTTAGGGACCTAATCCATCTCTAATTTATTTTTTAATGTCCTTGAATTCAGCTTTAAGTGGGAAGCAAATATGTATATTTGTCCTGCTCAGCCTTAAAGAACTTTACAAGTTAGACCCTCCCGCAAGGAGTGAAAAAACACGATTATGTTCAACGCACAATACAAAAGTCCTGCAAGAGATCTGATAGATCTCGTAACGCAGTGAACGTGTTAACACCACTGGCTGATCCCCAAACTGCAGCGAAGAGACTCTACAATGAAAGCCAAATACGAACAAGAAATGTGGTGGAAAGAGCATTTGAAGGGTGGAAAAGGTTTCCCTGCATAGGCTCACAATTAAGGGTGGCTTTAAAAAATGTACAGCATATCATTGTTAGCACTGCAATATTGCATAATATATGCATAGAAAAGAGGGAATATCTGCCAAAAGACGACTGAAATTACACACTTCACCTTCCGATAGAAGAGCAGAGCTTTCCCGGAGACTGCCAATGAACAAGAGTACAGACTACAGATTATACAAACCTATTTTGCATCATTACTAGCTATAGAACCGCGGCAGCAAATAATTAAGTATATTAATAAATAATATCAACTCCTAATTCATTATGTATTTTATTTTATTGACCATTCAAATCCGTAACCATTGGTCGAAACGAAATATCTAACCAACCGATTCTGAGCGGTTAAACAATATGGCGAATGTTTAGCCAGTCAGTCCTGTCAGCTGATATTGCATAATTATTTCGTTGTAGTTATAAATTTCAAATCTAATATGGATTTTAACGTGGCAAGACACTTTGACGAGTCAGAAAGTTCGTCAGATGAAGATGTTGTTATGCAGTATGTAACTACGTACGTACTGTTATACCCTTAGCATGTAAGAGATATGGCTAACCTCTTGACTATCTAATGTGCTAAGTAATCAAAAGGAAAGCATATAAGCATACCAAGTCAGTCGTTTGTCAGCGTCCATCAAGGTTACACCTCTGTTTTTTTTTATTACTAATTCTAAATAAATCATTTTGTTTTTTTTTAAAGATTATTTTAAGTATCCGTATAACATTAAATGGTGGCAGCGGTGGGATACGAAAATCCCTCTACCGGGTAGAGTTTAGAGGTTTGTCCGGCGTAGAGCTCTGAACGTAGCTTACTAACCGCCACCTTTGGATTGGATCTGTCGCTTCCAGTCATAGTGAAAGCTATGGTGGAGGCTGACAGTGACGGCCCGTGAAACACTTTCTAAGCGTTCTGTGAGGTAGTCGTTAGACTTGAAGAGAATGCGGAGAGGGTTCGGGAGTGTTACCCAGACGCCGACCCTCAACGCTCAAAAAGGCCTGGAAGACGACGACGCGATTACGCACGTACTCCACTGTGACCTTAGCACAGAATTGCGCAACTCAGAAATTGGGCTCACACAGCAGACGCTTATGACGGAGGCACGGATTAAGGGAAACTGTTACCGCGCCTCCCGTCCATACTGAACAGTTGGGGCTGTTGGGTTTTGGCGGGGAGGTGTCCATTGACCCATACGGACTGACTCCCACACTCCCTGCGCCACTTTTAAATCGTTGCCCCGGCGCGGAGGTCAGTAAATTGATTTCCAAACAATAAAAAAAAGCATCTCGTAAAAATAAGCCTACTGCATTTAAACGAGCTCCAGAAGAATTTGCTGCCAGCGAAGTTCGGCGTTTATAAATTGATAATTAGCGGGCCTTAAACGAAGCTGACCGATTTAAGCTTGAAACAGATAAACTTACTGTTGTAAGGAGGAGGAGGTGAGAATTGTTGAAATAAGGGAGCTTAATAAAAACCTTAAAAATTCTGATAGAAAAATTGAGCACAGAAATGACTAGGTATTTATTTACTTTATCGGTTGAGCATGACATGAGATGCGCGTTGAGTGAAACCGAACCTAATATTGTCAAACTTGCGAATGCAAAGCAATTTCAACCTTCACCCTAGTTAACTCCAAGATTTATACGTATATATTACTTTACTAGTTACCTAAACGGTTAATTTCATACATAATAAACATATTTTCGTTCAAATTTGTGTGGTTTTAATTATTTTAAATTAGCTAGGGGTAAACTCAATTCCCATACTTGTTTACAGGGGTAGTGACATTGAAAAGGTTAGGAATCACTGCTCTACCCGAATACGACTTCGAAGATCCGTATGCTATTATCTCGTGTGTGTTTTGTGTTATAATTGAACACATAATTTTATTGGCCTGTTAAGTGAGTGCAGTGAAGTGCTACAAGATATATATCTCAGTGAGTTATGCTCTTCAAGGTCACTGCGATCATCGTTGCGCTGTAAGTCCCAAACATATATCAGAGCTCAGAGTTAGGTAGTCTAGAGTTAGTGACGGTGTATTCTTTTCATATTTATATTTGCGACTCGTTCATTTCTATAGGTATCTATTTTGTGTAAAATTATATGTCTAAAAACCGAAGATAGTAGTTCCGGAATTGTCAGAAATTGATTTAAACATTTTACTCAAATTCATTACCACATTCGATGGGTCACGTGAAAAGTTAGGTCCATTCTTAACAAATTGCCAAAATGCGATTAGTATGGCCACACTATCGCAAACCGATATCCTTTTAAAATTTATTCTGAGTAGGCTGGAAAGGCAGAATTGGCGTGTTCAATTAGAGGATTTAATAAATGGTCTCAACTTGAGGATTTCTTGAAAGCCCAGTTCGGCGATAAAAAACATTATTCATATCTTTTAGAAGACTTACAAGACTAAAAACAATCCATAAATGAAACTGTACGATTTACAACCGTACAGGTATTTGCAATGTAAATGACACCATGCAATATGATTTGCTTGTGTGTTCATTTTTATTATATCTTATTATATTCACTTAAGTTAGTTCGCATTTAGACCTCGTACCGGGCGCGACTCTTAATCTCATCTCACCCCACTAGTTTAGTCCATTGCTCATAAAATAAATAATTATCCCTTTAAATATCTTAATAATTTATCCCAACCCCGAACAGAAACTATCAGCCAATATTCCTTCAAGTTAGAATCGTGTCTATCAAAATTACTAGCTGAAATTAATATTTCAATACCTACGAAAAAAAAGACGAACTCGTAGCAGCGCTGCAAGATCTCGCATTAAATATTATCAAGACTGGCCTTCAGCCACGACTTTCCACTATAGTTAGATGTAAAGAGCCATCGACACTTTCTGAGGGAATTGCTTTCGCAATATCCGAGGAAAACATATTAGGTATAACATATAGAAACCATAACAACATAATAAAACGTTACGTGACCACCTAGTCACCTAACAAATAAAGAGCTACCTACAATTGAAAAACTGAGAAAAATGCTGCAGGAAGACAAACATTTTGAAGGATCCGAAACTAGTCTTAGGAGAATAGTTAAGAATTTAGGTTTTAGCTGAAAATAATCGAAAAATTCTCATTGAAACCTCTAATATTAGACTAAAACGGATTGATCATCTGGAAAAAATAAAAAAATATCGCCGAGATGGCCGTTCCATAATTTATACAGATGAATCATATGTTGATTCGTCACACACGAACCCCTAAGCCGTGTCGGATGGTTCTACCAAAGGAGCTAAAAAGCCGATATCTAAAGGGCAACGCGTCGTCATCGTTCACGCAGGATCAGAAGCAGGCTTTGTCCCGAATGGATTGCTCACATCTAAAGCTGGCTCCAAATCAGGCGACTACCACGATAATATGAATTACGAAAATTATGAAAAATGACTGCAAACTCAATAGATTCCTAATATACCAAATAATTCATTTGTCGTGGTCGACAACGCTTCTTACCATAATAAGCAATTTGACCTCGCGCCTACATCAAACTCAAAAAAGGCGGATATGCAATAGGCTGGAGCGTGCTTGTATGGAGGTTTTTTTTTTTCGAATTTCAAAAAGGCGGTGTACGGAATCGGTGCTCCGGTACAAACATATTAAGCACAGAAAATTTGGATTCAATATCTTAACTGCAAATTGTGCCCCAAAGCCCTTGAAATATACACAAATTTTCGAAAAAGAGGGTAGTGCAACAACTTGTCTCGTATCAATTCTAAAAGTAAAATATGCATTTTCTCACTTAGTATTGATTAACGATGAACACAACCACAGAATAATTGCGAAAGAAACATAAAAGAATATTTACCCACGAAATATCGTTGACAATTTAATAAAATATCGCGAAATTTTGTAATTTTTTGTTTCTGCTACGCGCCGAGGTAGACTTCGCGATGACCTGCTGTGACCAATGAAAATGCATTAGTGACCTATTTCAGTTGAAGGCGAGAGCACGGAGGAGCTGCTATTGTGTCTGATGCATTACAAGATATCGGCTTAGTGACTGAAGATGATTGCAAGAATGTTTTCGATCGTAGTAAGATCCGCCGAGCCCGTACCCAAACTAGGAACTCACAGATTTCCCCTCAGCTCGACCTAGGACAGTCCATTTGTATCTCGTTTGACGGATGAAAGGATAAAACGATAGTCATGGAAGGCAATCGCAGAAGATTTGTAGTAGAGGAACACATCACTCTGTTAAAAGAAACTGGGTCGCAATACATTGGCCACATTATTTGCAAGGTTAGCGGTGCTAAAACTATTGCCAACAAACTGTTAGCTTATTTTGTAGCGAAATCGATCGATTTAACTACAATCACAGCCATCGGATGCGACGGTACTGCCGTTGATACTGGGATTCATTCAGGTATTATACGGCTTTTAGAAAAAATATTTAAACGACCGCTGCAGTGGCTAGTGTGCCAGTTACAAGCAAATCAATTAAGCTTGTGTCACCTGCAAAATTGCCTCCCAGTAGATGATTTTGTACCAATAAACCTGTTACCTGCCTGATATCACAAGAACTCGTGGGTATATAAACGCAGATCACCTATATTTGTTGGAAATATGTCAGGCTATTAATGCAAGAAATTGTGATGAAAACTTGGCTATGAAGTCTCCAGGAAAAATCTGTCATTCGCGTTGGATGACGACAGCCAACTCAATTCTCAGGCTGTACATTTCCACCAAGAATCCGACTGAAAAACAGATGACTGTGACTGAATTCGTCTTGAAGGTTTACGCCCCAATGTGGTTCCATATAAAAACTAAACCTTTGTGTGTTTACGGGGCAAAACACCTACACGAGACAATTAAATTGACTCGGTATCTTCCAACGCACTTAAAGAAAATTGTCGACCCCGTGATACAAAGGAATTGCTATTTCGGTCACTGCGAAAGAGTAGCCACATCCGAGAACTAGCTCTCAGGCGGATCGTGATTATCAGGGAAAAAACGTCGATCTTCGCTCCTATCAGAGTCTTCAAGGTGCCAAGCTTGAACTTCAACGCAGAGCATATGACCTGATTGAATGGGACAAAGTTTCTGAACCGCCAGTCCTGAAACAAATTAGCAGCGACTTATTGAAGGATGCTATCGCCAACCCAGATATAGTAGAAACTCAAATTTTGACACTCTATCGTCAAATGCCGTGTCACACTTAAGCAAGTGAAAGGTGCATCAAAATTGTGACTGAAGCGTGCTCTGCTGTATGTGGGCCCGAAAGACGGGAAGGATGGATAAAAAATACGTTGAAATCCTGTAAAATCATGCTGATTTTCAATACCAAGGCAGAGTACAGAACTAAGTAATTTTTAGGAAATTTACCCCATTTGCAGTATTTTTCCTAACTTTCCTTGTCTTAATTGTATAAACTATTTGATTTTATGCCTTTATTGGTATTCATATATTAATATTAATAAATAAAATATATAAGAATATTTACAGTTATTTTTTTATTGATTTTAATTTGAACCCCTGTTTTTGGACTTTCATGTTTTTTTCAGTGGCTTTGGGGCACAATTTCTACTGCAAATATCAAAATCCTGTCATAGTATCTTTCGTTCGTATCCCTTTGGAGCACCGATTCCCAACCCAGCCCAAATCACAAGCCCAAAAAAAAATTCACGCTCCACCCTAATATGCAAGCCTGGCTCTCCGAAAAAGGGATTGAATTTGAACAAATTTTTTTGAAACCGCAGTTATACAAACTGATAAAAGCTAATAAAGGTCGATTCACACATATCAGTGAACCCACAGTTCCGACACAGTACCGGCACAGTGCGAAATATTCTTTCATACATTCTCTATGAACGCATCCCCACTTGTCAGTGTCAGTGACGACACAGTGCTTAAAGTGTGACACACACCTTAAAGAAACGTTGAAAACATTTTCAATTGACAAAATTATGGCCGAACATGGTCACGACATCCTGAGACTCCCTCCCGTACCAACCAGACCTCATTCCGATCGAGATGGCATGGTCCAGCATTAAGCAGTACGTTGGTAGTAAAAATATCAAGTGGAATAGAAATAAAGCCATTGAACTAGTGAGAAAGTTAATTTAATGGGAGCACAAGAGTGGGAGGCTTTGTGTAATAAAGTGAAAGCCGTAGAATAGGAAAACTCAAAAAGCGATCACGTTATTGACACGTTTTACGGAACAGTTTATTATTATATTAAGTTAAAACTCTTAATGTCTTAAGCCTTGTATCTTCCTTGTTTTTTTTATAGCTGCTAGTTTAGTGTTAACACGTTAAACGCCAATAGAAAAAAACAAAAATCGTAAAAAAACTTTTTTTGCTGTAATTTGTTTATTATGATAATATATGTATAGAAAATGAGTTTTATTAAATTCTGCCCATGGGTTACATAGTTACAGCCAAATATATAACTGAGGTCACCGGTGCACAAATACAGAAAAGACATTTTCCGTTACCCTGCGCCGTGCCGCCCACCCCGCCGGCCACCCGCTATTCACTTCGACAGTGTTAGTACGCTCGCGCTTGCGACGATTGCCTCTGCTTTGCTCTTTCTATTAGTTTCCTACTAAATTTGTTTTCGCTACATAACGAACTTAACTTAGGTTGCGTTAATAATGTACGAGATCCTTAGGTATTGGCTTAGCTATGGAGGAATTAAAATTTACACAGAATGAAATGCAACAAATCAACGCCTTAGCATATTATTTTACAACAAACCCTTTGAGAAACAATGATTGCCACTCAGAATCAGATAGCGAACAGATGCTAATACCGAAAATAAAAAGACGTTAGGTTATACTTACTTGCAACTGACAACTGGTATACAAGCTTAGAACTAGGTTATTGGAGAAACAAACCCATTTAATTGGCACTTTGCGAAAAAACAAGAGGGTAAGGCTGTTCTAGAATTCAGAACTGTAGAAAGGTAAAATAATGGCTGTGGAGAATGAAGACGGAGTAACGGTGTTAAAATGGAAGGATAAGAGGGACGTGCTTTTGCTTTCGACAAATTTGCTGTGGTAGAGTAAAAAGGCAAACAGATTCGGAAGCCGAAGATCATATTGGATCATAATAAATCCGAAGGGTCTGTAGATATGAGTGACCAAATAGGTGCCTATTCTTCGGCATTTCAGAGAACCGTAAAATGGGCGGTTTAAAAAAAATCGTAATCATCGTAAAATGACCGTAAAACGGTTTGGGCTTAGGTTGACATAATTATGAACCCTGTTTTTTTTTTTTTTTTTTTTATTTTTTTTTTTTTTTTTTTTTAAAGACAATTCACACCAATTGACCTAGCCCCAGGCTAAGCTGGTGAAGCTTGTGTTATGGGTACTAGGCAACGGATATACATACATATTATAGATAGATATACATATAAATACATATTTAAACACCCAAGACCTAAGAACAACACCAAATGCTCATCACATCGATGTTCGCCTCAGCCGGGGATCGAACCCGGGACCCATGGATTCGCAGTCAGGGGTACTAACCACTAGACCAATGAGTCGTCAAGTGTATGCATGTTTTGTTATTGCTTTTCTTTCTGACATCTTTTCTCATCAAGTTTTACTGTATTATTTGACAAAATTAAGGCTAAATATTAATATTTCTAAGGGTTGGGTTGTTGTAAGGCGTGCACTTGTGGATTTTCCGAACTTTTTTACACTTTGCAATTTCCTAGTTTTTCTAGATACATTTTATTTTTCAGTAACATTGGTACACAACACAACACACCATACTTTCTGCTAATTTTTGTTTCAAAATAAAGACTGAATTGAGTTAAATATCCAACATTTTTGGAACGAAGTTTTATTTTTGCGTTTTTTTTAAAATCTTTCGATTTTTTCAATGTATATGTAATGTAGTACATTAGTCCCAATGCGAAGTATTGCTCTACGGCGCCGTGCCGGTCACATAGTACTTTAAAATCAACAGTGGGTATGGCAGACGGCGAGAAAAAACGGTTTGAATATGTCTTTAGCTTGAGGCCACCGGTGACCCCCATGGCGCTATGATAGAGGAATGATGAGGTCACCGGTGCCCCCATGGCGTTCAACGTGTTAAATTTTGTGCTGTCATGTTTGTCTTGTTTTACTTTGTATTGCCTCTTCCCCTCCGGCGCCGTACAGTTTGGACGTGTTTTTAGTGAATGTGCAGTTTAAATAATATTTATTTTCATAATTTAAATAAATTTGGTATCAAAAATTATATTACGCTACCCGGCACGCATGAAGCGCGAGAAGCATTAGATTCTCTGTGTGTCTCCATTAAATTCTGTGATCCTGGTACCGTGCCTCTATCAGACAACCGCAGGCCCCTCCACCGGTGCGTTGGCCCCTCCCATTTTACGTTGCCCTGTCCCTCTGTGCGCATACGCAAATCATCTTACGCAATACTGGAAGGGCGGTCGCCAATCAGGACAAGGACACCTGTTGCTAAGACTTCTATCTGTTTCAACGGATATTGAACCTTAGTTTTGAGAAACGCAGTACAAAATGAAAAAATCTTCTCCGACACAAGGAAATGTTCAGTTGGAGCGCGATGCAGGTGATAGCTCAACACAGGAGAGCGATTACGTCAATACTAAATCGCGGCAAAAGCGAAGAGCTGCGCGAGACGAGAAGGACGAGTTCCTCGTTCTAAAAAACGAAATTAGGGAGTGGCTGCGGTCTTTCCAACGTGACCAAAATGCCAGGCTCGACAAATTGCAAGAACAACAGAACAGCCGGCTGGATGCCATGGAAGGTCGGATTGCCGAACTTTCCGCAAAATTGACAACAGCCAATAACACTAGCCAGGACATCGGAAAGTCAGTAGAATTTGTTTCCGAAAAGATCTTTGAGCTACAAGAAAAAATTGTCAGTTTTAAAAAGGATTGGACGGCATTGTCATCGCAAATAAGTGACCTGGAGGACAAACACGAAACCTTAGCTCGAGCTATGAACAAGACATGCATCGAAATCCGAAATGTTCCCAAACAAACACCGACCCCAACGAAGTCGGAGCTTTTCGACTTCATATTGAAACTTTGTTCTGGGCTTGGTATCGAGTTACACTCCGGTGATATAAGAGATGTTAGCCGATTTACCAATAGGAAAGATAACATGAGTTGGAACCTCACCGTCGAACTGTCGAACACCCTCCTAAAGAACAATATTTTAAGTGCGACACGCAAGTATAACATTGAGAATAAATCTAACAAGCTGAACGCCAGCCATTTGGGACTAGGAGGTAACACACCTATATATGTATCAGAATATTTAACACCTAAAGCGAAGCGCCTTTATTTTCTTGCAAGGGAAATTGCGAAGTCAGAACAGTACGAGTACTGCTGGTCTGTTAATGGTAACGTATATCTTAGGAAGAAGAACGGCTTTCCTTACATTCTAATTAAAAATGAAGATCACCTTAACTCGCTAAACAAAGCACGACTGGTGTTAGTTGTAGTTTTATGTTTTTTAATGTTCTTGTTTATATTTAAATTCCATACTTTTTAAAAGTTCTACACAAAGTTTAACACGTACTACAAACAAATATTATCCTATACTGAACCACTCCACAGATATGACAGTACAATAACCAAACCACTATGTATTGCTATGAATATGAATATGTCAACCCCACCAAAGTACCACTATGATAGTGATAGATTTTATACCCCTACAAGTGCCTAATTTTCCTTTTTAATACTATTCGACCAATATCTCCCAATCTGTAACGCAATCCTTCACACATTTAGGTACAGTTTTAATGTTTTTTTATGTCTTCTATTCTATTTATTCTAAAATTCGATAATTTAAGTTTAATTCGAGTTATTGATGATACAAATTTCATTACCAATCAATATTTGAATTATCCGGAAGACTGCAAAGTGTTTTTCGAATCCTCAAATCTCACCATTGTTACTCAAAACATCCGCAGCATTAATAAAAACTTTGATAGTTTTCTAGTATTTCTTAGTAGGCTGCAATTTAATCCTGATTTAATTGTTTTGACTGAGTGTTGGATTGATGACAATTTTACTGGTATTCACATAGATGGGTATTCATGTACATTCTCCCACAAATTTATTAACAAATGCGACGGAATCGTAATTTTTCATAAAAATAATATTAACCTTAATATAACAGAACCAGCCTTTACAGATGCAAACTGTTTAGTTAGTCATTTAAATAATAATGCTGTTATCATATCAATTTACAGATCACCTTCTTTTTACAATGTTGATAATTTTCTCGACTCTCTCGAAAACCTCATTTTATCGTACAATGGACACCCTGTTTATATAGTTGGGGATCTTAATATCGACATTAAGGAGACGACCGACGATCACAGAGCTCATAAGTTTCTTGAGTTAGTCAACTTCTACGGTCTTATACAAGGTCATTTCTTACCAACCCGTGGTGGTAATTGTCTAGATCATGCACTCATCAGATCACATTTGCAATCACGCGTGGCTGTTTGCCCATCCCAAGTGAGTGATCATATATCTGTTATTATAGGAATTGATCAGACCAAACACCTCAATAATAATCTAGCTAAAGCCTCCCCTATGATGAGTAAAGTTATAGACTACGACCAACTATATAAAGATTTAGCAGGGGTCGATTGGAGCTTTCTATATAACATCAAAAATATAAATGAAACAGTTGATGCTTTCACAAGCACAATTTCAAATTCAATTAATACCAACACAAAAATCTTACATAAAATAAATTCTAAAAGTATAAGAAAGCCATGGATAACTCCTGGGTTGCTACGTTGTGTTAGACGAAGAGATTACCTGCATATCTTATCAAGAAAACAGCCTAACAACGAACCGCTCCTAAAGGAATACACGCAATATCGAAACTTCTGTAATAACATCCTTAAAAACCTTAAAAATTTACATGAGGCTGACACAATTCTTAAGAATAAAGACAATAGTAAAAAACTATGGAAATCTATCAAGAATATATGCCACTTAAACCCAACTAAATCCAATTCTAATAAACTTCTTGATCTACAAGAGAACCCTGAAAAATCTCTCGATATTCTGAACGGTTATTTCAGTTCGGTGGGTAATAAATTGGCTTCCGATATATTGTCTAAGACAAATCAGACTGAACGAGACCTTTGCTATAAAGTTTCAATTACCGAGAACTCGAATTCTTTTCTATTCCTTCCCTGTGACGAGCGAGAAGTTACAAAAATTATTAGCTCTCTTAAGCCTAATTCTGCCCCTGGCGATGATAATATTAGTAACCAAGTGGTCATTTCATTAAAAAACATTATTGCAGCACCAATTTCTTATATCTGCAATCTTAGTATTGAACAAGGTATCTTCCCTGAATCTTGGAAAACAGCTAATATCACACCCATCCATAAATCAGGCAATAAAATGGAAATTTCAAACTACCGTCCCATTTCTCTACTCCCAACACTCGCTAAAATTACAGAAAAAATCATTAACATCAGATTACTAAATTACTTGGAAAAAGAATCTATCCTTGCCAACAATCAATTCGGATTCAGACATAATAGATCTACAGAGGATGCAACCGCTGGATTGGTTGAGACCATAAGTTCCAAGTTAGATGAAGGACAAAGATGTATTGGTGTTTTTCTTGATCTAGCCAAAGCTTTTGACACTGTTTCCAGACCACTACTAATCGAAAAATTAGAAAGACAAGGAATTCGTGGAAATATCCTCTGTTGGTTTAAGTCCTATCTATTCAATAGAAAGCAGAGGGTTCGAGTTGATGGGTATAGCAGTCAACTAGAAAACGTTTCATGTGGTTTGCCCCAGGGAAGTGTTCTTAGTCCAACGCTTTTTTTAGTGTACATTAACGATTTATGTTCACTCGCACAACGTTTGAGCTTTAGCATCCTTTGCTTCCCAGTCAGCTTTTTGACCAGCTTCCTCTGGTTTTAAAATTGTTCCTTCGACTATGTCCAGCCAACCATAACCTCGCAAGAGTACGGTTGTTTGAAATTTCCAGATGTTCCAGTTTCTGGAGCCTTCCAGCTTAATAACACTGCTGTTGTTGCTTCCCTCCATCTTGCCTTCCTGCCTTGACCTGCTAGGGCAAGTATTCTTCCTTCTCGACGGGTACGTGTGTCGCGTTGTTAGGTACACTTAACCTTACTTTTCTTCACGCCGATATTTTAACGCCGATATTAACATTTGGCGCATATTATTAAATCACAGTTACGGTTTCGTGTCTAGGCGCACCTGGGCCCATAACCTGAAGTGATTTAATAATAAAAGATATATTTCTTAAACAAGATGTTTATTTTACCGGACTCATTATTCGATAGTCAATGACAAAAGTAGTGTTGCCAACATAATAATCAAACTTAGAACTAACGTTATAAATGTAGATACATTGCAGATTACTTAATCTTAACAATATTGTCCAGTGTTTTACCCTGCACACCAGCTGGTATGGTCAGGACTTTCACTTCACCTCTTGTAATAGGATATTTAGCCGTAGTAGTGGCAAGAACCTTTTGATGAGCTATTAGTATTGATGGATTAATTTTTGCTCTGCGTATTATTAAAGTTGCATCTGTTATACAGACTTTGTACTTATTATCTGCATTCTGTGACATGAGGTTAAATGTTTCTCTCGATCTAACTAATTTTATAGATAATTCGACCCCGTTCATGAGGAATTTATCTTGATTGAATATATCCCCATGTAAATGCCCAATCATTTCAACATCCTTTCCATCCTTTGAAAGTTGTTGTCTTTTGTAAAAGCCCTTGTTTGCCTCATTAGTTTCATTCATTTTACCAGCTGTATCCTCGTACCACAAACCACATGTCAAATGTGATTGTTTGGCGGATGATGAATAATTTAATAGAGTTTCTATGAAAGCGCGATATGCATAAGTATTATTTGGGGGTGACACAAGTTTTTGGTTTAGGTAAACATCCAATTGGTTAAATAAAGAATGTAACCAATTATTGACTGGTGCCACTACATTAGCTGCATTAACTGCAGAACCGTCTTGATTTTTAATTTGAGCCTTGAGATGGAGTAGTGTATGCGAAAGGTCTATGTAGTCATCTCCTGCACCAGGTACTTGGAATTCGATAGGTCCATCATCACTTAATGAAGAAATTGGTTTGTAATGTATCCAGTGTCCATATTCGATACTTGTTTGTGTGGAAGGAAGAGCAAACAGATCCAATTCAGATTTAACGCACTCACATGAATGATTATCACAGGCCTACAAAAAAAAATTTTTTTTTTGGTGCAGCTCCTATTGTACATATTGTCGATAAAATAGGTTATGTACAATAAATTGACATATGTAATTTTAACTCATCAGCTCTAGTTGACCCACTACCCTTATTTTATTTTTTTTCCCGCCTTGGTCGTAAATAGTGATTATTACATTCATATCGATAAAGTTTCTGTTACTAATTCAATATGACTAGTACGTCCAGATGTTGTGTTAACGATTCTGATACTTTTTGCTATGTTTGTAGTCAATACATACTGAAAGATCAGCGTATAATGATGACAAACACTGTGAATCGTTTGTATTTTGCTTATTTCGTTATTGAAATTCAGCACCAATATAAAGTGTGGGTGCCACATGATGTGTGCACAATATGCGTTGAGCGTCTACGACAGTGGGAGAAAGGCTCACGTAAGTCTTTAAAGTTTGGAATGCCTATGACATGGCGAGAACAAAAAAAACATTATGGCGACTGTTACTTTTGTATGACAAATATAGTGGGCAACAACAAAAAAAATCTATATCTATATAAAGAAATGGAAATACCCTAAATTTCCCTCAGCACAATGACCTATTCTTCATCCAGAAAATGTTCCAGTACCAGCTTTTCACCAGGTAGTGCAGCAATCTCAGGAGGATCAATCTGGAATACCTTATTCTTCCCAAATAGATGACGAATTTGAATACTGCGGGAAATCATCAAATCCTAACCCATTTTAAGAGAATGAGCTGAATGACCTCATCAAAGAATTAGGGCTTTCGATAGAACGTGCTGAGTTACTAGCTTCAAGATTAAAAGAAAAAAAATGCCTTTCTTCAGACATTCGAGTGTGTACATATCGTACGAGAGAACAAAACTTATTGCAGTTCTTTTCGTCTAAAGAAATAGTTGTATATTGCTGTATTGTCAGTGGTTTGCTGACATTCATGAGTTTGCCGTTTTATCAGTCCAATGAAAACTACTACAATAAATAAATAAACGAAGTATGAAAGCAGTTCTCCTAAAATGTGTAAAGAAATGTTAAAAATTAACCCTTGGTTTCAAGAGAAAAAATCATTCTTCACAAAAATTTCCTGGTTTAAGTACTGAAAAACTAAAAGCAGGTTTCTTTGATGAAAATACGTCAATTAATAAAAGATACTACAAAATTTGAGACTTCTATGAATTATGTAGTACGGCTTGCGTGGAAATCTTTTGTAGCAGTTGTATAGAATTTTCTCGGAAATCATAAGGCTGTGACAACTATGTAAAATTAGTAGAAGATATGCTGGTTCGATTCAACGATTTAGGCTGTAATATGAGTATGAAGTTTTCACTATCTCAACAGTAATCTAGATCAATTCCAACACAATTTAGGAGACCTAAGCGAAGAACAAGGAGAACGAGATTACCGAGACATAAAAACAATGGAGAACAGATACCAAGGAAGATGGGACACTCATATGATGGCCGACTACTGTAGGGGAATCATGCGAGATTGCCCAAGTCAATTTAATTCGAGAAAATCGCTCAAAAGACCATTTCTTGATGTTTAATGCCATAAAAATATATATTTATTGTAAAAAATGTTTTTTTTATGTATCTCGAAAACTAGAGCTGATAGAAAAAAACTAATTACATTTTTGATTTCACCATGTAAGACATGCTTATAATCAGGTCTAAAATCCCCGGCACCAAAATGGTTGTAGGCCAGTGTTATGAATAAATGACATTATGATTAGTTTGAAAATATATCCTTGGAAATATTAATATTTTTGTTCCTTGTTTTCTTTGAAGCGCCTTTCACTTTGAGGGGTGAAACTCGAATGAGCTCATTACAATATTTTCGTCTCTTATTAACACCCGATCCAGTCATAAGTTTATCAATTTTTGTATCAACTTTGCGTTTAAGGTTAGAACTAGCCTCTTTCAATCGATTTTTAATGGATTCTTTAATAGGACGACTAGCTACAACATCTGACAAAAGCCCAATACCGCTGTTAAGTGCTTCTTTTCCAATCACCTTAGCACCACTAGTGAGTAAAGGTAGCACACTTCGAAATAACCCCCCAAGAAAACTGCCGATACCATGACCACGTTGATGTAAGGCTCCTTTGTAGATTACATTTATACCAGACCCAGCTTGTTGCGAATAATAATGTTCATAAGGACATATAAAAGTTTCTTGAGGTGTATACATTTTAAAAAGGAAATATAGATTATATTTTTTTAAAATGAAGTTTCACACACGATGTACCGTATTGAAATGGTACCGCATTTCCCGTGGTTGTTCTTATATCTATCTCAATAACATCAAATTCTCTTCTCATTACCGGTAAATAATGTGGTGGTGAAAATATATGCATTTTATTTGAACCATATATGTATTTAGCAGGATCTAAGGGTATAATTCTCAATAGGGGTGTCATGACATCACCAACAATTTGTGGTTCTATAATATCGCAATACACAAATAATTGTGATGTAGATGTAGATTAGCAGGGCGTTTACCGATATTATGATTTACTAAATTGGTATCTGGCTCAAATCCAAGTTGAAAGCTCAAATTAGGTGATAGAGATAGTGAAATTATTGATGGATCCTTTACTGCAACAGAGACAAACTTTGACACGGTGTCCTGACGAAAACTAACTTTCTCTTTCGAATTTAAAGCAATAAGAATATTTTGTATATTATCATAGTTGGTGGCTGGTATATGGTTCTTATACATTAGTGTGGTCTCTTCGTTATTGATGGTAGTTTTTTTACTTATGTATATGATATTTTCATGTTCTTGCACGGAGAACATAGTAGAGGGATATTGAAACTCAACTATACCTACCATCCATTCTCCTTCTAATGTAATGGCTTTAGGTAGTTTTGTAGAAAAATTTGATGTCATATTTCCCGGGAAATATTGTGTGGAACTATTGCTGAGTAAAGTTAAATAGAAACTTTCCTTCATTGTAGATTTTTAATATTCGACAGTAAGACCCAAGAATTAAATTTGTTAGGATATCCTTTCCATTTAACTAATACTTCCTTTCTAATACCGCTTTTACGTGATCTGATGATTTTATCAATTTTATATTCGGAAGTGGGGGAAAAAGTTATTTTTTGTAATTCTTTTTCATAAAAAGTTCCTGTTATTGATTCATTTTCTAAGTCGTTTAAAGTGTATACAACCCACGGGGAACGATCTATAATCGAAGTAATGATAAAAATTTCATTACTCCAATTACTTTCATAACCTTTTTGAAAAACATGTTTGTATTTTGTAATTCTTACATAGTCACCAACGTTAAACTTAGGTACTTTGTTTAAACTTGAAATATAAGTCTTTTCATCATAATATAAATTCCGCCAAACTTCCATAATGTTTTCCATTTTAACATCACATGGTCTCATCTTGATACTAGAGTGCACACTGTGATTATAAGAACTAACCAAATCTTGCATAATATATGCATAGAAAAGAGGGAATATCTGCCAAAAGACGACTGAAATTACACACTTCACCTTCCGATAGAAGAGCAGAGCTTTCCCGGAGACTGCCAATGAACAAGAGTACAGACTACAGATTATACAAACCTATTTTGCATCATTACTAGCTATAGAACCGCGGCAGCAAATAATTAAGTATATTAATAAATAATATCAACTCCTAATTCATTATGTATTTTATTTTATTGACCATTCAAATCCGTAACCATTGGTCGAAACGAAATATCTAACCAACCGATTCTGAGCGGTTAAACAATATGGCGAATGTTTAGCCAGTCAGTCCTGTCAGCTGATATTGCATAATTATTTCGTTGTAGTTATAAATTTCAAATCTAATATGGATTTTAACGTGGCAAGACACTTTGACGAGTCAGAAAGTTCGTCAGATGAAGATGTTGTTATGCAGTACGTAACTACGTACGTACTGTTATACCCTTAGCATGTAAGAGATATGGCTAACCTCTTGACTATCTAATGTGCTAAGTAATCAAAAGGAAAGCATATAAGCATACCAAGTCAGTCGTTTGTCAGCGTCCATCAAGGTTACACCTCTGTTTTTTTTTATTACTAATTCTAAATAAATCATTTTGTTTTTTTTTAAAGATTATTTTAAGTATCCGTATAACATTAAATGGTGGCAGCGGTGGGATACGAAAATCCCTCTACCGGGTAGAGTTTAGAGGTTTGTCCGGCGTAGAGCTCTGAACGTAGCTTACTAACCGCCACCTTTGGATTGGATCTGTCGCTTCCAGTCATAGTGAAAGCTATGGTGGAGGCTGACAGTGACGGCCCGTGAAACACTTTCTAAGCGTTCTGTGAGGTAGTCGTTAGACTTGAAGAGAATGCGGAGAGGGTTCGGGAGTGTTACCCAGACGCCGACCCTCAACGCTCAAAAAGGCCTGGAAGACGACGACGCGATTACGCACGTACTCCACTGTGACCTTAGCACAGAATTGCGCAACTCAGAAATTGGGCTCACACAGCAGACGCTTATGACGGAGGCACGGATTAAGGGAAACTGTTACCGCGCCTCCCGTCCATACTGAACAGTTGGGGCTGTTGGGTTTTGGCGGGGAGGTGTCCATTGACCCATACGGACTGACTCCCACACTCCCTGCGCCACTTTTAAATCGTTGCCCCGGCGCGGAGGTCAGTAAATTGATTTCCAAACAATAAAAAAAAGCATCTCGTAAAAATAAGCCTACTGCATTTAAACGAGCTCCAGAAGAATTTGCTGCCAGCGAAGTTCGGCGTTTATAAATTGATAATTAGCGGGCCTTAAACGAAGCTGACCGATTTAAGCTTGAAACAGATAAACTTACTGTTGTAAGGAGGAGGAGGTGAGAATTGTTGAAATAAGGGAGCTTAATAAAAACCTTAAAAATTCTGATAGAAAAATTGAGCACAGAAATGACTAGGTATTTATTTACTTTATCGGTTGAGCATGACATGAGATGCGCGTTGAGTGAAACCGAACCTAATATTATCAAACTTGCGAATGCAAAGCAATTTCAACCTTCACCCTAGTTAACTCCAAGATTTATACGTATATATTACTTTACTAGTTACCTAAACGGTTAATTTCATACATAATAAACATATTTTCGTTCAAATTTGTGTGGTTTTAATTATTTTAAATTAGCTAGGGGTAAACTCAATTCCCATACTTGTTTACAGGGGTAGTGACATTGAAAAGGTTAGGAATCACTGCTCTACCCGAATACGACTTCGAAGATCCGTATGCTATTATCTCGTGTGTGTTTTGTGTTATAATTGAACACATAATTTTATTGGCCTGTTAAGTGAGTGCAGTGAAGTGCTACAAGATATATATCTCAGTGAGTTATGCTCTTCAAGGTCACTGCGATCATCGTTGCGCTGTAAGTCCCAAACATATATCAGAGCTCAGAGTTAGGTAGTCTAGAGTTAGTGACGGTGTATTCTTTTCATATTTATATTTGCGACTCGTTCATTTCTATAGGTATCTATTTTGTGTAAAATTATATGTCTAAAAACCGAAGATAGTAGTTCCGGAATTGTCAGAAATTGATTTAAACATTTTACTCAAATTCATTACCACATTCGATGGGTCACGTGAAAAGTTAGGTCCATTCTTAACAAATTGCCAAAATGCGATTAGTATGGCCACACTATCGCAAACCGATGTCCTTTTAAAATTTATTCTGAGTAGGCTGGAAAGGCAGAATTGGCGTGTTCAATTAGAGGATTTAATAAATGGTCTCAACTTGAGGATTTCTTGAAAGCCCAGTTCGGCGATAAAAAACATTATTCATATCTTTTAGAAGACTTACAAGACTAAAAACAATCCATAAATGAAACTGTACGATTTACAACCGTACAGGTATTTGCAATGTAAATGACACCATGCAATATGATTTGCTTGTGTGTTCATTTTTATTATATTCACTTAAGTTAGTTCGCATTTAGACCTCGTACCGGGCGCGACTCTTAATCTCATCTCACCCCACTAGTTTAGTCCATTGCTCATAAAATAAATAATTATCCCTTTAAATATCTTAATAATTTATCCCAACCCCGAACAGAAACTATCAGCCAATATTCCTTCAAGTTAGAATCGTGTCTATCAAAATTACTAGCTGAAATTAATATTTCAATACCTACGAAAAAAAAGACGAACTCGTAGCAGCGCTGCAAGATCTCGCATTAAATATTATCAAGACTGGCCTTCAGCCACGACTTTCCACTATAGTTAGATGTAAAGAGCCATCGACACTTTCTGAGGGAATTGCTTTCGCAATATCCGAGGAAAACATATTAGGTATAACATATAGAAACCATAACAACATAATAAAACGTTACGTGACCACCTAGTCACCTAACAAATAAAGAGCTACCTACAATTGAAAAACTGAGAAAAAAGCTGCAGGAAGACAAACATTTTGAAGGATCCGAAACTAGTCTTAGGAGAATAGTTAAGAATTTAGGTTTTAGCTGAAAATAATCGAAAAATTCTCATTGAAACCTCTAATATTAGACTAAAACGGATTGATCATCTGGAAAAAATAAAAAAATATCGCCGAGATGGCCGTTCCATAATTTATACAGATGAATCATATGTTGATTCGTCACACACGAACCCCTAAGCCGTGTCGGATGGTTCTACCAAAGGAGCTAAAAAGCCGATATCTAAAGGGCAACGCGTCGTCATCGTTCACGCAGGATCAGAAGCAGGCTTTGTCCCGAATGGATTGCTCACATCTAAAGCTGGCTCCAAATCAGGCGACTACCACGATAATATGAATTACGAAAATTATGAAAAATGACTGCAAACTCAATAGATTCCTAATATACCAAATAATTCATTTGTCACAAGAACTCGTGGGTATATAAACGCAGATCACCTATATTTGTTGGAAATATGTCAGGCTATTAATGCAAGAAATTGTGATGAAAACTTGGCTATGAAGTCTCCAGGAAAAATCTGTCATTCACGTTGGATGACGACAGCCAACTCAATTCTCAGGCTGTACATTTCCACCAAGAATCCGACTGAAAAACAGATGACTGTGACTGAATTCGTCTTGAAGGTTTACGCCCCAATGTGGTTCCATATAAAAACTAAACCTTTGTGTGTTTACGGGGCAAAACACCTACACGAGACAATTAAATTGACTCGGTATCTTCCAACGCACTTAAAGAAAATTGTCGACCCCGTGATACAAAGGAATTGCTATTTCGGTCACTGCGAAAGAGTAGCCACATCCGAGAACTAGCTCTCAGGCGGATCGTGATTATCAGGGAAGAAACGTCGATCTTCGCTCCTATCAGAGTCTTCAAGGTGCCAAGCTTGAACTTCAACGCAGAGCATATGACCTGATTGAATGGGACAAAGTTTCTGAACCGCCAGTCCTGAAACAAATTAGCAGCGACTTATTGAAGGATGCTATCGCCAACCCAGATATAGTAGAAACTCAAATTTTGACACTCTATCGTCAAATGCCGTGTCACACTTAAGCAAGTGAAAGGTGCATCAAAATTGTGACTGAAGCGTGCTCTGCTGTATGTGGGCCCGAAAGACGGGAAGGATGGATAAAAAATACGTTGAAATCCTGTAAAATCATGCTGATTTTCAATACCAAGGCAGAGTACAGAACTAAGTAATTTTTAGGAAATTTACCCCATTTGCAGTATTTTTCCTAACTTTCCTTGTCTTAATTGTATAAACTATTTGATTTTATGCCTTTATTGGTATTCATATATTAATATTAATAAATAAAATATATAAGAATATTTACAGTTATTTTTTTATTGATTTTAATTTGAACCCCTGTTTTTGGACTTTCATGTTTTTTTCAGTGGCTTTGGGGCACAATTTCTACTGCAAATATCAAAATCCTGTCATAGTATCTTTCGTTCGTATCCCTTTGGAGCACCGATTCCCAACCCAGCCCAAATCACAAGCCCAAAAAAAATTTCACGCTCCACCCTAATATGCAAGCCTGGCTCTCCGAAAAAGGGATTGAATTTGAACAAATTTTTTTGAAACCGCAGTTATACAAACTGATAAAAGCTAATAAAGGTCGATTCACACATATCAGTGAACCCACAGTTCCGACACAGTACCGGCACAGTGCGAAATATTCTTTCATACATTCTCTATGAACGCATCCCCACTTGTCAGTGTCAGTGACGACACAGTGCTTAAAGTGTGACACACACCTTAAAGAAACGTTGAAAACATTTTCAATTGACAAAATTATGGCCGAACATGGTCACGACATCCTGAGACTCCCTCCCGTACCAACCAGACCTCATTCCGATCGAGATGGCATGGTCCAGCATTAAGCAGTACGTTGGTAGTAAAAATATCAAGTGGAATAGAAATAAAGCCATTGAACTAGTGAGAAAGTTAATTTAATGGGAGCACAAGAGTGGGAGGCTTTGTGTAATAAAGTGAAAGCCGTAGAATAGGAAAACTCAAAAAGCGATCACGTTATTGACACGTTTTACGGAACAGTTTATTATTATATTAAGTTAAAACTCTTAATGTCTTAAGCCTTGTATCTTCCTTGTTTTTTTTATAGCTGCTAGTTTAGTGTTAACACGTTAAACGCCAATAGAAAAAAACAAAAATCGTAAAAAAACTTTTTTTGCTGTAATTTGTTTATTATGATAATATATGTATAGAAAATGAGTTTTATTAAATTCTGCCCATGGGTTACATAGTTACAGCCAAATATATAACTGAGGTCACCGGTGCACAAATACAGAAAAGACATTTTCCGTTACCCTGCGCCGTGCCGCCCACCCCGCCGGCCACCCGCTATTCACTTCGACAGTGTTAGTACGCTCGCGCTTGCGACGATTGCCTCTGCTTTGCTCTTTCTATTAGTTTCCTACTAAATTTGTTTTCGCTACATAACGAACTTAACTTAGGTTGCGTTAATAATGTACGAGATCCTTAGGTATTGGCTTAGCTATGGAGGAATTAAAATTTACACAGAATGAAATGCAACAAATCAACGCCTTAGCATATTATTTTACAACAAACCCTTTGAGAAACAATGATTGCCACTCAGAATCAGATAGCGAACAGATGCTAATACCGAAAATAAAAAGACGTTAGGTTATACTTACTTGCAACTGACAACTGGTATACAAGCTTAGAACTAGGTTATTGGAGAAACAAACCCATTTAATTGGCACTTTGCGAAAAAACAAGAGGGTAAGGCTGTTCTAGAATTCAGAACTGTAGAAAGGTAAAATAATGGCTGTGGAGAATGAAGACGGAGTAACGGTGTTAAAATGGAAGGATAAGAGGGACGTGCTTTTGCTTTCGACAAATTTGCTGTGGTAGAGTAAAAAGGCAAACAGATTCGGAAGCCGAAGATCATATTGGATCATAATAAATCCGAAGGGTCTGTAGATATGAGTGACCAAATAGGTGCCTATTCTTCGGCATTTCAGAGAACCGTAAAATGGGCGGTTTAAAAAAAATCGTAATCATCGTAAAATGACCGTAAAACGGTTTGGGCTTAGGTTGACATAATTATGAACCCTGTATGCATGTTTTGTTATTGCTTTTCTTTCTGACATCTTTTCTCATCAAGTTTTACTGTATTATTTGACAAAATTAAGGCTAAATATTAATATTTCTAAGGGTTGGGTTGTTGTAAGGCGTGCACTTGTGGATTTTCCGAACTTTTTTACACTTTGCAATTTCCTAGTTTTTCTAGATACATTTTATTTTTCAGTAACATTGGTACACAACACAACACACCATACTTTCTGCTAATTTTTGTTTCAAAATAAAGACTGAATTGAGTTAAATATCCAACATTTTTGGAACGAAGTTTTATTTTTGCGTCTTTTTTAAAATCTTTCGATTTTTTCAATGTATAGTACATTAGTCCCAATGCGAAGTATTGCTCTACGGCGCCGTGCCGGTCACATAGTACTTTAAAATCAACAGTGGGTATGGCAGACGGCGAGAAAAAACGGTTTGAATATGTCTTTAGCTTGAGGCCACCGGTGACCCCCATGGCGCTATGATAGAGGAATGATGAGGTCACCGGTGCCCCCATGGCGTTCAACGTGTTAAATTTTGTGCTGTCATGTTTGTCTTGTTTTACTTTGTATTGCCTCTTCCCCTCCGGCGCCGTACAGTTTGGACGTGTTTTTAGTGAATGTGCAGTTTAAATAATATTTATTTTCATAATTTAAATAAATTTGGTATCAAAAATTATATTACGCTACCCGGCACGCATGAAGCGCGAGAAGCATTAGATTCTCTGTGTGTCTCCATTAAATTCTGTGATCCTGGTACCGTGCCTCTATCAGACAACCGCAGGCCCCTCCACCGGTGCGTTGGCCCCTCCCATTTTACGTTGCCCTGTCCCTCTGTGCGCATACGCAAATCATCTTACGCAATACTGGAAGGGCGGTCGCCAATCAGGACAAGGACACCTGTTGCTAAGACTTCTATCTGTTTCAACGGATATTGAACCTTAGTTTTGAGAAACGCAGTACAAAATGAAAAAATCTTCTCCGACACAAGGAAATGTTCAGTTGGAGCGCGATGCAGGTGATAGCTCAACACAGGAGAGCGATTACGTCAATACTAAATCGCGGCAAAAGCGAAGAGCTGCGCGAGACGAGAAGGACGAGTTCCTCGTTCTAAAAAACGAAATTAGGGAGTGGCTGCGGTCTTTCCAACGTGACCAAAATGCCAGGCTCGACAAATTGCAAGAACAACAGAACAGCCGGCTGGATGCCATGGAAGGTCGGATTGCCGAACTTTCCGCAAAATTGACAACAGCCAATAACACTAGCCAGGACATCGGAAAGTCAGTAGAATTTGTTTCCGAAAAGATCTTTGAGCTACAAGAAAAAATTGTCAGTTTTAAAAAGGATTGGACGGCATTGTCATCGCAAATAAGTGACCTGGAGGACAAACACGAAACCTTAGCTCGAGCTATGAACAAGACATGCATCGAAATCCGAAATGTTCCCAAACAAACACCGACCCCAACGAAGTCGGAGCTTTTCGACTTCATATTGAAACTTTGTTCTGGGCTTGGTATCGAGTTACACTCCGGTGATATAAGAGATGTTAGCCGATTTACCAATAGGAAAGATAACATGAGTTGGAACCTCACCGTCGAACTGTCGAACACCCTCCTAAAGAACAATATTTTAAGTGCGACACGCAAGTATAACATTGAGAATAAATCTAACAAGCTGAACGCCAGCCATTTGGGACTAGGAGGTAACACACCTATATATGTATCAGAATATTTAACACCTAAAGCGAAGCGCCTTTATTTTCTTGCAAGGGAAATTGCGAAGTCAGAACAGTACGAGTACTGCTGGTCTGTTAATGGTAACGTATATCTTAGGAAGAAGAACGGCTTTCCTTACATTCTAATTAAAAATGAAGATCACCTTAACTCGCTAAACAAAGCATGACTGGTGTTAGTTGTAGTTTTATGTTTTTTAATGTTCTTGTTTATATTTAAATTCCATACTTTTTTAAAGTTCTACACAAAGTTTAACACGTACTACAAACAAATATTATCCTATACTGAACCACTCCACAGATATGACAGTACAATAACCAAACCACTATGTATTGCTATGAATATGAATATGTCAACCCCACCAAAGTACCACTATGATAGTGATAGATTTTATACCCCTACAAGTGCCTAATTTTCCTTTTTAATACTATTCGACCAATATCTCCCAATCTGTAACGCAATCCTTCACACATTTAGGTACAGTTTTAATGTTTTTTTATGTCTTCTATTCTATTTATTCTAAAATTCGATAATTTAAGTTTAATTCGAGTTATTGATGATACAAATTTCATTACCAGTCAATATTTGAATTATCCGGAAGACTGCAAAGTGTTTTTCGAATCCTCAAATCTCACCATTGTTACTCAAAACATCCGCAGCATTAATAAAAACTTTGATAGTTTTCTAGTATTTCTTAGTAGGCTGCAATTTAATCCTGATTTAATTGTTTTGACTGAGTGTTGGATTGATGACAATTTTACTGGTATTCACATAGATGGGTATTCATGTACATTCTCCCACAAATTTATTAACAAATGCGACGGAATCGTAATTTTTCATAAAAATAATATTAACCTTAATATAACAGAACCAGCCTTTACAGATGCAAACTGTTTAGTTAGTCATTTAAATAATAATGCTGTTATCATATCAATTTACAGATCACCTTCTTTTTACAATGTTGATAATTTTCTCGACTCTCTCGAAAACCTCATTTTATCGTACAATGGACACCCTGTTTATATAGTTGGGGATCTTAATATCGACATTAAGGAGACGACCGACGATCACAGAGCTCATAAGTTTCTTGAGTTAGTCAACTTCTACGGTCTTATACAAGGTCATTTCTTACCAACCCGTGGTGGTAATTGTCTAGATCATGCACTCATCAGATCACATTTGCAATCACGCGTGGCTGTTTGCCCATCCCAAGTGAGTGATCATATGTCTGTTATTATAGGAATTGATCAGACCAAACACCTCAATAATAATCTAGCTAAAGCCTCCCCTATGATGAGTAAAGTTATAGACTACGACCAACTATATAAAGATTTAGCAGGGGTCGATTGGAGCTTTCTATATAACATCAAAAATATAAATGAAACAGTTGATGCTTTCACAAGCACAATTTCAAATTCAATTAATACCAACACAAAAATCTTACATAAAATAAATTCTAAAAGTATAAGAAAGCCATGGATAACTCCTGGGTTGCTACGTTGTGTTAGACGAAGAGATTACCTGCATATCTTATCAAGAAAACAGCCTAACAACGAACCGCTCCTAAAGGAATACACGCAATATCGAAACTTCTGTAATAACATCCTTAAAAACCTTAAAAATTTACATGAGGCTGACACAATTCTTAAGAATAAAGACAATAGTAAAAAACTATGGAAATCTATCAAGAATATATGCCACTTAAACCCAACTAAATCCAATTCTAATAAACTTCTTGATCTACAAGAGAACCCTGAAAAATCTCTCGATATTCTGAACGGTTATTTCAGTTCGGTGGGTAATAAATTGGCTTCCGATATATTGTCTAAGACAAATCAGACTGAACGAGACCTTTGCTATAAAGTTTCAATTACCGCGAACTCGAATTCTTTTCTATTCCTTCCCTGTGACGAGCGAGAAGTTACAAAAATTATTAGCTCTCTTAAGCCTAATTCTGCCCCTGGCGATGATAATATTAGTAACCAAGTGGTCATTTCATTAAAAAAACATTATTGCAGCACCAATTTCTTATATCTGCAATCTTAGTATTGAACAAGGTATCTTCCCTGAATCTTGGAAAACAGCTAATATCACACCCATCCATAAATCAGGCAATAAAATGGAAATTTCAAACTACCGTCCCATTTCTCTACTCCCAACACTCGCTAAAATTACAGAAAAAATCATTAACATCAGATTACTAAATTACTTGGAAAAAGAATCTATCCTTGCCAACAATCAATTCGGATTCAGACATAATAGATCTACAGAGGATGCAACCGCTGGATTGGTTGAGACCATAAGTTCCAAGTTAGATGAAGGACAAAGGTGTATTGGTGTTTTTCTTGATCTAGCCAAAGCTTTTGACACTGTTTCCAGACCACTACTAATCGAAAAATTAGAAAGACAAGGAATTCGTGGAAATATCCTCTGTTGGTTTAAGTCCTATCTATTCAATAGAAAGCAGAGGGTTCGAGTTGATGGGTATAGCAGTCAACTAGAAAACGTTTCATGTGGTTTGCCCCAGGGAAGTGTTCTTAGTCCAACGCTTTTTTTAGTGTACATTAACGATTTATGTTCACTCGCACAACGTTTGAGCTTTAGCATCCTTTGCTTCCCAGGCAGCTTTTTGACCAGCTTCCTCTGGTTTTAAAATTGTTCCTTCGACTATGTCCAGCCAACCATAACCTCGCAAGAGTACGGTTGTTTGAAATTTCCAGATGTTCCAGTTTCTGGAGCCTTCCAGCTTAATAACACTGCTGTTGTTGCTTCCCTCCATCTTGCCTTCCTGCCTTGACCTGCTAGGGCAAGTATTCTTCCTTCTCGACGGGTACGCGTGTCGCGTTGTTAGGTACACTTAACCTTACTTTTCTTCACGCCGATATTTTAACGCCGATATTAACATTTGGCGCATATTATTAAATCACAGTTACGGTTTCGTGTCTAGGCGCACCTGGGCCCATAACCTGAAGTGATTTAATAATAAAAGATATATTTCTTAAACAAGATGTTTATTTTACCGGACTCATTATTCAATAGTCAATGACAAAAGTAGTGTTGCCAACATAATAATCAAACTTAGAACTAACGTTATAAATGTAGATACATTGCAGATTACTTAATCTTAACAATATTGTCCAGTGTTTTACCCTGCACACCAGCTGGTATGGTCAGGACTTTCACTTCACCTCTTGTAATAGGATATTTAGCCGTAGTAGTGGCAAGAACCTTTTGATGAGCTATTAGTATTGATGGATTAATTTTTGCTCTGCGTATTATTAAAGTTGCATCTGTTATACAGACTTTGTACTTATTATCTGCATTCTGTGACATGAGGTTAAATGTTTCTCTCGATCTAACTAATTTTATAGATAATTCGACCCCGTTCATGAGGAATTTATCTTGATTGAATATATCCCCATGTAAATGCCCAATCATTTCAACATCCTTTCCATCCTTTGAAAGTTGTTGTCTTTTGTAAAAGCCCTTGTTTGCCTCATTAGTTTCATTCATTTTACCAGCTGTATCCTCGTACCACAAACCACATGTCAAATGTGATTGTTTGGCGGATGATGAATAATTTAATAGAGTTTCTATGAAAGCGCGATATGCATAAGTATTATTTGGGGGTGACACAAGTTTTTGGTTTAGGTAAACATCCAATTGGTTAAATAAAGAATGTAACCAATTATTGACTGGTGCCACTACATTAGCTGCATTAACTGCAGAACCGTCTTGATTTTTAATTTGAGCCTTGAGATGGAGTAGTGTATGCGAAAGGTCTATGTAGTCATCTCCTGTACCAGGTACTTGGAATTCGATAGGTCCATCATCACTTAATGAAGAAATTGGTTTGTAATGTATCCAGTGTCCATATTCGATACTTGTTTGTGTGGAAGGAAGAGCAAACAGATCCAAATCAGATTTAACGCACTCACATGAATGATTACACAGGCCTACAAAAAAAAATTTTTGAAGTTATACTTCTTTAGGCGCGTTATGAAAATTTGATGAGAGTGAAATTTTACGATGCGCGCGAGTTAAGAGTACCAACCCTATTAATATATGCTTTGCTAGCACTAAGCCGAATGTAGGTCGTGCGTCAGCAACGACCAATACTTAGTAAGTATATCTGAATGTATAAATTCACGAAGACATAGATATTAAGTTGATTATTGTTTAGTTCTTAATTAAGTGCTGTCACTCTGTTGATTTAAATAAATTATTTTTAAACCAAAAGTCCGTTGCCGTTCCTTTACTCGCGCACCTATGACACAAAATTCGGAGTGTGATTATAGCGTGCGCAATCTACAAAAGAAATAGAATATAAGCTAACTTCACGCATATTCTATTTCTTAGCTTAGCAGCTTAACAAGAATTTTGAATATCCATGACAATTGACATCTGACATTGACATTTACCTTTTAAACAAATATAGGAGTTTGAATTATTGTTTAAAATAAAAGATTATCTATGTATCTAGTTATTTTCATTATACAAGTGCGAATTTTATATGTGCGTCTGAATTATAATCAGAAGTGATTTAAATTGAATATCTAAATCAATACTAATTAATATGATAAAATATTTGTGAAAAAACTGTGCCAACCTTCCTGAGTGCTTTAATACAATTGAGGTTAACTATCCGTATGTATTATCGAGTATTATTGTTGATTAAAACTGAAACATGAACCATTATTCATTGCTTTTGTTTATTGCGTTTGTTACAGCAACTTTTTAGAAATATTCTACGACCCTATATATCAATAATTGAGAACAAAGATTTAAGCACGAATACTAATAAGGAGAAAATGAAGGCTTGGAGCGATATTACAGAGAATTAAACATTTTAATAAGTACCTGCATCTCAAAAAAATGATTACATTATTTAATCAAAACATGTAATTTTTCAGATTTAATCTAGCAAATATAAGGACAAGAGACAAAAAACAATTTCAGTGGAAGTGCACTAAATTGAATAAAAAAAAAGAGTTGTCATCTTATCGCCGTGAAACATCAAAAACTAGAGGTGGAACAAAGCCACCATCACCTTCTCCAGACACAATGGATATGGCAGAGATGATACCGCAACGGTTTGAAGTAGATTTCAATGAATTTGATTGTGATGGTGTCGAGGTAGGAATGTTAATTATAAATATGATGGTGATGTTCAAGGCTCAACCTCTCAAGCATAGGCACATACTTTATTCCCCTACAGGGTAGATAGAGATATTGTAATACCTCAAAACATCCATGTTGCTCTTGTAGTACCGAAACTCTGTCCAGCCAGAAGTGAGCCCATTCCCACTTATAATGGACAGTGGGTATAATACACCTTAATACCTGAGTGTGAACCACTCACCATGACACTTAAATTAATAGATGTTATTTATATATTTCAGGATATTACAAATAAAATCATTTTGGAAACAATTGCTATCCCAAAAGCAAATAAAGCCAACAATGACAAGGTAATAAATCAGTTTTGACATAACTTGAATACTAAAAAAGCCAAACAAAGGTGTGTACAACAGTACAGACAACATAACTTAACAATTTCATTATTTTGTAGGATTAAAGAAAGGTTAAAGAAAATCATGTCGAACTGATCAACAAGAATCCCCAAACAACTCAAAAGAAACCTACAACGAAGACACCGGTATTATATTTAAATTATCTCTATCTCTAAATAGAATAAAAGAAAGTTGCTATCCAGGTCTGTAGCATGTGCTACAAATTATATTATTAACACATTTATATAATTATATTAATATAAATGTGTTAAAAATTTTATAATATGAATTATAATTTTTTTTAAGTTTTGCATGGACAGAGCTTAAATTAATATTCTCTTATTTTATTTTGTAAGAGAATAATTATAAATATTTATTTATTAAATTTTTCAAATGTAAACTGAACTTTATTGACTATAATGACTCCTTTTCCAGTCTTTGATTATTTAATTGTAATTAATTATTTGCATGCAATCAAAATCTATTTCTAATAATGCCAAAGAAGTATAACTTCTTACGCGCGTACATAAGTACACGCACCCTTTTTTTTTTTTTGGTGCAGCTCCTATTGTACATATTGTCGATAAAATAGGTTATGTACAATAAATTGACATATGTAATTTTAACTCATCAGCTCTAGTTGACCCACTACCCTTATTTTATTTTTTTTCCCGCCTTGGTCGTAAATAGTGATTATTACATTCATATCGATAAAGTTTCTGTTACTAATTCAATATGACTAGTACGTCCAGATGTTGTGTTAACGATTCTGATACTTTTTGCTATGTTTGTAGTCAATACATACTGAAAGATCAGCGTATAACGATGACAAACACTGTGAATCGTTTGTATTTTGCTTATTTCGTTATTGAAATTCAGCACCAATATAAAGTGTGGGTGCCACATGATGTGTGCACAATATGCGTTGAGCGTCTACGACAGTGGGAGAAAGGCTCACGTAAGTCTTTAAAGTTTGGAATGCCTATGACATGGCGAGAACAAAAAAAACATTATGGCGACTGTTACTTTTGTATGACAAATATAGTGGGCAACAACAAAAAAAATCTATATCTATATAAAGAAATGGAAATACCCTAAATTTCCCTCAGCACAATGACCTATTCTTCATCCAGAAAATGTTCCAGTACCAGCTTTTCACCAGGTAGTGCAGCAATCTCAGGAGGATCAATCTGGAATACCTTATTCTTCCCAAATAGATGACGAATTTGAATACTGCGGGAAATCATCAAATCCTAACCCATTTTAAGAGAATGAGCTGAATGACCTCATCAAAGAATTAGGGCTTTCGATAGAACGTGCTGAGTTACTAGCTTCAAGATTAAAAGAAAAAAAATGCCTTTCTTCAGACATTCGAGTGTGTTCATATCGTACGAGAGAACAAAACTTATTGCAGTTCTTTTCGTCTAAAGAAATAGTTGTATATTGCTGTATTGTCAGTGGTTTGCTGACATTCATGAGTTTGCCGTTTTATCAGTCCAATGAAAACTACTACAATAAATAAATAAACGAAGTATGAAAGCAGTTCTCCTAAAATGTGTAAAGAAATGTTAAAAATTAACCCTTGGTTTCAAGAGAAAAAATCATTCTTCACAAAAATTTCCTGGTTTAAGTACTGAAAAACTAAAAGCAGGTTTCTTTGATGAAAATACGTCAATTAATAAAAGATACTACAAAATTTGAGACTTCTATGAATTATGTAGTACGGCTTGCGTGGAAATCTTTTGTAGCAGTTGTATAGAATTTTCTCGGAAATCATAAGGCTGTGACAACTATGTAAAATTAGTAGAAGATATGCTGGTTCGATTCAACGATTTAGGCTGTAATATGAGTATGAAGTTTTCACTATCTCAACAGTAATCTAGATCAATTCCAACACAATTTAGGAGACCTAAGCGAAGAACAAGGAGAACGAGATTACCGAGACATAAAAACAATGGAGAACAGATACCAAGGAAGATGGGACACTCATATGATGGCCGACTACTGTAGGGGAATCATGCGAGATTGCCCAAGTCAATTTAATTCGAGAAAATCGCTCAAAAGACCATTTCTTGATGTTTAATGCCATAAAAATATATATTTATTGTAAAAAATGTTTTTTTTTATGTATCTCGAAAACTAGAGCTGATAGAAAAAAACTAATTACATTTTTGATTTCACCATGTAAGACATGCTTATAATCAGGTCTAAAATCCCCGGCACCAAAATGGTTGTAGGCCAGTGTTATGAATAAATGACATTATGATTAGTTTGAAAATATAATATCCTTGGAAATATTAATATTTTTGTTCCTTGTTTTCTTTGAAGCGCCTTTCACTTTGAGGGGTGAAACTCGAATGAGCTCATTACAATATTTTCGTCTCTTATTAACACCCGATCCAGTCATAAGTTTATCAATTTTTGTATCAACTTTGCGTTTAAGGTTAGAACTAGCCTCTTTCAATCGATTTTTAATGGATTCTTTAATAGGACGACTAGCTACAACATCTGACAAAAGCCCAATACCGCTGTTAAGTGCTTCTTTTCCAATCACCTTAGCACCACTAGTGAGTAAAGGTAGCACACTTCGAAATAACCCCCCAAGAAAACTGCCGATACCATGACCACGTTGATGTAAGGCTCCTTTGTAGATTACATTTATACCAGACCCAGCTTGTTGCGAATAATAATGTTCATAAGGACATATAAAAGTTTCTTGAGGTGTATACATTTTAAAAAGGAAATATAGATTATATTTTTTTAAAATGAAGTTTCACACACGATGTACCGTATTGAAATGGTACCGCATTTCTAATGTGTTGTTTTTATAATGTGGTGGTGAAAATATATGCATTTTATTTGAACCATATATGTATTTAGCAGGATCTAAGGGTATAATTCTCAATAGGGGTGTCATGACATCACCAACAATTTGTGGTTCTATAATATCGCAATACACAAATAATTGTGATGTAGATGTAGATTAGCAGGGCGTTTACCGATATTATGATTTACTAAATTGGTATCTGGCTCAAATCCAAGTTGAAAGCTCAAATTAGGTGATAGAGATAGTGAAATTATTGATGGATCCTTTACTGCAACAGAGACAAACTTTGACACGGTGTCCTGACGAAAACTAACTTTCTCTTTCGAATTTAAAGCAATAAGAATATTTTGTATATTATCATAGTTGGTGGCTGGTATATGGTTCTTATACATTAGTGTGGTCTCTTCGTTATTGATGGTAGTTTTTTTACTTATGTATATGATATTTTCATGTTCTTGCACGGAGAACATAGTAGAGGGATATTGAAACTCAACTATACCTACCATCCATTCTCCTTCTAATGTAATGGCTTTAGGTAGTTTTGTAGAAAAATTTGATGTCATATTTCCCGGGAAATATTGTGTGGAACTATTGCTGAGTAAAGTTAAATAGAAACTTTCCTTCATTGTAGATTTTTAATATTCGACAGTAAGACCCAAGAATTAAATTTGTTAGGATATCCTTTCCATTTAACTAATACTTCCTTTCTAATACCGCTTTTACGTGATCTGATGATTTTATCAATTTTATATTCGGAAGTGGGGGAAAAAGTTATTTTTTGTAATTCTTTTTCATAAAAAGTTCCTGTTATTGATTCATTTTCTAAGTCGTTTAAAGTGTATACAACCCACGGGGAACGATCTATAATCGAAGTAATGATAAAAATTTCATTACTCCAATTACTTTCATAACCTTTTTGAAAAACATGTTTGTATTTTGTAATTCTTACATAGTCACCAACGTTAAACTTAGGTACTTTGTTTAAACTTGAAATATAAGTCTTTTCATCATAATATAAATTCCGCCAAACTTCCATAATGTTTTCCATTTTAACATCACATGGTCTCATCTTGATACTAGAGTGCACACTGTGATTATAAGAACTAACCAAATCTTGCATAATATATGCATAGAAAAGAGGGAATATCTGCCAAAAGACGACTGAAATTACACACTTCACCTTCCGATAGAAGAGCAGAGCTTTCCCGGAGACTGCCAATGAACAAGAGTACAGACTACAGATTATACAAACCTATTTTGCATCATTACTAGCTATAGAACCGCGGCAGCAAATAATTAAGTATATTAATAAATAATATCAACTCCTAATTCATTATGTATTTTATTTTATTGACCATTCAAATCCGTAACCATTGGTCGAAACGAAATATCTAACCAACCGATTCTGAGCGGTTAAACAATATGGCGAATGTTTAGCCAGTCAGTCCTGTCAGCTGATATTGCATAATTATTTCGTTGTAGTTATAAATTTCAAATCTAATATGGATTTTAACGTGGCAAGACACTTTGACGAGTCAGAAAGTTCGTCAGATGAAGATGTTGTTATGCAGTACGTAACTACGTACGTACTGTTATACCCTTAGCATGTAAGAGATATGGCTAACCTCTTGACTATCTAATGTGCTCAGTAATCAAAAGGAAAGCATATAAGCATACCAAGTCAGTCGTTTGTCAGCGTCCATCAAGGTTACACCTCTGTTTTTTTTTATTACTAATTCTAAATAAATCATTTTGTTTTTTTTAAAAGATTATTTTAAGTATCCGTATAACATTAAATGGTGGCAGCGGTGGGATACGAAAATCCCTCTACCGGGTAGAGTTTAGAGGTTTGTCCGGCGTAGAGCTCTGAACGTAGCTTACTAACCGCCACCTTTGGATTGGATCTGTCGCTTCCAGTCATAGTGAAAGCTATGGTGGAGGCTGACAGTGACGGCCCGTGAAACACTTTCTAAGCGTTCTGTGAGGTAGTCGTTAGACTTGAAGAGAATGCGGAGAGGGTTCGGGAGTGTTACCCAGACGCCGACCCTCAACGCTCAAAAAGGCCTGGAAGACGACGACGCGATTACGCACGTACTCCACTGTGACCTTAGCACAGAATTGCGCAACTCAGAAATTGGGCTCACACAGCAGACGCTTATGACGGAGGCACGGATTAAGGGAAACTGTTACCGCGCCTCCCGTCCATACTGAACAGTTGGGGCTGTTGGGTTTTGGCGGGGAGGTGTCCATTGACCCATACGGACTGACTCCCACACTCCCTGCGCCACTTTTAAATCGTTGCCCCGGCGCGGAGGTCAGTAAATTGATTTCCAAACAATAAAAAAAAGCATCTCGTAAAAATAAGCCTACTGCATTTAAACGAGCTCCAGAAGAATTTGCTGCCAGCGAAGTTCGGCGTTTATAAATTGATAATTAGCGGGCCTTAAACGAAGCTGACCGATTTAAGCTTGAAACAGATAAACTTACTGTTGTAAGGAGGAGGAGGTGAGAATTGTTGAAATAAGGGAGCTTAATAAAAACCTTAAAAATTCTGATAGAAAAATTGAGCACAGAAATGACTAGGTATTTATTTACTTTATCGGTTGAGCATGACATGAGATGCGCGTTGAGTGAAACCGAACCTAATATTGTCAAACTTGCGAATGCAAAGCAATTTCAACCTTCACCCTAGTTAACTCCAAGATTTATACGTATATATTACTTTACTAGTTACCTAAACGGTTAATTTCATACATAATAAACATATTTTCGTTCAAATTTGTGTGGTTTTAATTATTTTAAATTAGCTAGGGGTAAACTCAATTCCCATACTTGTTTACAGGGGTAGTGACATTGAAAAGGTTAGGAATCACTGCTCTACCCGAATACGACTTCGAAGATCCGTATGCTATTATCTCGTGTGTGTTTTGTGTTATAATTGAACACATAATTTTATTGGCCTGTTAAGTGAGTGCAGTGAAGTGCTACAAGATATATATCTCAGTGAGTTATGCTCTTCAAGGTCACTGCGATCATCGTTGCGCTGTAAGTCCCAAACATATATCAGAGCTCAGAGTTAGGTAGTCTAGAGTTAGTGACGGTGTATTCTTTTCATATTTATATTTGCGACTCGTTCATTTCTATAGGTATCTATTTGTGTAAAATTATATGTCTAAAAACCGAAGATAGTAGTTCCGGAATTGTCAGAAATTGATTTAAACATTTTACTCAAATTCATTACCACATTCGATGGGTCACGTGAAAAGTTAGGTCCATTCTTAACAAATTGCCAAAATGCGATTAGTATGGCCACACTATCGCAAACCGATGTCCTTTTAAAATTTATTCTGAGTAGGCTGGAAAGGCAGAATTGGCGTGTTCAATTAGAGGATTTAATAAATGGTCTCAACTTGAGGATTTCTTGAAAGCCCAGTTCGGCGATAAAAAACATTATTCATATCTTTTAGAAGACTTACAAGACTAAAAACAATCCATAAATGAAACTGTACGATTTACAACCGTACAGGTATTTGCAATGTAAATGACACCATGCAATATGATTTGCTTGTGTGTTCATTTTTATTATATCTTATTATATTCACTTAAGTTAGTTCGCATTTAGACCTCGTACCGGGCGCGACTCTTAATCTCATCTCACCCCACTAGTTTAGTCCATTGCTCATAAAATAAATAATTATCCCTTTAAATATCTTAATAATTTATCCCAACCCCGAACAGAAACTATCAGCCAATATTCCTTCAAGTTAGAATCGTGTCTATCAAAATTACTAGCTGAAATTAATATTTCAATACCTACGAAAAAAAAGACGAACTCGTAGCAGCGCTGCAAGATCTCGCATTAAAAATTATCAAGACTGGCCTTCAGCCACGACTTTCCACTATAGTTAGATGTAAAGAGCCATCGACACTTTCTGAGGGAATTGCTTTCGCAATATCCGAGGAAAACATATTAGGTATAACATATAGAAACCATAACAACATAATAAAACGTTACGTGACCACCTAGTCACCTAACAAATAAAGAGCTACCTACAATTGAAAAACTGAGAAAAAAGCTGCAGGAAGACAAACATTTTGAAGGATCCGAAACTAGTCTTAGGAGAATAGTTAAGAATTTAGGTTTTAGCTGAAAATAATCGAAAAATTCTCATTGAAACCTCTAATATTAGACTAAAACGGATTGATCATCTGGAAAAAATAAAAAAATATCGCCGAGATGGCCGTTCCATAATTTATACAGATGAATCATATGTTGATTCGTCACACACGAACCCCTAAGCCGTGTCGGATGGTTCTACCAAAGGAGCTAAAAAGCCGATATCTAAAGGGCAACGCGTCGTCATCGTTCACGCAGGATCAGAAGCAGGCTTTGTCCCGAATGGATTGCTCACATCTAAAGCTGGCTCCAAATCAGGCGACTACCACGATAATATGAATTACGAAAATTATGAAAAATGACTGCAAACTCAATAGATTCCTAATATACCAAATAATTCATTTGTCGTGGTCGACAACGCTTCTTACCATAATAAGCAATTTGACCTCGCGCCTACATCAAACTCAAAAAAGGCGGATATGCAATAGGCTGGAGCGTGCTTGTATGGAGGTTTTTTTTTTTCGAATTTCAAAAAGGCGGTGTACGGAATCGGTGCTCCGGTACAAACATATTAAGCACAGAAAATTTGGATTCAATATCTTAACTGCAAATTGTGCCCCAAAGCCCTTGAAATATACACAAATTTTCGAAAAAGAGGGTAGTGCAACAACTTGTCTCGTATCAATTCTAAAAGTAAAATATGCATTTTCTCACTTAGTATTGATTAACGATGAACACAACCACAGAATAATTGCGAAAGAAACATAAAAGAATATTTACCCACGAAATATCGTTGACAATTTAATAAAATATCGCGAAATTTTGTAATTTTTTGTTTCTGCTACGCGCCGAGGTAGACTTCGCGATGACCTGCTGTGACCAATGAAAATGCATTAGTGACCTATTTCAGTTGAAGGCGAGAGCACGGAGGAGCTGCTATTGTGTCTGATGCATTACAAGATATCGGCTTAGTGACTGAAGATGATTGCAAGAATGTTTTCGATCGTAGTAAGATCCGCCGAGCCCGTACCCAAACTAGGAACTCACAGATTTCCCCTCAGCTCGACCTAGGACAGTCCATTTGTATCTCGTTTGACGGATGAAAGGATAAAACGATAGTCATGGAAGGCAATCGCAGAAGATTTGTAGTAGAGGAACACATCACTCTGTTAAAAGAAACTGGGTCGCAATACATTGGCCACATTATTTGCAAGGTTAGCGGTGCTAAAACTATTGCCAACAAACTGTTAGCTTATTTTGTAGCGAAATCGATCGATTTAACTACAATCACAGCCATCGGATGCGACGGTACTGCCGTTGATACTGGGATTCATTCAGGTATTATACGGCTTTTAGAAAAAATATTTAAACGACCGCTGCAGTGGCTAGTGTGCCAGTTACAAGCAAATCAATTAAGCTTGTGTCACCTGCAAAATTTCCTCCCAGTAGATGATTTTGTACCAATAAACCTGTTACCTGCCTGATATCACAAGAACTCGTGGGTATATAAACGCAGATCACCTATATTTGTTGGAAATATGTCAGGCTATTAATGCAAGAAATTGTGATGAAAACTTGGCTATGAAGTCTCCAGGAAAAATCTGTCATTCGCGTTGGATGACGACAGCCAACTCAATTCTCAGGCTGTACATTTCCACCAAGAATCCGACTGAAAAACAGATGACTGTGACTGAATTCGTCTTGAAGGTTTACGCCCCAATGTGGTTCCATATAAAAACTAAACCTTTGTGTGTTTACGGGGCAAAACACCTACACGAGACAATTAAATTGACTCGGTATCTTCCAACGCACTTAAAGAAAATTGTCGACCCCGTGATACAAAGGAATTGCTATTTCGGTCACTGCGAAAGAGTAGCCACATCCGAGAACTAGCTCTCAGGCGGATCGTGATTATCAGGGAAAAAACGTCGATCTTCGCTCCTATCAGAGTCTTCAAGGTGCCAAGCTTGAACTTCAACGCAGAGCATATGACCTGATTGAATGGGACAAAGTTTCTGAACCGCCAGTCCTGAAACAAATTAGCAGCGACTTATTGAAGGATGCTATCGCCAACCCAGATATAGTAGAAACTCAAATTTTGACACTCTATCGTCAAATGCCGTGTCACACTTAAGCAAGTGAAAGGTGCATCAAAATTGTGACTGAAGCGTGCTCTGCTGTATGTGGGCCCGAAAGACGGGAAGGATGGATAAAAAATACGTTGAAATCCTGTAAAATCATGCTGATTTTCAATACCAAGGCAGAGTACAGAACTAAGTAATTTTTAGGAAATTTACCCCATTTGCAGTATTTTTCCTAACTTTCCTTGTCTTAATTGTATAAACTATTTGATTTTATGCCTTTATTGGTATTCATATATTAATATTAATAAATAAAATATATAAGAATATTTACAGTTATTTTTTTATTGATTTTAATTTGAACCCCTGTTTTTGGACTTTCATGTTTTTTTCAGTGGCTTTGGGGCACAATTTCTACTGCAAATATCAAAATCCTGTCATAGTATCTTTCGTTCGTATCCCTTTGGAGCACCGATTCCCAACCCAGCCCAAATCACAAGCCCAAAAAAAAATTCACGTTCCACCCTAATATGCAAGCCTGGCTCTCCGAAAAAGGGATTGAATTTGAACAAATTTTTTTGAAACCGCAGTTATACAAACTGATAAAAGCTAATAAAGGTCGATTCACACATATCAGTGAACCCACAGTTCCGACACAGTACCGGCACAGTGCGAAATATTCTTTCATACATTCTCTATGAACGCATCCCCACTTGTCAGTGTCAGTGACGACACAGTGCTTAAAGTGTGACACACACCTTAAAGAAACGTTGAAAACATTTTCAATTGACAAAATTATGGCCGAACATGGTCACGACATCCTGAGACTCCCTCCCGTACCAACCAGACCTCATTCCGATCGAGATGGCATGGTCCAGCATTAAGCAGTACGTTGGTAGTAAAAATATCAAGTGGAATAGAAATAAAGCCATTGAACTAGTGAGAAAGTTAATTTAATGGGAGCACAAGAGTGGGAGGCTTTGTGTAATAAAGTGAAAGCCGTAGAATAGGAAAACTCAAAAAGCGATCACGTTATTGACACGTTTTACGGAACAGTTTATTATTATATTAAGTTAAAACTCTTAATGTCTTAAGCCTTGTATCTTCCTTGTTTTTTTTATAGCTGCTAGTTTAGTGTTAACACGTTAAACGCCAATAGAAAAAAACAAAAATCGTAAAAAAACTTTTTTTGCTGTAATTTGTTTATTATGATAATATATGTATAGAAAATGAGTTTTATTAAATTCTGCCCATGGGTTACATAGTTACAGCCAAATATATAACTGAGGTCACCGGTGCACAAATACAGAAAAGACATTTTCCGTTACCCTGCGCCGTGCCGCCCACCCCGCCGGCCACCCGCTATTCACTTCGACAGTGTTAGTACGCTCGCGCTTGCGACGATTGCCTCTGCTTTGCTCTTTCTATTAGTTTCCTACTAAATTTGTTTTCGCTACATAACGAACTTAACTTAGGTTGCGTTAATAATGTACGAGATCCTTAGGTATTGGCTTAGCTATGGAGGAATTAAAATTTACACAGAATGAAATGCAACAAATCAACGCCTTAGCATATTATTTTACAACAAACCCTTTGAGAAACAATGATTGCCACTCAGAATCAGATAGCGAACAGATGCTAATACCGAAAATAAAAAGACGTTAGGTTATACTTACTTGCAACTGACAACTGGTATACAAGCTTAGAACTAGGTTATTGGAGAAACAAACCCATTTAATTGGCACTTTGCGAAAAAACAAGAGGGTAAGGCTGTTCTAGAATTCAGAACTGTAGAAAGGTAAAATAATGGCTGTGGAGAATGAAGACGGAGTAACGGTGTTAAAATGGAAGGATAAGAGGGACGTGCTTTTGCTTTCGACAAATTTGCTGTGGTAGAGTAAAAAGGCAAACAGATTCGGAAGCCGAAGATCATATTGGATCATAATAAATCCGAAGGGTCTGTAGATATGAGTGACCAAATAGGTGCCTATTCTTCGGCATTTCAGAGAACCGTAAAATGGGCGGTTTAAAAAAAATCGTAATCATCGTAAAATGACCGTAAAACGGTTTGGGCTTAGGTTGACATAATTATGAACCCTGTATGCATGTTTTGTTATTGCTTTTCTTTCTGACATCTTTTCTCATCAAGTTTTACTGTATTATTTGACAAAATTAAGGCTAAATATTAATATTTCTAAGGGTTGGGTTGTTGTAAGGCGTGCACTTGTGGATTTTCCGAACTTTTTTACACTTTGCAATTTCCTAGTTTTTCTAGATACATTTTATTTTTCAGTAACATTGGTACACAACACAACACACCATACTTTCTGCTAATTTTTGTTTCAAAATAAAGACTGAATTGAGTTAAATATCCAACATTTTTGGAACGAAGTTTTATTTTTGCGTCTTTTTTAAAATCTTTCGATTTTTTCAATGTATAGTACATTAGTCCCAATGCGAAGTATTGCTCTACGGCGCCGTGCCGGTCACATAGTACTTTAAAATCAACAGTGGGTATGGCAGACGGCGAGAAAAAACGGTTTGAATATGTCTTTAGCTTGAGGCCACCGGTGACCCCCATGGCGCTATGATAGAGGAATGATGAGGTCACCGGTGCCCCCATGGCGTTCAACGTGTTAAATTTTGTGCTGTCATGTTTGTCTTGTTTTACTTTGTATTGCCTCTTCCCCTCCGGCGCCGTACAGTTTGGACGTGTTTTTAGTGAATGTGCAGTTTAAATAATATTTATTTTCATAATTTAAATAAATTTGGTATCAAAAATTATATTACGCTACCCGGCACGCATGAAGCGCGAGAAGCATTAGATTCTCTGTGTGTCTCCATTAAATTCTGTGATCCTGGTACCGTGCCTCTATCAGACAACCGCAGGCCCCTCCACCGGTGCGTTGGCCCCTCCCATTTTACGTTGCCCTGTCCCTCTGTGCGCATACGCAAATCATCTTACGCAATACTGGAAGGGCGGTCGCCAATCAGGACAAGGACACCTGTTGCTAAGACTTCTATCTGTTTCAACGGATATTGAACCTTAGTTTTGAGAAACGCAGTACAAAATGAAAAAATCTTCTCCGACACAAGGAAATGTTCAGTTGGAGCGCGATGCAGGTGATAGCTCAACACAGGAGAGCGATTACGTCAATACTAAATCGCGGCAAAAGCGAAGAGCTGCGCGAGACGAGAAGGACGAGTTCCTCGTTCTAAAAAACGAAATTAGGGAGTGGCTGCGGTCTTTCCAACGTGACCAAAATGCCAGGCTCGACAAATTGCAAGAACAACAGAACAGCCGGCTGGATGCCATGGAAGGTCGGATTGCCGAACTTTCCGCAAAATTGACAACAGCCAATAACACTAGCCAGGACATCGGAAAGTCAGTAGAATTTGTTTCCGAAAAGATCTTTGAGCTACAAGAAAAAATTGTCAGTTTTAAAAAGGATTGGACGGCATTGTCATCGCAAATAAGTGACCTGGAGGACAAACACGAAACCTTAGCTCGAGCTATGAACAAGACATGCATCGAAATCCGAAATGTTCCCAAACAAACACCGACCCCAACGAAGTCGGAGCTTTTCGACTTCATATTGAAACTTTGTTCTGGGCTTGGTATCGAGTTACACTCCGGTGATATAAGAGATGTTAGCCGATTTACCAATAGGGAAGATAACATGAGTTGGAACCTCACCGTCGAACTGTCGAACACCCTCCTAAAGAACAATATTTTAAGTGCGACACGCAAGTATAACATTGAGAATAAATCTAACAAGCTGAACGCCAGCCATTTGGGACTAGGAGGTAACACACCTATATATGTATCAGAATATTTAACACCTAAAGCGAAGCGCCTTTATTTTCTTGCAAGGGAAATTGCGAAGTCAGAACAGTACGAGTACTGCTGGTCTGTTAATGGTAACGTATATCTTAGGAAGAAGAACGGCTTTCCTTACATTCTAATTAAAAATGAAGATCACCTTAACTCGCTAAACAAAGCACGACTGGTGTTAGTTGTAGTTTTATGTTTTTTAATGTTCTTGTTTATATTTAAATTCCATACTTTTTTAAAGTTCTACACAAAGTTTAACACGTACTACAAACAAATATTATCCTATACTGAACCACTCCACAGATATGACAGTACAATAACCAAACCACTATGTATTGCTATGAATATGAATATGTCAACCCCACCAAAGTACCACTATGATAGTGATAGATTTTATACCCCTACAAGTGCCTAATTTTCCTTTTTAATACTATTCGACCAATATCTCCCAATCTGTAACGCAATCCTTCACACATTTAGGTACAGTTTTAATGTTTTTTTATGTCTTCTATTCTATTTATTCTAAAATTCGATAATTTAAGTTTAATTCGAGTTATTGATGATACAAATTTCATTACCAATAAATATTTGAATTATCCGGAAGACTGCAAAGTGTTTTTCGAATCCTCAAATCTCACCATTGTTACTCAAAACATCCGCAGCATTAATAAAAACTTTGATAGTTTTCTAGTATTTCTTAGTAGGCTGCAATTTAATCCTGATTTAATTGTTTTGACTGAGTGTTGGATTGATGACAATTTTACTGGTATTCACATAGATGGGTATTCATGTACATTCTCCCACAAATTTATTAACAAATGCGACGGAATCGTAATTTTTCATAAAAATAATATTAACCTTAATATAACAGAACCAGCCTTTACAGATGCAAACTGTTTAGTTAGTCATTTAAATAATAATGCTGTTATCATATCAATTTACAGATCACCTTCTTTTTACAATGTTGATAATTTTCTCGACTCTCTCGAAAACCTCATTTTATCGTACAATGGACACCCTGTTTATATAGTTGGGGATCTTAATATCGACATTAAGGAGACGACCGACGATCACAGAGCTCATAAGTTTCTTGAGTTAGTCAACTTCTACGGTCTTATACAAGGTCATTTCTTACCAACCCGTGGTGGTAATTGTCTAGATCATGCACTCATCAGATCACATTTGCAATCACGCGTGGCTGTTTGCCCATCCCAAGTGAGTGATCATATGTCTGTTATTATAGGAATTGATCAGACCAAACACCTCAATAATAATCTAGCTAAAGCCTCCCCTATGATGAGTAAAGTTATAGACTACGACCAACTATATAAAGATTTAGCAGGGGTCGATTGGAGCTTTCTATATAACATCAAAAATATAAATGAAACAGTTGATGCTTTCACAAGCACAATTTCAAATTCAATTAATACCAACACAAAAATCTTACATAAAATAAATTCTAAAAGTATAAGAAAGCCATGGATAACTCCTGGGTTGCTACGTTGTGTTAGACGAAGAGATTACCTGCATATCTTATCAAGAAAACAGCCTAACAACGAACCGCTCCTAAAGGAATACACGCAATATCGAAACTTCTGTAATAACATCCTTAAAAACCTTAAAAATTTACATGAGGCTGACACAATTCTTAAGAATAAAGACAATAGTAAAAAACTATGGAAATCTATCAAGAATATATGCCACTTAAACCCAACTAAATCCAATTCTAATAAACTTCTTGATCTACAAGAGAACCCTGAAAAATCTCTCGATATTCTGAACGGTTATTTCAGTTCGGTGGGTAATAAATTGGCTTCCGATATATTGTCTAAGACAAATCAGACTGAACGAGACCTTTGCTATAAAGTTTCAATTACCGCGAACTCGAATTCTTTTCTATTCCTTCCCTGTGACGAGCGAGAAGTTACAAAAATTATTAGCTCTCTTAAGCCTAATTCTGCCCCTGGCGATGATAATATTAGTAACCAAGTGGTCATTTCATTAAAAAACATTATTGCAGCACCAATTTCTTATATCTGCAATCTTAGTATTGAACAAGGTATCTTCCCTGAATCTTGGAAAACAGCTAATATCACACCCATCCATAAATCAGGCAATAAAATGGAAATTTCAAACTACCGTCCCATTTCTCTACTCCCAACACTCGCTAAAATTACAGAAAAAATCATTAACATCAGATTACTAAATTACTTGGAAAAAGAATCTATCCTTGCCAACAATCAATTCGGATTCAGACATAATAGATCTACAGAGGATGCAACCGCTGGATTGGTTGAGACCATAAGTTCCAAGTTAGATGAAGGACAAAGGTGTATTGGTGTTTTTCTTGATCTAGCCAAAGCTTTTGACACTGTTTCCAGACCACTACTAATCGAAAAATTAGAAAGACAAGGAATTCGTGGAAATATCCTCTGTTGGTTTAAGTCCTATCTATTCAATAGAAAGCAGAGGGTTCGAGTTGATGGGTATAGCAGTCAACTAGAAAACGTTTCATGTGGTTTGCCCCAGGGAAGTGTTCTTAGTCCAACGCTTTTTTTAGTGTACATTAACGATTTATGTTCACTCGCACAACGTTTGAGCTTTAGCATCCTTTGCTTCCCAGGCAGCTTTTTGACCAGCTTCCTCTGGTTTTAAAATTGTTCCTTCGACTATGTCCAGCCAACCATAACCTCGCAAGAGTACGGTTGTTTGAAATTTCCAGATGTTCCAGTTTCTGGAGCCTTCCAGCTTAATAACACTGCTGTTGTTGCTTCCCTCCATCTTGCCTTCCTGCCTTGACCTGCTAGGGCAAGTATTCTTCCTTCTCGACGGGTACGCGTGTCGCGTTGTTAGGTACACTTAACCTTACTTTTCTTCACGCCGATATTTTAACGCCGATATTAACATTTGGCGCATATTATTAAATCACAGTTACGGTTTCGTGTCTAGGCGCACCTGGGCCCATAACCTGAAGTGATTTAATAATAAAAGATATATTTCTTAAACAAGATGTTTATTTTACCGGACTCATTATTCAATAGTCAATGACAAAAGTAGTGTTGCCAACATAATAATCAAACTTAGAACTAACGTTATAAATGTAGATACATTGCAGATTACTTAATCTTAACAATATTGTCCAGTGTTTTACCCTGCACACCAGCTGGTATGGTCAGGACTTTCACTTCACCTCTTGTAATAGGATATTTAGCCGTAGTAGTGGCAAGAACCTTTTGATGAGCTATTAGTATTGATGGATTAATTTTTGCTCTGCGTATTATTAAAGTTGCATCTGTTATACAGACTTTGTACTTATTATCTGCATTCTGTGACATGAGGTTAAATGTTTCTCTCGATCTAACTAATTTTATAGATAATTCGACCCCGTTCATGAGGAATTTATCTTGATTGAATATATCCCCATGTAAATGCCCAATCATTTCAACATCCTTTCCATCCTTTGAAAGTTGTTGTCTTTTGTAAAAGCCCTTGTTTGCCTCATTAGTTTCATTCATTTTACCAGCTGTATCCTCGTACCACAAACCACATGTCAAATGTGATTGTTTGGCGGATGATGAATAATTTAATAGAGTTTCTATGAAAGCGCGATATGCATAAGTATTATTTGGGGGTGACACAAGTTTTTGGTTTAGGTAAACATCCAATTGGTTAAATAAAGAATGTAACCAATTATTGACTGGTGCCACTACATTAGCTGCATTAACTGCAGAACCGTCTTGATTTTTAATTTGAGCCTTGAGATGGAGTAGTGTATGCGAAAGGTCTATGTAGTCATCTCCTGTACCAGGTACTTGGAATTCGATAGGTCCATCATCACTTAATGAAGAAATTGGTTTGTAATGTTTCCAGTGTCCATATTCGATAAGTACTTGTTTGTGTGGAAGGAAGAGCAAACAGATCCAATTCAGATTTAACGCACTCACATGAATGATTACACAGGCCTACAAAAAAAAATTTTTTTTTTGGTGCAGCTCCTATTGTACATATTGTCGATAAAATAGGTTATGTACAATAAATTGACATATGTAATTTTAACTCATCAGCTCTAGTTGACCCACTACCCTTATTTTATTTTTTTTCCCGCCTTGGTCGTAAATAGTGATTATTACATTCATATCGATAAAGTTTCTGTTACTAATTCAATAATAGGATAATCAAATTTACAACATAATAACAAGCGCTCTGGTGCAGTGGTCAATCAACAATACGCCAAATGGAAAAATACGCAAGTGAATCATAACATTAACATTTGCATTTGCATTTGATAGTTTTTGGATTAATTTTAATAATCATATCCATAGATTCAGTGAAACAGTGTCGAGTTTTTGTTCAACGTGGTGACGCGTTGTGCGTTTGCACTCCGCTATTGGTCTGGAATATATACTATTATTTTGGCTAAGTACTCAACTGTCCGATCGCCTCAGTGTAGCAGAACGCTGCCGAGACATCGTTATATAGTTTGTGACGTGGTTCCAATCCAGGCAACTCACTTGTTTTTTTGTTTCTTTTTATTAAAAGTTGCTATGGTGCCTTCAAATTGTTGTGCTAGCTGTCATACTGAGCTACCAAAGAAGGATTTTTTATGCTGTCATATCTGCAAGTTAAAATACGACCTAGTATGTGCTAATGTCTCCCGCAAGCGCTTTGTTTAGATGGTCGCAAGACAAAAGGCGTCATTTAGATGTCCCGAATGCTCTAGGAAACCGACTAATGTTAGCAATGCAAAGACGTCATTGCTGACTTGTGAAAATTCCGATGGAAGCCCTCTTAGTATGAGCTCACAAGAAGCAAGTCCGGAGAGTGAACCTCCGTGCTCTGATAAAGTAACGCAGCGAATTAAGCCGTCACACGGACCCCCTTCACAACTACCAGAACGAGAACTAGAATCATATGTCACTGAAGATAAATTGCGAGATATCTTACAACAGGAATTATCTTCAGTCCTCACTGTGACAATTAAGCGATTGGTGACATCGGAACTTAATAATCTCACTGAAAAGGTTACTGGATTCCAGGACACAATCTGCTTCCTGAGCCGACAATATGAGGATATAAAGTCTTCTCTTGAGGAGAAGGACATCGCAATAGTGAATTTAAAAAAAGATAATGAGAGGTTAAAGTCTAATGTGGCTGACCTAACGAACCGGCTAACTTCTGTTGAACTACATGCCCGGGAGAATAATATATTGATTAATGGGATCCCTGAGAATAGGTCAGAAAATTTATTTGAAACTGTCCTTCGTATAGCCAAGACTGTGGACTGTCCCCTCACTCAAGTTGATATTCAGCACGTAACAAGGGTTGCTAAAATAACTAATAGCAGTGATAGGCCTCGGTCCGTGGTGGCTAAGTTATGTAGCCCGCGTACACGTGACTTTGTTCTGGCTGCTGTGAGCAAATTTAATAGGAAGAATCCACAAGATAAATTGAACTCTCATCATCTTGGTATTGGAGGAACTAAGAAACCTATTTTTGTATCTGAACATCTAACATCAGTTAACAATGCTCTTTACGCGGCCACACGCTTGAAAGCAAAAGAGAAGCAGTATAAATTTGTATGGGTTCGCAACGGACGAGTTTTTACAAGAAAGAACGAAAACTGCCAAGCCTTGCTTATTAAGAATAACGAAACCTTAAATCTTTTAACATAGTATAGTATAGTATATTAGATTGTAAGCTTTTTGTATCTTTAGCCTAGTAACACACAGATTTTTTTTACAATGCTTGAAATTTATTATCAAAACGTACAAGGGTTGAGAACTAAAACGGCAAGCTTTCTCAAATATTTGTCAACTTCTAATTATAGGATCATCGCTCTTACTGAAACTTGGCTGAAATCTGGTATTTCAAACATGGAATTATTTGACAATAGATACACTGTTTATCGTAGAGATCGTTCAAGTTCTACCAATACCAAATCGGATGGTGGAGGTGTCATATTGGGAGTCTCCAAAGAAATTTCTTCTTTCAGAGTTGAGGCATGGGAATCGGATGTGGAGGACTTATGGGTCACCTTACATATAAATATTAATAAAATAATAAAGAAACTTTCGATATGTGTAGTATACCTACCTCCTCCTGTAAAGATTGGGACTTTGACACATTTTTTAGACAGCGTTGACAGAGCTTTAAACTTAAGCGATGACGTCATTATTCTAGGTGATTTCAATCTAGGGTTCATTGATTGGAGATCGCTAAATAATGAAGTTTTTATGACACCTTGTAATTATAACAATACACTTGGCTTTGCCTTGATTGATTTTATGTCTATGAATAGCCTAAAGCAATTTAATAGTATAGGTAATAGCGATGATCGTTTCTTGGATTTAGTATTAAGTAATATGTCTAGTATTAATGTATCAGCCCCCTCCGACTCGTTAAGTAAAATATACGCGAATCATCCTAGTTTATTGTTAAGAATTGAATATTCTAAAATATCTTTTTTGCGAACGAGAGGTAACACTAAACTAAATTTTTATAAAGCTGACTATGTGTCTATAATAGGGGATCTGAAAACCATTGATTGGAATGATAGCCTACGCGCTCATGATGATGTTAATGATATGGTATCTAAGTTCTACAAAATTCTTAACACCACTATAAGCAAATTTGTACCTAATACGACCATCACGAAATCTAAGTATCCGGTATGGTTCAGTTCTTCCTTAATAAAATTACTTGCTGAAAAAGAAAAAACACGTAAGAGGTATCGAATATACAAGAATCCTCGAGACGAAATAGAGTATCACATTATTAGAAAACGTTGTCACAAACTTTATGATGATTGCTACACTAAATATAAGCGAAATATTGAGGCAAGTATTCCTAATAATCCTAAATGTTTTTGGAGTTTTATTAAAAATAGGAAAGGTGGTCACTCATCGCTTCCCTCTTGCATGAAAATGGACAATGTTACAGCCCAGTCATCACCTGATATTGCTAATCTTTTCTCATATCAATTTTCATCTGTATATACTTGTGATGAATCACTTGTTGGCAGTTCCACTCCAGACGACATTGGCAATGTTGACGGCCTAATGTCCCTTAGCTTTAGAGAGGATGAAATATTTAAGAAAATAAAAGGTCTTGATACTAACAAAGGAGCTGGGCCAGACTCGATTCCTCCTATCTTTGTAAAACGATGTAGATTTGTGTTATCTTTGCCCCTAACTATTATTTATAATAGATCTCTTAAAGATGGTGTTTTTCCTGAAGTATGGAAAAGGTCTCGTGTTGTACCTGTGTATAAAAAGGGAGATATCACCGACGTAAAAAATTACCGTCCTGTTTGTATTTTATCTTGTTTTTCCAAGCTCTTTGAGTCTGTCCTGTATCCCGTAATCTCCAAATGTTTAGACGGCTGTATCATTGATGAGCAACATGGTTTCAGAAAAGGCCGTTCAATTCAAACGAACCTCATGTCTTTTGTTACTGAAACATGTCGGGAATTAGATCGTGGGCGCCAGATTGATGCCATATATACTGACTTTAGCAATGCCTTTGACAAAGTCAGTCACGCGTTACTGATTCAGAAGCTTCGTGGTTATGGAATGGGAGGGAATTTGCTAAACTGGTTTAGGTCCTATCTTCGTAACAGGCCTCAGTCAGTAGTTGTTGGAGGCGCTGAGTCTACTCCCTATATTGCGCGATCTGGTGTACCGCAAGGATCTCATTTGGGACCGTTGCTATTCTTACTATTTGTAAACGACGTTAAAAATCATATAAAGCACTGTAAAGCGTCTCTCTTCGCTGATGATTTAAAAATTTATAAAGTTATTAACACTGTCTGTGATGCTGCTCTAGTTCAAAGTGACCTTAATGGTATACAACATTGGTGCTTTTTAAATGGTATGATCCTCAATATAAATAAGTGCTTTCATATTAAATACACAAGAAAAAAAAACCACTTGTTACTGTGTATAAGCTTGACGGCGCACCATTGAAGGAGGTTCAGGAGATTCGTGACTTGGGTGTTATTATTGACAAAAAATTAACGTTTACATCGCAGGTCAATAAAGTAGTCACCACATCCGCACGAATGCTTGGATTTCTTAAACGGAATGCAGATTGTTTTGGTTGTACGACTAAAACAATTTTGTACAACGCTCTGGTGCGCAGTCATGTTGAGTTTGGTAGTATTATATGGAATCCACTATATGCGATCCATTCGTAACGCGTTGAAAGCATTCAAAGATCTTTTACGCGACACCTAGCATTCATAAGCAGAGGATTTTCACATAGACAACCGTACCATCAGCGACTTAATAAATTTAAGATGTTATCTCTTAACAATCGGAGAACTCTAGCCGGTGTTACATTCTTGTATAAATTGCTCAACAACCATTTACAGAACAGTGACCTCTTACAGGAAATCAAATTTGTCGTCCCTTACCCATTCCCTAGGTTTAAAATTAACAATATATTCCAAATTCCATCTGCCAAAACCAACCTAGGAGTTCAGGCACCTCTCGTTCGAATTCTTCGCGATTTCAACAAATTGAACACAGCGTATCCAGAGCTGGATATATTTGGTAGTGGGCTGATCGGTTTTAGAGAAAGCATTGTGGCGTGCCTTTCTAGAACCTAATTTCGCTGTTTTTCTGATGATTTTTCTTTTTTTTCTGCACAGTGCCATAGTTTTTGAAAATTTTATTTTATGTTTATGTTAAAAAATTGATTTTATTTTAATGTTTGCTTGCATTGTCGTGTGTGTTTTAGTTGTGTTTTTTTTTTTTAATTTCTATTTGATTTTTTTACTGAGAATCATATGCTTGCATTAATTGTCACACATTTTAGATGTGGGATTTTGTGAAATAGTTGGTGGACTTAGGACTGTGTGTGATGTTGTGGGCTTATAACTAAATAAATAAATAAATAATTAAATATGACTAGTACGTCCAGATGTTGTGTTAACGATTCTGATACTTTTTGCTATGTTTGTAGTCAATACATACTGAAAGATCAGCGTATAACGATGACAAACACTGTGAATCGTTTGTATTTTGCTTATTTCGTTATTGAAATTCAGCACCAATATAAAGTGTGGGTGCCACATGATGTGTGCACAATATGCGTTGAGCGTCTACGACAGTGGGAGAAAGGCTCACGTAAGTCTTTAAAGTTTGGAATGCCTATGACATGGCGAGAACAAAAAAAACATTATGGCGACTGTTACTTTTGTATGACAAATATAGTGGGCAACAACAAAAAAAATCTATATCTATATAAAGAAATGGAAATACCCTAAATTTCCCTCAGCACAATGACCTATTCTTCATCCAGAAAATGTTCCAGTACCAGCTTTTCACCAGGTAGTGCAGCAATCTCAGGAGGATCAATCTGAAATACCTTATTCTTCCCAAATAGATGACGAATTTGAATACTGCGGGAAATCATCAAATCCTAACCCATTTTAAGAGAATGAGCTGAATGACCTCATCAAAGAATTAGGGCTTTCGATAGAACGTGCTGAGTTACTAGCTTCAAGATTAAAAGAAAAAAAATGCCTTTCTTCAGACATTCGAGTGTGTACATATCGTACGAGAGAACAAAACTTATTGCAGTTCTTTTCGTCTAAAGAAATAGTTGTATATTGCTGTATTGTCAGTGGTTTGCTGACATTCATGAGTTTGCCGTTTTATCAGTCCAATGAAAACTACTACAATAAATAAATAAACGAAGTATGAAAGCAGTTCTCCTAAAATGTGTAAAGAAATGTTAAAAATTAACCCTTGGTTTCAAGAGAAAAAATCATTCTTCACAAAAATTTCCTGGTTTAAGTACTGAAAAACTAAAAGCAGGTTTCTTTGATGAAAATACGTCAATTAATAAAAGATACTACAAAATTTGAGACTTCTATGAATTATGTAGTACGGCTTGCGTGGAAATCTTTTGTAGCAGTTGTATAGAATTTTCTCGGAAATCATAAGGCTGTGACAACTATGTAAAATTAGTAGAAGATATGCTGGTTCAATTCAACGATTTAGGCTGTAATATGAGTATGAAGTTTTCACTATCTCAACAGTAATCTAGATCAATTCCAACACAATTTAGGAGACCTAAGCGAAGAACAAGGAGAACGAGATTACCGAGACATAAAAACAATGGAGAACAGATACCAAGGAAGATGGGACACTCATATGATGGCCGACTACTGTAGGGGAATCATGCGAGATTGCCCAAGTCAATTTAATTCGAGAAAATCGCTCAAAAGACCATTTCTTGATGTTTAATGCCATAAAAATATATATTTATTGTAAAAAATGTTTTTTTTTATGTATCTCGAAAACTAGAGCTGATAGAAAAAAACTAATTACATTTTTGATTTCACCATGTAAGACATGCTTATAATCAGGTCTAAAATCCCCGGCACCAAAATGGTTGTAGGCCAGTGTTATGAATAAATGACATTATGATTAGTTTGAAAATATAATATCCTTGGAAATATTAATATTTTTGTTCCTTGTTTTCTTTGAAGCGCCTTTCACTTTGAGGGGTGAAACTCGAATGAGCTCATTACAATATTTTCGTCTCTTATTAACACCCGATCCAGTCATAAGTTTATCAATTTTTGTATCAACTTTGCGTTTAAGGTTAGAACTAGCCTCTTTCAATCGATTTTTAATGGATTCTTTAATAGGACGACTAGCTACAACATCTGACAAAAGCCCAATACCGCTGTTAAGTGCTTCTTTTCCAATCACCTTAGCACCACTAGTGAGTAAAGGTAGCACACTTCGAAATAACCCCCCAAGAAAACTGCCGATACCATGACCACGTTGATGTAAGGCTCCTTTGTAGATTACATTTATACCAGACCCAGCTTGTTGCGAATAATAATGTTCATAAGGACATATAAAAGTTTCTTGAGGTGTATACATTTTAAAAAGGAAATATAGATTATATTTTTTTAAAATGAAGTTTCACACACGATGTACCGTATTGAAATGGTACCGCATTTCTAATGTGTTGTTTTTATAATGTGGTGGTGAAAATATATGCATTTTATTTGAACCATATATGTATTTAGCAGGATCTAAGGGTATAATTCTCAATAGGGGTGTCATGACATCACCAACAATTTGTGGTTCTATAATATCGCAATACACAAATAATTGTGATGTAGATGTAGATTAGCAGGGCGTTTACCGATATTATGATTTACTAAATTGGTATCTGGCTCAAATCCAAGTTGAAAGCTCAAATTAGGTGATAGAGATAGTGAAATTATTGATGGATCCTTTACTGCAACAGAGACAAACTTTGACACGGTGTCCTGACGAAAACTAACTTTCTCTTTCGAATTTAAAGCAATAAGAATATTTTGTATATTATCATAGTTGGTGGCTGGTATATGGTTCTTATACATTAGTGTGGTCTCTTCGTTATTGATGGTAGTTTTTTTACTTATGTATATGATATTTTCATGTTCTTGCACGGAGAACATAGTAGAGGGATATTGAAACTCAACTATACCTACCATCCATTCTCCTTCTAATGTAATGGCTTTAGGTAGTTTTGTAGAAAAATTTGATGTCATATTTCCCGGGAAATATTGTGTGGAACTATTGCTGAGTAAAGTTAAATAGAAACTTTCCTTCATTGTAGATTTTTAATATTCGACAGTAAGACCCAAGAATTAAATTTGTTAGGATATCCTTTCCATTTAACTAATACTTCCTTTCTAATACCGCTTTTACGTGATCTGATGATTTTATCAATTTTATATTCGGAAGTGGGGGAAAAAGTTATTTTTTGTAATTCTTTTTCATAAAAAGTTCCTGTTATTGATTCATTTTCTAAGTCGTTTAAAGTGTATACAACCCACGGGGAACGATCTATAATCGAAGTAATGATAAAAATTTCATTACTCCAATTACTTTCATAACCTTTTTGAAAAACATGTTTGTATTTTGTAATTCTTACATAGTCACCAACGTTAAACTTAGGTACTTTGTTTAAACTTGAAATATAAGTCTTTTCATCATAATATAAATTCCGCCAAACTTCCATAATGTTTTCCATTTTAACATCACATGGTCTCATCTTGATACTAGAGTGCACACTGTGATTATAAGAACTAACCAAATCTTGCATAATATATGCATAGAAAAGAGGGAATATCTGCCAAAAGACGACTGAAATTACACACTTCACCTTCCGATAGAAGAGCAGAGCTTTCCCGGAGACTGCCAATGAACAAGAGTACAGACTACAGATTATACAAACCTATTTTGCATCATTACTAGCTATAGAACCGCGGCAGCAAATAATTAAGTATATTAATAAATAATATCAACTCCTAATTCATTATGTATTTTATTTTATTGACCATTCAAATCCGTAACCATTGGTCGAAACGAAATATCTAACCAACCGATTCTGAGCGGTTAAACAATATGGCGAATGTTTAGCCAGTCAGTCCTGTCAGCTGATATTGCATAATTATTTCGTTGTAGTTATAAATTTCAAATCTAATATGGATTTTAACGTGGCAAGACACTTTGACGAGTCAGAAAGTTCGTCAGATGAAGATGTTGTTATGCAGTACGTAACTACGTACGTACTGTTATACCCTTAGCATGTAAGAGATATGGCTAACCTCTTGACTATCTAATGTGCTCAGTAATCAAAAGGAAAGCATATAAGCATACCAAGTCAGTCGTTTGTCAGCGTCCATCAAGGTTACACCTCTGTTTTTTTTTATTACTAATTCTAAATAAATCATTTTGTTTTTTTTAAAAGATTATTTTAAGTATCCGTATAACATTAAATGGTGGCAGCGGTGGGATACGAAAATCCCTCTACCGGGTAGAGTTTAGAGGTTTGTCCGGCGTAGAGCTCTGAACGTAGCTTACTAACCGCCACCTTTGGATTGGATCTGTCGCTTCCAGTCATAGTGAAAGCTATGGTGGAGGCTGACAGTGACGGCCCGTGAAACACTTTCTAAGCGTTCTGTGAGGTAGTCGTTAGACTTGAAGAGAATGCGGAGAGGGTTCGGGAGTGTTACCCAGACGCCGACCCTCAACGCTCAAAAAGGCCTGGAAGACGACGACGCGATTACGCACGTACTCCACTGTGACCTTAGCACAGAATTGCGCAACTCAGAAATTGGGCTCACACAGCAGACGCTTATGACGGAGGCACGGATTAAGGGAAACTGTTACCGCGCCTCCCGTCCATACTGAACAGTTGGGGCTGTTGGGTTTTGGCGGGGAGGTGTCCATTGACCCATACGGACTGACTCCCACACTCCCTGCGCCACTTTTAAATCGTTGCCCCGGCGCGGAGGTCAGTAAATTGATTTCCAAACAATAAAAAAAAGCATCTCGTAAAAATAAGCCTACTGCATTTAAACGAGCTCCAGAAGAATTTGCTGCCAGCGAAGTTCGGCGTTTATAAATTGATAATTAGCGGGCCTTAAACGAAGCTGACCGATTTAAGCTTGAAACAGATAAACTTACTGTTGTAAGGAGGAGGAGGTGAGAATTGTTGAAATAAGGGAGCTTAATAAAAACCTTAAAAATTCTGATAGAAAAATTGAGCACAGAAATGACTAGGTATTTATTTACTTTATCGGTTGAGCATGACATGAGATGCGCGTTGAGTGAAACCGAACCTAATATTGTCAAACTTGCGAATGCAAAGCAATTTCAACCTTCACCCTAGTTAACTCCAAGATTTATACGTATATATTACTTTACTAGTTACCTAAACGGTTAATTTCATACATAATAAACATATTTTCGTTCAAATTTGTGTGGTTTTAATTATTTTAAATTAGCTAGGGGTAAACTCAATTCCCATACTTGTTTACAGGGGTAGTGACATTGAAAAGGTTAGGAATCACTGCTCTACCCGAATACGACTTCGAAGATCCGTATGCTATTATCTCGTGTGTGTTTTGTGTTATAATTGAACACATAATTTTATTGGCCTGTTAAGTGAGTGCAGTGAAGTGCTACAAGATATATATCTCAGTGAGTTATGCTCTTCAAGGTCACTGCGATCATCGTTGCGCTGTAAGTCCCAAACATATATCAGAGCTCAGAGTTAGGTAGTCTAGAGTTAGTGACGGTGTATTCTTTTCATATTTATATTTGCGACTCGTTCATTTCTATAGGTATCTATTTGTGTAAAATTATATGTCTAAAAACCGAAGATAGTAGTTCCGGAATTGTCAGAAATTGATTTAAACATTTTACTCAAATTCATTACCACATTCGATGGGTCACGTGAAAAGTTAGGTCCATTCTTAACAAATTGCCAAAATGCGATTAGTATGGCCACACTATCGCAAACCGATGTCCTTTTAAAATTTATTCTGAGTAGGCTGGAAAGGCAGAATTGGCGTGTTCAATTAGAGGATTTAATAAATGGTCTCAACTTGAGGATTTCTTGAAAGCCCAGTTCGGCGATAAAAAACATTATTCATATCTTTTAGAAGACTTACAAGACTAAAAACAATCCATAAATGAAACTGTACGATTTACAACCGTACAGGTATTTGCAATGTAAATGACACCATACAATATGATTTGCTTGTGTGTTCATTTTTATTATATCTTATTATATTCACTTAAGTTAGTTCGCATTTAGACCTCGTACCGGGCGCGACTCTTAATCTCATCTCACCCCACTAGTTTAGTCCATTGCTCATAAAATAAATAATTATCCCTTTAAATATCTTAATAATTTATCCCAACCCCGAACAGAAACTATCAGCCAATATTCCTTCAAGTTAGAATCGTGTCTATCAAAATTACTAGCTGAAATTAATATTTCAATACCTACGAAAAAAAAGACGAACTCGTAGCAGCGCTGCAAGATCTCGCATTAAAAATTATCAAGACTGGCCTTCAGCCACGACTTTCCACTATAGTTAGATGTAAAGAGCCATCGACACTTTCTGAGGGAATTGCTTTCGCAATATCCGAGGAAAACATATTAGGTATAACATATAGAAACCATAACAACATAATAAAACGTTACGTGACCACCTAGTCACCTAACAAATAAAGAGCTACCTACAATTGAAAAACTGAGAAAAAAGCTGCAGGAAGACAAACATTTTGAAGGATCCGAAACTAGTCTTAGGAGAATAGTTAAGAATTTAGGTTTTAGCTGAAAATAATCGAAAAATTCTCATTGAAACCTCTAATATTAGACTAAAACGGATTGATCATCTGGAAAAAATAAAAAAATATCGCCGAGATGGCCGTTCCATAATTTATACAGATGAATCATATGTTGATTCGTCACACACGAACCCCTAAGCCGTGTCGGATGGTTCTACCAAAGGAGCTAAAAAGCCGATATCTAAAGGGCAACGCGTCGTCATCGTTCACGCAGGATCAGAAGCAGGCTTTGTCCCGAATGGATTGCTCACATCTAAAGCTGGCTCCAAATCAGGCGACTACCACGATAATATGAATTACGAAAATTATGAAAAATGACTGCAAACTCAATAGATTCCTAATATACCAAATAATTCATTTGTCGTGGTCGACAACGCTTCTTACCATAATAAGCAATTTGACCTCGCGCCTACATCAAACTCAAAAAAGGCGGATATGCAATAGGCTGGAGCGTGCTTGTATGGAGGTTTTTTTTTTTCGAATTTCAAAAAGGCGGTGTACGGAATCGGTGCTCCGGTACAAACATATTAAGCACAGAAAATTTGGATTCAATATCTTAACTGCAAATTGTGCCCCAAAGCCCTTGAAATATACACAAATTTTCGAAAAAGAGGGTAGTGCAACAACTTGTCTCGTATCAATTCTAAAAGTAAAATATGCATTTTCTCACTTAGTATTGATTAACGATGAACACAACCACAGAATAATTGCGAAAGAAACATAAAAGAATATTTACCCACGAAATATCGTTGACAATTTAATAAAATATCGCGAAATTTTGTAATTTTTTGTTTCTGCTACGCGCCGAGGTAGACTTCGCGATGACCTGCTGTGACCAATGAAAATGCATTAGTGACCTATTTCAGTTGAAGGCGAGAGCACGGAGGAGCTGCTATTGTGTCTGATGCATTACAAGATATCGGCTTAGTGACTGAAGATGATTGCAAGAATGTTTTCGATCGTAGTAAGATCCGCCGAGCCCGTACCCAAACTAGGAACTCACAGATTTCCCCTCAGCTCGACCTAGGACAGTCCATTTGTATCTCGTTTGACGGATGAAAGGATAAAACGATAGTCATGGAAGGCAATCGCAGAAGATTTGTAGTAGAGGAACACATCACTCTGTTAAAAGAAACTGGGTCGCAATACATTGGCCACATTATTTGCAAGGTTAGCGGTGCTAAAACTATTGCCAACAAACTGTTAGCTTATTTTGTAGCGAAATCGATCGATTTAACTACAATCACAGCCATCGGATGCGACGGTACTGCCGTTGATACTGGGATTCATTCAGGTATTATACGGCTTTTAGAAAAAATATTTAAACGACCGCTGCAGTGGCTAGTGTGCCAGTTACAAGCAAATCAATTAAGCTTGTGTCACCTGCAAAATTTCCTCCCAGTAGATGATTTTGTACCAATAAACCTGTTACCTGCCTGATATCACAAGAACTCGTGGGTATATAAACGCAGATCACCTATATTTGTTGGAAATATGTCAGGCTATTAATGCAAGAAATTGTGATGAAAACTTGGCTATGAAGTCTCCAGGAAAAATCTGTCATTCGCGTTGGATGACGACAGCCAACTCAATTCTCAGGCTGTACATTTCCACCAAGAATCCGACTGAAAAACAGATGACTGTGACTGAATTCGTCTTGAAGGTTTACGCCCCAATGTGGTTCCATATAAAAACTAAACCTTTGTGTGTTTACGGGGCAAAACACCTACACGAGACAATTAAATTGACTCGGTATCTTCCAACGCACTTAAAGAAAATTGTCGACCCCGTGATACAAAGGAATTGCTATTTCGGTCACTGCGAAAGAGTAGCCACATCCGAGAACTAGCTCTCAGGCGGATCGTGATTATCAGGGAAAAAACGTCGATCTTCGCTCCTATCAGAGTCTTCAAGGTGCCAAGCTTGAACTTCAACGCAGAGCATATGACCTGATTGAATGGGACAAAGTTTCTGAACCGCCAGTCCTGAAACAAATTAGCAGCGACTTATTGAAGGATGCTATCGCCAACCCAGATATAGTAGAAACTCAAATTTTGACACTCTATCGTCAAATGCCGTGTCACACTTAAGCAAGTGAAAGGTGCATCAAAATTGTGACTGAAGCGTGCTCTGCTGTATGTGGGCCCGAAAGACGGGAAGGATGGATAAAAAATACGTTGAAATCCTGTAAAATCATGCTGATTTTCAATACCAAGGCAGAGTACAGAACTAAGTAATTTTTAGGAAATTTACCCCATTTGCAGTATTTTTCCTAACTTTCCTTGTCTTAATTGTATAAACTATTTGATTTTATGCCTTTATTGGTATTCATATATTAATATTAATAAATAAAACATATAAGAATATTTACAGTTATTTTTTTATTGATTTTAATTTGAACCCCTGTTTTTGGACTTTCATGTTTTTTTCAGTGGCTTTGGGGCACAATTTCTACTGCAAATATCAAAATCCTGTCATAGTATCTTTCGTTCGTATCCCTTTGGAGCACCGATTCCCAACCCAGCCCAAATCACAAGCCCAAAAAAAAATTCACGCTCCACCCTAATATGCAAGCCTGGCTCTCCGAAAAAGGGATTGAATTTGAACAAATTTTTTTGAAACCGCAGTTATACAAACTGATAAAAGCTAATAAAGGTCGATTCACACATATCAGTGAACCCACAGTTCCGACACAGTACCGGCACAGTGCGAAATATTCTTTCATACATTCTCTATGAACGCATCCCCACTTGTCAGTGTCAGTGACGACACAGTGCTTAAAGTGTGACACACACCTTAAAGAAACGTTGAAAACATTTTCAATTGACAAAATTATGGCCGAACATGGTCACGACATCCTGAGACTCCCTCCCGTACCAACCAGACCTCATTCCGATCGAGATGGCATGGTCCAGCATTAAGCAGTACGTTGGTAGTAAAAATATCAAGTGGAATAGAAATAAAGCCATTGAACTAGTGAGAAAGTTAATTTAATGGGAGCACAAGAGTGGGAGGCTTTGTGTAATAAAGTGAAAGCCGTAGAATAGGAAAACTCAAAAAGCGATCACGTTATTGACACGTTTTACGGAACAGTTTATTATTATATTAAGTTAAAACTCTTAATGTCTTAAGCCTTGTATCTTCCTTGTTTTTTTTATAGCTGCTAGTTTAGTGTTAACACGTTAAACGCCAATAGAAAAAAACAAAAATCGTAAAAAAACTTTTTTTGCTGTAATTTGTTTATTATGATAATATATGTATAGAAAATGAGTTTTATTAAATTCTGCCCATGGGTTACATAGTTACAGCCAAATATATAACTGAGGTCACCGGTGCACAAATACAGAAAAGACATTTTCCGTTACCCTGCGCCGTGCCGCCCACCCCGCCGGCCACCCGCTATTCACTTCGACAGTGTTAGTACGCTCGCGCTTGCGACGATTGCCTCTGCTTTGCTCTTTCTATTAGTTTCCTACTAAATTTGTTTTCGCTACATAACGAACTTAACTTAGGTTGCGTTAATAATGTACGAGATCCTTAGGTATTGGCTTAGCTATGGAGGAATTAAAATTTACACAGAATGAAATGCAACAAATCAACGCCTTAGCATATTATTTTACAACAAACCCTTTGAGAAACAATGATTGCCACTCAGAATCAGATAGCGAACAGATGCTAATACCGAAAATAAAAAGACGTTAGGTTATACTTACTTGCAACTGACAACTGGTATACAAGCTTAGAACTAGGTTATTGGAGAAACAAACCCATTTAATTGGCACTTTGCGAAAAAACAAGAGGGTAAGGCTGTTCTAGAATTCAGAACTGTAGAAAGGTAAAATAATGGCTGTGGAGAATGAAGACGGAGTAACGGTGTTAAAATGGAAGGATAAGAGGGACGTGCTTTTGCTTTCGACAAATTTGCTGTGGTAGAGTAAAAAGGCAAACAGATTCGGAAGCCGAAGATCATATTGGATCATAATAAATCCGAAGGGTCTGTAGATATGAGTGACCAAATAGGTGCCTATTCTTCGGCATTTCAGAGAACCGTAAAATGGGCGGTTTAAAAAAAATCGTAATCATCGTAAAATGACCGTAAAACGGTTTGGGCTTAGGTTGACATAATTATGAACCCTGTATGCATGTTTTGTTATTGCTTTTCTTTCTGACATCTTTTCTCATCAAGTTTTACTGTATTATTTGACAAAATTAAGGCTAAATATTAATATTTCTAAGGGTTGGGTTGTTGTAAGGCGTGCACTTGTGGATTTTCCGAACTTTTTTACACTTTGCAATTTCCTAGTTTTTCTAGATACATTTTATTTTTCAGTAACATTGGTACACAACACAACACACCATACTTTCTGCTAATTTTTGTTTCAAAATAAAGACTGAATTGAGTTAAATATCCAACATTTTTGGAACGAAGTTTTATTTTTGCGTCTTTTTTAAAATCTTTCGATTTTTTCAATGTATAGTACATTAGTCCTAATGCGAAGTATTGCTCTACGGCGCCGTGCCGGTCACATAGTACTTTAAAATCAACAGTGGGTATGGCAGACGGCGAGAAAAAACGGTTTGAATATGTCTTTAGCTTGAGGCCACCGGTGACCCCCATGGCGCTATGATAGAGGAATGATGAGGTCACCGGTGCCCCCATGGCGTTCAACGTGTTAAATTTTGTGCTGTCATGTTTGTCTTGTTTTACTTTGTATTGCCTCTTCCCCTCCGGCGCCGTACAGTTTGGACGTGTTTTTAGTGAATGTGCAGTTTAAATAATATTTATTTTCATAATTTAAATAAATTTGGTATCAAAAATTATATTACGCTACCCGGCACGCATGAAGCGCGAGAAGCATTAGATTCTCTGTGTGTCTCCATTAAATTCTGTGATCCTGGTACCGTGCCTCTATCAGACAACCGCAGGCCCCTCCACCGGTGCGTTGGCCCCTCCCATTTTACGTTGCCCTGTCCCTCTGTGCGCATACGCAAATCATCTTACGCAATACTGGAAGGGCGGTCGCCAATCAGGACAAGGACACCTGTTGCTAAGACTTCTATCTGTTTCAACGGATATTGAACCTTAGTTTTGAGAAACGCAGTACAAAATGAAAAAATCTTCTCCGACACAAGGAAATGTTCAGTTGGAGCGCGATGCAGGTGATAGCTCAACACAGGAGAGCGATTACGTCAATACTAAATCGCGGCAAAAGCGAAGAGCTGCGCGAGACGAGAAGGACGAGTTCCTCGTTCTAAAAAACGAAATTAGGGAGTGGCTGCGGTCTTTCCAACGTGACCAAAATGCCAGGCTCGACAAATTGCAAGAACAACAGAACAGCCGGCTGGATGCCATGGAAGGTCGGATTGCCGAACTTTCCGCAAAATTGACAACAGCCAATAACACTAGCCAGGACATCGGAAAGTCAGTAGAATTTGTTTCCGAAAAGATCTTTGAGCTACAAGAAAAAATTGTCAGTTTTAAAAAGGATTGGACGGCATTGTCATCGCAAATAAGTGACCTGGAGGACAAACACGAAACCTTAGCTCGAGCTATGAACAAGACATGCATCGAAATCCGAAATGTTCCCAAACAAACACCGACCCCAACGAAGTCGGAGCTTTTCGACTTCATATTGAAACTTTGTTCTGGGCTTGGTATCGAGTTACACTCCGGTGATATAAGAGATGTTAGCCGATTTACCAATAGGAAAGATAACATGAGTTGGAACCTCACCGTCGAACTGTCGAACACCCTCCTAAAGAACAATATTTTAAGTGCGACACGCAAGTATAACATTGAGAATAAATCTAACAAGCTGAACGCCAGCCATTTGGGACTAGGAGGTAACACACCTATATATGTATCAGAATATTTAACACCTAAAGCGAAGCGCCTTTATTTTCTTGCAAGGGAAATTGCGAAGTCAGAACAGTACGAGTACTGCTGGTCTGTTAATGGTAACGTATATCTTAGGAAGAAGAACGGCTTTCCTTACATTCTAATTAAAAATGAAGATCACCTTAACTCGCTAAACAAAGCATGACTGGTGTTAGTTGTAGTTTTATGTTTTTTAATGTTCTTGTTTATATTTAAATTCCATACTTTTTTAAAGTTCTACACAAAGTTTAACACGTACTACAAACAAATATTATCCTATACTGAACCACTCCACAGATATGACAGTACAATAACCAAACCACTATGTATTGCTATGAATATGAATATGTCAACCCCACCAAAGTACCACTATGATAGTGATAGATTTTATACCCCTACAAGTGCCTAATTTTCCTTTTTAATACTATTCGACCAATATCTCCCAATCTGTAACGCAATCCTTCACACATTTAGGTACAGTTTTAATGTTTTTTTATGTCTTCTATTCTATTTATTCTAAAATTCGATAATTTAAGTTTAATTCGAGTTATTGATGATACAAATTTCATTACCAATAAATATTTGAATTATCCGGAAGACTGCAAAGTGTTTTTCGAATCCTCAAATCTCACCATTGTTACTCAAAACATCCGCAGCATTAATAAAAACTTTGATAGTTTTCTAGTATTTCTTAGTAGGCTGCAATTTAATCCTGATTTAATTGTTTTGACTGAGTGTTGGATTGATGACAATTTTACTGGTATTCACATAGATGGGTATTCATGTACATTCTCCCACAAATTTATTAACAAATGCGACGGAATCGTAATTTTTCATAAAAATAATATTAACCTTAATATAACAGAACCAGCCTTTACAGATGCAAACTGTTTAGTTAGTCATTTAAATAATAATGCTGTTATCATATCAATTTACAGATCACCTTCTTTTTACAATGTTGATAATTTTCTCGACTCTCTCGAAAACCTCATTTTATCGTACAATGGACACCCTGTTTATATAGTTGGGGATCTTAATATCGACATTAAGGAGACGACCGACGATCACAGAGCTCATAAGTTTCTTGAGTTAGTCAACTTCTACGGTCTTATACAAGGTCATTTCTTACCAACCCGTGGTGGTAATTGTCTAGATCATGCACTCATCAGATCACATTTGCAATCACGCGTGGCTGTTTGCCCATCCCAAGTGAGTGATCATATGTCTGTTATTATAGGAATTGATCAGACCAAACACCTCAATAATAATCTAGCTAAAGCCTCCCCTATGATGAGTAAAGTTATAGACTACGACCAACTATATAAAGATTTAGCAGGGGTCGATTGGAGCTTTCTATATAACATCAAAAATATAAATGAAACAGTTGATGCTTTCACAAGCACAATTTCAAATTCAATTAATACCAACACAAAAATCTTACATAAAATAAATTCTAAAAGTATAAGAAAGCCATGGATAACTCCTGGGTTGCTACGTTGTGTTAGACGAAGAGATTACCTGCATATCTTATCAAGAAAACAGCCTAACAACGAACCGCTCCTAAAGGAATACACGCAATATCGAAACTTCTGTAATAACATCCTTAAAAACCTTAAAAATTTACATGAGGCTGACACAATTCTTAAGAATAAAGACAATAGTAAAAAACTATGGAAATCTATCAAGAATATATGCCACTTAAACCCAACTAAATCCAATTCTAATAAACTTCTTGATCTACAAGAGAACCCTGAAAAATCTCTCGATATTCTGAACGGTTATTTCAGTTCGGTGGGTAATAAATTGGCTTCCGATATATTGTCTAAGACAAATCAGACTGAACGAGACCTTTGCTATAAAGTTTCAATTACCGCGAACTCGAATTCTTTTCTATTCCTTCCCTGTGACGAGCGAGAAGTTACAAAAATTATTAGCTCTCTTAAGCCTAATTCTGCCCCTGGCGATGATAATATTAGTAACCAAGTGGTCATTTCATTAAAAAACATTATTGCAGCACCAATTTCTTATATCTGCAATCTTAGTATTGAACAAGGTATCTTCCCTGAATCTTGGAAAACAGCTAATATCACACCCATCCATAAATCAGGCAATAAAATGGAAATTTCAAACTACCGTCCCATTTCTCTACTCCCAACACTCGCTAAAATTACAGAAAAAATCATTAACATCAGATTACTAAATTACTTGGAAAAAGAATCTATCCTTGCCAACAATCAATTCGGATTCAGACATAATAGATCTACAGAGGATGCAACCGCTGGATTGGTTGAGACCATAAGTTCCAAGTTAGATGAAGGACAAAGGTGTATTGGTGTTTTTCTTGATCTAGCCAAAGCTTTTGACACTGTTTCCAGACCACTACTAATCGAAAAATTAGAAAGACAAGGAATTCGTGGAAATATCCTCTGTTGGTTTAAGTCCTATCTATTCAATAGAAAGCAGAGGGTTCGAGTTGATGGGTATAGCAGTCAACTAGAAAACGTTTCATGTGGTTTGCCCCAGGGAAGTGTTCTTAGTCCAACGCTTTTTTTAGTGTACATTAACGATTTATGTTCACTCGCACAACGTTTGAGCTTTAGCATCCTTTGCTTCCCAGGCAGCTTTTTGACCAGCTTCCTCTGGTTTTAAAATTGTTCCTTCGACTATGTCCAGCCAACCATAACCTCGCAAGAGTACGGTTGTTTGAAATTTCCAGATGTTCCAGTTTCTGGAGCCTTCCAGCTTAATAACACTGCTGTTGTTGCTTCCCTCCATCTTGCCTTCCTGCCTTGACCTGCTAGGGCAAGTATTCTTCCTTCTCGACGGGTACGCGTGTCGCGTTGTTAGGTACACTTAACCTTACTTTTCTTCACGCCGATATTTTAACGCCGATATTAACATTTGGCGCATATTATTAAATCACAGTTACGGTTTCGTGTCTAGGCGCACCTGGGCCCATAACCTGAAGTGATTTAATAATAAAAGATATATTTCTTAAACAAGATGTTTATTTTACCGGACTCATTATTCAATAGTCAATGACAAAAGTAGTGTTGCCAACATAATAATCAAACTTAGAACTAACGTTATAAATGTAGATACATTGCAGATTACTTAATCTTAACAATATTGTCCAGTGTTTTACCCTGCACACCAGCTGGTATGGTCAGGACTTTCACTTCACCTCTTGTAATAGGATATTTAGCCGTAGTAGTGGCAAGAACCTTTTGATGAGCTATTAGTATTGATGGATTAATTTTTGCTCTGCGTATTATTAAAGTTGCATCTGTTATACAGACTTTGTACTTATTATCTGCATTCTGTGACATGAGGTTAAATGTTTCTCTCGATCTAACTAATTTTATAGATAATTCGACCCCGTTCATGAGGAATTTATCTTGATTGAATATATCCCCATGTAAATGCCCAATCATTTCAACATCCTTTCCATCCTTTGAAAGTTGTTGTCTTTTGTAAAAGCCCTTGTTTGCCTCATTAGTTTCATTCATTTTACCAGCTGTATCCTCGTACCACAAACCACATGTCAAATGTGATTGTTTGGCGGATGATGAATAATTTAATAGAGTTTCTATGAAAGCGCGATATGCATAAGTATTATTTGGGGGTGACACAAGTTTTTGGTTTAGGTAAACATCCAATTGGTTAAATAAAGAATGTAACCAATTATTGACTGGTGCCACTACATTAGCTGCATTAACTGCAGAACCGTCTTGATTTTTAATTTGAGCCTTGAGATGGAGTAGTGTATGCGAAAGGTCTATGTAGTCATCTCCTGTACCAGGTACTTGGAATTCGATAGGTCCATCATCACTTAATGAAGAAATTGGTTTGTAATGTTTCCAGTGTCCATATTCGATAAGTACTTGTTTGTGTGGAAGGAAGAGCAAACAGATCCAATTCAGATTTAACGCACTCACATGAATGATTACACAGGCCTACAAAAAAAAATTTTTTTTTTGGTGCAGCTCCTATTGTACATATTGTCGATAAAATAGGTTATGTACAATAAATTGACATATGTAATTTTAACTCATCAGCTCTAGTTGACCCACTACCCTTATTTTATTTTTTTTCCCGCCTTGGTCGTAAATAGTGATTATTACATTCATATCGATAAAGTTTCTGTTACTAATTCAATAATAGGATAATCAAATTTACAACATAATAACAAGCGCTCTGGTGCAGTGGTCAATCAACAATACGCCAAATGGAAAAATACGCAAGTGAATCATAACATTAACATTTGCATTTGCATTTGATAGTTTTTGGATTAATTTTAATAATCATATCCATAGATTCAGTGAAACAGTGTCGAGTTTTTGTTCAACGTGGTGACGCGTTGTGCGTTTGCACTCCGCTATTGGTCTGGAATATATACTATTATTTTGGCTAAGTACTCAACTGTCCGATCGCCTCAGTGTAGCAGAACGCTGCCGAGACATCGTTATATATGACGGCGCATTCCTAGCGCCATGTTAAGAAATACTGCAAATATTGGAACGAGATTTGACAGTTGTCAAGTCTGGCGGAGCGTCGTATCGATGGTCAGCGCGGCCATGTTGAATCGTGGGGAGTTTTTCGAACGTCAACGGCGAGCGCACCACGTCTGCGACGAATCGCTTTTGTTCTAAATAATCTGGTGTCTTTTTGTTACAAAACTAATTGAAAGTGCTTGTTTAAGAGATTTCCTAATGAATAGTAAATAGATTTTGAGTTTGGTGACCAACATTAAAATTATTAAGACATGGCTGATTCTAATAATGAAGGGCATCCGCCCATATCAGAAGTGGGATCCCATGCGCTACTGACCGTGCAAAAACAACCACCTGACTAAAATAGCGCCTTGAAGTTGTTAAGTAATATGGAAATTTTACTTACTCGGATTTTAGCGACAACGCAACCACCGGTGGCAACTGCTAACGCCCAGTATATTTCAGTGAAATTCGTAGAGTTTAATCCGGTAGACGCAGACGCGGATATAGAAGGTTGGTCTTAATTACAGAGCTTAAAGTACTGACTAAACATTTAAAGGGCGTAGATTTCTCTAGCTCTTAGCAGTGTACTGAAAGTGCGTGCAGCTTTTTTGAACAAGTTAAATTTGTATGAGCTGACATGGGAGAATGTAAAACAAAGTTTAATGGCTAGATTTTGTAAACCAAAATTATTTCAAGACTTCTTTGATGAAATATTGCGTTTTCAAATTGGAACAAAAGAAACTGCAGCAGAGTGGCCTGCGCTTATGGAATATGATCGAAACTATACCTAAAACCCGAATGTCAAGATTTTATAACTTCTACGTCATATCGGTCTTATGTCAGAAGGATGATTTGATATGCCGTGAGCTAAACGCATATACTGTCACTATTAATCCTCAGTTGTTTAGAATCTTAAGAGACATTTCCCTAAAGCGAAGATCGGGGGTTACTGAAATCCAAGAGACTGATTTCAAGCGACCTAGAATTGTGGACGCAAGATTTCCTGGTAAATATCATTTTTGTGGAATCCTCGGACACCGGCAAGCGTCTTCGAGAAGATTCTTCTTGGATGACTAAACAGCATGATCCGTCAACTGCAACACGTGCCCCCGAGAAAACTTCTACCGTAACCTGTTATATATGCGGTCAAGTTGGACACATAGCAACAATTTGTAAAGAAAAGGAAAAAGGTGGTGGATCTACTGCAAGGTAATAGGTCAATATCTGGAACAGTGGCTGTCGAGGGGCACCTTGAGGATGTCATCTGGTGAGTCAGTCTCCTTTCTTTTTGTTTGATAGCGGATCGTCTTGCTCGTTGATAAAAGAGAGCTATTATACTAAGTTCCCAAGTACTGTGCGCAATGATCTTGTGTATCTTGCGGGCATTGGTGGTAATGAAATAAAATCTACGTCACAGATTTCGAGAGAGGTTAATTTTAAAAATTTTATAAAACTCTTGACATTTAATGTAGTACCAGACTCATGTCTTACGGACCCTGTTATAATAGGTAGGGACATTTTAGAAAACGGTGTGAGCGTCAAAATTAATAATGATAATTTGAAGTTAATGTTTGTGAGGCGATTGTTACCCAGCCATACTTTACTCGGATAGATACAGATTTGGCAGCTGATGATAGAGATGCCCTTATTAGACTATTGGACAAATATGCTAGCAGTTTCGTATAGTGTTCCCCGTAAACGCGTGAACACAGGAGAGTTAGAAATTGATTGATAGGGGTCTACCCCATAAAAGTGTTCAACGACGCCCATATCCGTAATACCATTATACAGATGCTTACCTCCGAACCAGTTCTGATGATCTTTAACCCGGACTTACCCGTTGAATTGCATTGCGACGCTAGCTCGGAGGGATATGGGGCGATCTTAATACAGAAAAAGAAAGACCTGCCCCATGTTGTAGAATACTTTAGCCGACGAACCTCTGAAGTAGAGTCCCGCTACCACTCATACGAACTGGAAACGCTGGCAGTCGTACGAGCGGTAGAACACTTCCGGCATTATTTATACGGCCGACGTTTCAAGGTTTTCACGGACTGTAACTCATTAAAAGCATCGAAATCTAAAACTGACCTAACCCCACGTGTTCATCGCTGGTGGGCATTTTTACAAGCCTACGATTTCGATATCATATATCGCGAAGGTAGTGGCATGGAACACGCGGATTACCTTTCTAGAAATCCCCTGCCGGACCCCAATAGCTTAATTTCCGAGTCACAAGTCTCTTCAAAACCTACAATTCAGATAGTAAATTTTGTAGAATTACATCAGGGTTGGCTTTCTGTAGAACAGAAACGTGATGCAGAGGTCCAAGACTTGATAACGATTTTCCTGAAACGGTTGGTCAGACATATGACGTTAGGAATGGCATTCTTTATAGGAAGGTTGTAAGAAACAAGATTATATCATGGCTGCTTTGATTATATCAAATTGTTGTGCTAGCTGTCATACTGAGCTACCAAAGAAGGATTTTTTATGCTGTCATATCTGCAAGTTAAAATACGACCTAGTATGTGCTAATGTCTCCCGCAAGCGCTTTGTTTAGATGGTCGCAAGACAAAAGGCGTCATTTAGATGTCCCGAATGCTCTAGGAAACCGACTAATGTTAGCAATGCAAAGACGTCATTGCTGACTTGTGAAAATTCCGATGGAAGCCCTCTTAGTATGAGCTCACAAGAAGCAAGTCCGGAGAGTGAACCTCCGTGCTCTGATAAAGTAACGCAGCGAATTAAGCCGTCACACGGACCCCCTTCACAACTACCAGAACGAGAACTAGAATCATATGTCACTGAAGATAAATTGCGAGATATCTTACAACAGGAATTATCTTCAGTCCTCACTGTGACAATTAAGCGATTGGTGACATCGGAACTTAATAATCTCACTGAAAAGGTTACTGGATTCCAGGACACAATCTGCTTCCTGAGCCGACAATATGAGGATATAAAGTCTTCTCTTGAGGAGAAGGACATCGCAATAGTGAATTTAAAAAAAGATAATGAGAGGTTAAAGTCTAATGTGGCTGACCTAACGAACCGGCTAACTTCTGTTGAACTACATGCCCGGGAGAATAATATATTGATTAATGGGATCCCTGAGAATAGGTCAGAAAATTTATTTGAAACTGTCCTTCGTATAGCCAAGACTGTGGACTGTCCCCTCACTCAAGTTGATATTCAGCACGTAACAAGGGTTGCTAAAATAACTAATAGCAGTGATAGGCCTCGGTCCGTGGTGGCTAAGTTATGTAGCCCGCGTACACGTGACTTTGTTCTGGCTGCTGTGAGCAAATTTAATAGGAAGAATCCACAAGATAAATTGAACTCTCATCATCTTGGTATTGGAGGAACTAAGAAACCTATTTTTGTATCTGAACATCTAACATCAGTTAACAATGCTCTTTACGCGGCCACACGCTTGAAAGCAAAAGAGAAGCAGTATAAATTTGTATGGGTTCGCAACGGACGAGTTTTTACAAGAAAGAACGAAAACTGCCAAGCCTTGCTTATTAAGAATAACGAAACCTTAAATCTTTTAACATAGTATAGTATAGTATATTAGATTGTAAGCTTTTTGTATCTTTAGCCTAGTAACACACAGATTTTTTTTACAATGCTTGAAATTTATTATCAAAACGTACAAGGGTTGAGAACTAAAACGGCAAGCTTTCTCAAATATTTGTCAACTTCTAATTATAGGATCATCGCTCTTACTGAAACTTGGCTGAAATCTGGTATTTCAAACATGGAATTATTTGACAATAGATACACTGTTTATCGTAGAGATCGTTCAAGTTCTACCAATACCAAATCGGATGGTGGAGGTGTCATATTGGGAGTCTCCAAAGAAATTTCTTCTTTCAGAGTTGAGGCATGGGAATCGGATGTGGAGGACTTATGGGTCACCTTACATATAAATATTAATAAAATAATAAAGAAACTTTCGATATGTGTAGTATACCTACCTCCTCCTGTAAAGATTGGGACTTTGACACATTTTTAGACAGCGTTGACAGAGCTTTAAACTTAAGCGATGACGTCATTATTCTAGGTGATTTCAATCTAGGGTTCATTGATTGGAGATCGCTAAATAATGAAGTTTTTATGACACCTTGTAATTATAACAATACACTTGGCTTTGCCTTGATTGATTTTATGTCTATGAATAGCCTAAAGCAATTTAATAGTATAGGTAATAGCGATGATCGTTTCTTGGATTTAGTATTAAGTAATATGTCTAGTATTAATGTATCAGCCCCCTCCGACTCGTTAAGTAAAATATACGCGAATCATCCTAGTTTATTGTTAAGAATTGAATATTCTAAAATATCTTTTTTGCGAACGAGAGGTAACACTAAACTAAATTTTTATAAAGCTGACTATGTGTCTATAATAGGGGATCTGAAAACCATTGATTGGAATGATAGCCTACGCGCTCATGATGATGTTAATGATATGGTATCTAAGTTCTACAAAATTCTTAACACCACTATAAGCAAATTTGTACCTAATACGACCATCACGAAATCTAAGTATCCGGTATGGTTCAGTTCTTCCTTAATAAAATTACTTGCTGAAAAAGAAAAAACACGTAAGAGGTATCGAATATACAAGAATCCTCGAGACGAAATAGAGTATCACATTATTAGAAAACGTTGTCACAAACTTTATGATGATTGCTACACTAAATATAAGCGAAATATTGAGGCAAGTATTACTAATAATCCTAAATGTTTTTGGAGTTTTATTAAAAATAGGAAAGGTGGTCACTCATCGCTTCCCTCTTGCATGAAAATGGACAATGTTACAGCCCAGTCATCACCTGATATTGCTAATCTTTTCTCATATCAATTTTCATCTGTATATACTTGTGATGAATCACTTGTTGGCAGTTCCACTCCAGACGACATTGGCAATGTTGACGGCCTAATGTCCCTTAGCTTTAGAGAGGATGAAATATTTAAGAAAATAAAAGGTCTTGATACTAACAAAGGAGCTGGGCCAGACTCGATTCCTCCTATCTTTGTAAAACGATGTAGATTTGTGTTATCTTTGCCCCTAACTATTATTTATAATAGATCTCTTAAAGATGGTGTTTTTCCTGAAGTATGGAAAAGGTCTCGTGTTGTACCTGTGTATAAAAAGGGAGATATCACCGACGTAAAAAATTACCGTCCTGTTTGTATTTTATCTTGTTTTTCCAAGCTCTTTGAGTCTGTCCTGTATCCCGTAATCTCCAAATGTTTAGACGGCTGTATCATTGATGAGCAACATGGTTTCAGAAAAGGCCGTTCAATTCAAACGAACCTCATGTCTTTTGTTACTGAAACATGTCGGGAATTAGATCGTGGGCGCCAGATTGATGCCATATATACTGACTTTAGCAATGCCTTTGACAAAGTCAGTCACGCGTTACTGATTCAGAAGCTTCGTGGTTATGGAATGGGAGGGAATTTGCTAAACTGGTTTAGGTCCTATCTTCGTAACAGGCCTCAGTCAGTAGTTGTTGGAGGCGCTGAGTCTACTCCCTATATTGCGCGATCTGGTGTACCGCAAGGATCTCATTTGGGACCGTTGCTATTCTTACTATTTGTAAACGACGTTAAAAATCATATAAAGCACTGTAAAGCGTCTCTCTTCGCTGATGATTTAAAAATTTATAAAGTTATTAACACTGTCTGTGATGCTGCTCTAGTTCAAAGTGACCTTAATGGTATACAACATTGGTGCTTTTTAAATGGTATGATCCTCAATATAAATAAGTGCTTTCATATTAAATACACAAGAAAAAAAAACCACTTGTTACTGTGTATAAGCTTGACGGCGCACCATTGAAGGAGGTTCAGGAGATTCGTGACTTGGGTGTTATTATTGACAAAAAATTAACGTTTACATCGCAGGTCAATAAAGTAGTCACCACATCCGCACGAATGCTTGGATTTCTTAAACGGAATGCAGATTGTTTTGGTTGTACGACTAAAACAATTTTGTACAACGCTCTGGTGCGCAGTCATGTTGAGTTTGGTAGTATTATATGGAATCCACTATATGCGATCCATTCGCAACGCGTTGAAAGCATTCAAAGATCTTTTACGCGACACCTAGCATTCATAAGCAGAGGATTTTCACATAGACAACCGTACCATCAGCGACTTAATAAATTTAAGATGTTATCTCTTAACAATCGGAGAACTCTAGCCGGTGTTACATTCTTGTATAAATTGCTCATTCCGATCGAGATGGCATGGTCCAGCATTAAGCAGTACGTTGGTAGTAAAAATATCAAGTGGAATAGAAATAAAGCCATTGAACTAGTGAGAAAGTTAATTTAATGGGAGCACAAGAGTGGGAGGCTTTGTGTAATAAAGTGAAAGCCGTAGAATAGGAAAACTCAAAAAGCGATCACGTTATTGACACGTTTTACGGAACAGTTTATTATTATATTAAGTTAAAACTCTTAATGTCTTAAGCCTTGTATCTTCCTTGTTTTTTTTATAGCTGCTAGTTTAGTGTTAACACGTTAAACGCCAATAGAAAAAAACAAAAATCGTAAAAAAACTTTTTTTGCTGTAATTTGTTTATTATGATAATATATGTATAGAAAATGAGTTTTATTAAATTCTGCCCATGGGTTACATAGTTACAGCCAAATATATAACTGAGGTCACCGGTGCACAAATACAGAAAAGACATTTTCCGTTACCCTGCGCCGTGCCGCCCACCCCGCCGGCCACCCGCTATTCACTTCGACAGTGTTAGTACGCTCGCGCTTGCGACGATTGCCTCTGCTTTGCTCTTTCTATTAGTTTCCTACTAAATTTGTTTTCGCTACATAACGAACTTAACTTAGGTTGCGTTAATAATGTACGAGATCCTTAGGTATTGGCTTAGCTATGGAGGAATTAAAATTTACACAGAATGAAATGCAACAAATCAACGCCTTAGCATATTATTTTACAACAACCCTTTGAGAAACAATGATTGCCACTCAGAATCAGATAGCGAACAGATGCTAATACCGAAAATAAAAAGACGTTAGGTTATACTTACTTGCAACTGACAACTGGTATACAAGCTTAGAACTAGGTTATTGGAGAAACAAACCCATTTAATTGGCACTTTGCGAAAAAACAAGAGGGTAAGGCTGTTCTAGAATTCAGAACTGTAGAAAGGTAAAATAATGGCTGTGGAGAATGAAGACGGAGTAACGGTGTTTAAAATGGAAGGATAAGAGGGACGTGCTTTTGCTTTCGACAAATTTGCTGTGGTAGAGTAAAAAGGCAAACAGATTCGGAAGCCGAAGATCATATTGGATCATAATAAATCCGAAGGGTCTGTAGATATGAGTGACCAAATAGGTGCCTATTCTTCGGCATTTCAGAGAACCGTAAAATGGGCGGTTTAAAAAAAATCGTAATCATCGTAAAATGACCGTAAAACGGTTTGGGCTTAGGTTGACATAATTATGAACCCTGTATGCATGTTTTGTTATTGCTTTTCTTTCTGACATCTTTTCTCATCAAGTTTTACTGTATTATTTGACAAAATTAAGGCTAAATATTAATATTTCTAAGGGTTGGGTTGTTGTAAGGCGTGCACTTGTGGATTTTCCGAACTTTTTTACACTTTGCAATTTCCTAGTTTTTCTAGATACATTTTATTTTTCAGTAACATTGGTACACAACACAACACACCATACTTTCTGCTAATTTTTTGTTTCAAAATAAAGACTGAATTGAGTTAAATATCCAACATTTTTGGAACGAAGTTTTATTTTTGCGTCTTTTTTAAAATCTTTCGATTTTTTCAATGTATAGTACATTAGTCCCAATGCGAAGTATTGCTCTACGGCGCCGTGCCGGTCACATAGTACTTTAAAATCAACAGTGGGTATGGCAGACGGCGAGAAAAAACGGTTTGAATATGTCTTTAGCTTGAGGCCACCGGTGACCCCCATGGCGCTATGATAGAGGAATGATGAGGTCACCGGTGCCCCCATGGCGTTCAACGTGTTAAATTTTGTGCTGTCATGTTTGTCTTGTTTTACTTTGTATTGCCTCTTCCCCTCCGGCGCCGTACAGTTTGGACGTGTTTTTAGTGAATGTGCAGTTTAAATAATATTTATTTTCATAATTTAAATAAATTTGGTATCAAAAATTATATTACGCTACCCGGCACGCATGAAGCGCGAGAAGCGTTAGATTCTCTGTGTGTCTCCATTAAATTCTGTGATCCTGGTACCGTGCCTCTATCAGACAACCGCAGGCCCCTCCACCGGTGCGTTGGCCCCTCCCATTTTACGTTGCCCTGTCCCTCTGTGCGCATACGCAAATCATCTTACGCAATACTGGAAGGGCGGTCGCCAATCAGGACAAGGACACCTGTTGCTAAGACTTCTATCTGTTTCAACGGTTATTGAACCTTAGTTTTGAGAAACGCAGTACAAAATGAAAAAATCTTCTCCGACACAAGGAAATGTTCAGTTGGAGCGCGATGCAGGTGATAGCTCAACACAGGAGAGCGATTACGTCAATACTAAATCGCGGCAAAAGCGAAGAGCTGCGCGAGACGAGAAGGACGTAAATACAATTAATTAACGTTTAAGAATAATCAAAATAGAAATTAACTTAATCTCGTTTTGATAGATTTTAGGTAAAATTTGATGAATGCTGAGTATATGCCTTTTCAGTAGCACATTGCAGTATTTTTGTTGTCTTTTTAATTGTATGTAGTCTTGTGCTGCTGAATAAATTTATTTTACTTTTAAATTATAGTGTTCCATTCAAACTTGAGTTTTTGTAAAATTAACTGGTTTTATCATCCTTTAGATGTTTTACAAAGAAACATCAATGCATCGAGTATATCAATACAACTTCAAATAATCGGTTTCAATGTATCAATGGATAAAAAATCGACTATGATTGATTTTCAATTATAAAAATAATCGATTATTTTAAATATAAAAATCGCGTAAAAAAATCGATTTTTACTTTTTAAAAAATCGATTAAAATCGATTTTTTTAATAATCGATTATTTTTTCACATCCCTAGTCTCACGTGTATCAGAATAAAATTGCTATTTAATTGTTACTCGACTTTTAAACCTATTCCAGGCTACATTCCAACGAAAACATACAACTATAATTATTGTTGGTTGCAAATATAGTTAGTTTGGTACTCTTTAATCTTTACAATTGTTAGTAAAACACAATAGGTAGATAGCGCTACATCATAACTTAACGAAAAATTATTATTATTATTCATTATCTATTTTGTTTTTATCAATGTTCATTTAGATTTGTTTGTTAGTCTGTGGAAAAGACATTGACATATGTCATTTTTATTTTTTTAATTTGATTATGAAGTGTTTGTTACGAGTACATTTTTAATTGATTATAAAAGAAATAGGATAAAAGTGATTTTTAACTGAAATAGCATTTGCAACACATTTGAGTGTAACTCCCTTATAAAACAACATTTTTGTTTGTTTAAATTGTAATTTATACAAAGAAACAAAAATGTCTGAAAGTGACGCCACCAGACTTTGTTTCGTGTTCAAGCTAATGCCGGCCAAGATGCAAAATCTAATATTCTTTGTGTTGTTTGGTTGGTTGTAATGACAAGTAATGGAAAAATGTTTGCTTTGCCAGAAGAATTACAGTCGATAAATCAGCATAAAGAAATTGCTAAAACTGCCGCATATGTAAAAGTTAAAAATAGCTTAAAAAAACGATATCAAGTAAGAAGAGTTTGGTTAGGTAAAGTCATGTCATGTATGACAATTTGAAAATCAATATCGCGAAGAAATCTATTCAGAAAAGCCGAAGACAATTGAAAACATTAAACAGACAGATACTATTAAAAACATATTAAATGAACTAATGGAAAATAAGCAACAAAACCTAAAAAATATTGCTGAGAAATTTGTGCACGAAAAATTCATAAGCACAAATTCTAATGCTATGCAATGGATGAATATGTTTGAAAATGAATGCATTCGTTTTGACTAGTTATGATGATTTCGGGCTGCGCTTGAAATCTACGATTACGACGTAGAAACCACAACACTATCTGTAAGTCAATATTTAAATATTTATGCCATAATTTTAAAGCTTACTCTTGGATTAAAATAGACTAAATATACCTGCCAAGAACCCACTTTCAGAGAAGTTTTTTCAATTATTACTGTACCATTAAAAATGAATGAAGCGCCTGTGGGTCTACACCATAGTACAAATTTTAAATTCCTTATAAACTAAAGAGTTAATACAAGAGAAAATAAAAACATTTTCCTTATGTAATTAGATCTGTTATATTAATTTGTTCTAAATATATTTATCTTTTTAGGAAATGATGCAGTCTTTGAATGACATGTACAAGCTTCTTCAAGAGGAAGACCTGTGGTCCGGTCTGTGGCAGAAACACGTGTCAAATATATCGCGAGACAAACAAGGATTCTTTGAACAAGCACAGGTACTTTCAGTTTTTGTTCCCATTAATATTTTGTCTGCAGTTTATATAGTATAAATAGCCGACCCCGCGAACTTCGTTTCTCCTTAATGCCTAGCCTATCTTTTTATAACTTACCAACATTTTGCTATGATACCAGAGACTGTTCGGTTTTCCGGAATGAAAACTTTAGCGTTTTCTGTGATTTTTCGTTATATAAACCTCAGAGATCTAAGTTCTTAACTAACAAATAAAAAATAAGGGTTGATTGTAGAGGATAGATGAAAATAAGGGTTGTATGCTGTATCATAAAAAAATAAAATCATTTTTGTCTAAAACACCCCTTATCACTTAGGGGTATGAAAGATAGATAATTATTGCAGATTCTCAGATTTACTGAATATGCATAAAAAAAGTCGAGTCATTTCGGAGGATAATGGGAACAAACATTGTGACATGAGAATTTTATATATTAGGTAATCTGAATTTTGAAAAGGACACAGGTATCTTAAAATTTAAGTAAACTTTTACTCACTATAAGTTATATTTTAAACAACATCTAAATGAGCAAAATAACATTTTCAGACTGAAAAGCAATAGTTTTATTGTAACCATTGGGCTTGCACTCAATATTTTCTTTTCCTTGATAATTTTTGATTAATTTTCCTTTAAAGACAAGTTTTAGGTTGCTTTTCTTACCATGGTTTCTGTCACCCAGTATTATTTGGGTATTGGGTTTGCAAATTATACTGGGCTAACAGTCTAGCGCCTATATAATAGGGTAACACAAGGTTCCTATTAGAATAAAGCAAATATTTTATTGTATCTAATTGATATTTCAGGCAGCATAATATGATGTAGCTATGGCCAAATTAAGAAGCCAGAAAGAGTATTCTGCAAATCCATCATCATACAATAAACACTTAAATACCCTTTCCCCAGGACACTTTCTTATTGGACGACCATTAACCTCAGTGCCTTCTAAAGGTCTAGGTGAATTCAAATTTAGTCACTTACAAAGGTACCAGAGAATTGAGCAATTAAGGCAGCACTTTCGGAGACGATGGCAAAAGGAGTACATGGCGGAATTACAACAGCGCACTAAATGGAGAGAGAACTCTGCCAATCTTAATATTGGGGACCTAGTGCTGATAGCCGAGCAAAATACTGCTCCTCTCTGCTGGAAGTTAGGTCGAGTGCGGCTGATAAATGGCGGCTTAGATGGAGTGGCCAGAGTGGCAGAGATTAAAACCAGCAGCGGCTGCATAACACGTTCATTGGTCCGGCTGTGCAAGTTGCCGGTACAAGAAGAATAAAAAAGAATGTTGAAAGAGTTTCAACGGCCGGGAGTATGTTGCGACATTGCGCAAGTTTTATATCAGGCGCATTTTAAAATTATAATTGTAAGGCGGGGCGACGTGCGCCAAAAAGCTGAAACCTCCAGGAATTAAATCGGTTATTCAAGGCTCAAGTCAACTGTAGTTTCCAGTATTTATATTAAATAATAAGGATTTTACATATCTTAGAAATAAATAAAACAAATTAATATTTTTTTATTTATTTGCTCAACAGTATCCAAACAATTACATTGTACACAAAAGCAAAAAACGGAATACACATTCAAACATAAAGCACAGTATATATGTATTTATAATATATTTAATATAAAGGAAGAATAAAAAAGATATCAGAGTTTTTGAGAAATGTAAGGTTGAGCTTAGTCACCTATTATGTTTATGTATAAAATGTAATAATAAATGAAATGTAAGTAATTGTGTTTAATGTTATAAAACTGATTTAATTATAAAGTGACTAATTTAATATTTTTCCATCCACTTACCACTCGTAACTTCACACATTGCATCAATCGGAGAAGAGTCTGATGGTACAAGGCCTGTGTCCCGCTCTATAGCTGGGGTTCCTGCTAGCCTCAATACTAGGGAGAAAGAGTCAATACAGAGTGATAATACACGTCTTGTTAATGATAATATCTATTTAAGACTTTCCTAAGGTATTGTGTCAAATTGTAATTATTTTGGCTTTCAAATTTATGAATGCAGAGAGACAGCATAATATAACAAGAATGATTATACACCATTCTAATGGTCTAAAATATTATGTATTGAATAAATTTTATTAAAAACTTTTAGTTTTAATGATACAAACCTCATAGGTAAACAAGGCAAGTCATACTAACTCAATTTTGTATTATAATATACAGGTGATTTAGATGCAGAATGTGACAATGAATAACGAGAGTCATCATACAAAGTACTATATAGTATAACTAAGATATCATCAAGTAAAACTGAAAAATAGTATTTTGCCAACTACTAATTACCCATAATTAGTCTTTAATAATTGCAAAGCAAGGGATGAAGCTAAAACAATGTTAACTTTAATAAAAATATAATAGTTTCATTATACAAACTTAAGTTTAATTTACCTTACAAAATAATACATAATGTGTAACAGCATGTATTAAAAAAAATATGTAAAGGAAGCTAAGAAGTAATGGACTCACCAAAGTACTGTGAGGACTCGAGAATGGTCTCCACCATCATCTTGAGGTGGCCGCTCACAATTAGAATTGCTATAGCCACAAAAAGTAATGCATCAAATAACAAGCAAAACAAAATATAAAGCACTTAACATATTCCAAATATGTTAACAATTAAATTTAATTCTAAAGTACATTGAAAAAAGGAGTTTCATTAAGAAAAAGCACTTTATGAATGTTCAATATCCTCCTAATAAATATAGCTAGTGATTAGGTCTATTATCAATATAGAAAATATGTTAACTCTGCACAGCATAGATAGAACTTAATATCAATATGTACCACGATATGTCTTGTCAGTACTTTGGTTTACACATATTTATTTATTTATTAAGGAACACCAACAGATTACATGTATATATTTTCTAATTAACAATATTGGGTTTTATTCTAGCATGCAATCTAATAATAGGTGTACACAACATTGACTCTAATAAATGATAGCGGACAGAGTTTACTTAAGTATTTGTATCTTTAAACATAGATAAATTGAAACGTTGTAAATATTACATGACTTATGGCTGAGATGACTGAATTTTCTTCTTAAAACTAGGAAGTGAGTCATAATACACGTCAAGACTATGTCTACAACTACATTGGTTAAAATTCCTAAGCATTCTACTGAGGGGCGCATGTTTACCTAGATTGGTTAAGGACTGTGGAACGACAAAAGTATCAGTCTGTCTTCTTCTTGCGTTGATTCTAGGCACATATAATTATTATACAAAATTAAAGCAATGCGCACATAACTGTAATCTCAATTTGTTAACGTATCACACCATTTCAAAACAAAAACCACCTTTTCTTCGACTCGGAGTAGCGTAGCGTAGTACTAATTAAAGAGTACGCGCCTCGCATACCTTACTTCTTCAAATATATCCATTGATTTCCACGAGTAAAAAAGACAGGAATTCGAACACTGATACACTCAGTACTCACATACTAAAACGCCATCAAAACTTACAATAATATACTTATAACACTAATTTTCTAAATAAAACAACTTTAATATGTAAACGACCACCATAATAGAAAATTAGGGTTGGGGTTGATATCCATGCGTTGGAATTTGATGATACTGATTATGCAGGAGTCTCGGGGACCCTTGTTTGGAACACCTCCAAGTGATTTTAGCTTTAGGATAAGCGTCAAAGTATTTTAAAAAAAATTTTTTAACTTTTGTCAATTGTATTGAAATTATAAACAATCCGCCATTATCTAACTACTTTTCTATTGGTTATAAGAGATGTGACATTCTCGATTTCTATTGGTTATGAGTGATGTGTCATTGTCGTTTTCTATTGGTTATAAGTGATGTGACATTTTCGGTAAATTAATTGGATCGATTATTTTCTCATTTGTTATTTTTAAAGTTGAACCTAATCGAATCGATTATTTCCTCATTTGTTAATTTTATAGTTGAACCTAATTTAAGCATTACTTGTCAAATGTACATACATTACATTAACTTCATGTTTTAATTAATGTATGGTTCCGAAAATTATTAAATTATTCAAATAGTACCCAAAACCGAATCAGAGCACCCCACTATCCACGTGGTCTTGTCTGCCTTGCCCCTAGAGTGTATATAAATAATCGGAGGCGCGGAGGAAGAGCAGCCCCCACCCGCTGTAACAAAGCACAGGCATTATGAAAGCTGTAGCGGCTGAGGCTGGTCGCCAGAGGCGACCAAAAAGCCGAGGTTGCGGAGGCTTGAATAAAATGCCTGTGCTTTGGTACGCAAGGGTGGAGGGGCTGCATTTCCCGTAGCGCCGGAGCTGTCCACAAAAACAAATATTATTTAGATTGGTTAGGTTAGAGTTAGTATATGAATATTTGGTCGCCGAAGGCGACCAGGACGCCGAGAAGCCGAGGCTTGAATAAACAATTACTATTTAGATCGGAGCTGTCCACATAAACAAATATTATTTAGATTGGTTAGGTTAGAGTTAGTATATGAATATTTGGTCGCCGAAGGCGACCAGGACGCCGAGAAGCCGAGGCTTGAATAAACAATTACTATTTAGATCGGAGCTGTCCACAAAAACAAATATTATTTAGATTGGTTAGGTTAGAGTTAGTATATGAATATTTGGTCGCCGAAGGCGACCAGGACGCCGAGAAGCCGAGGCTTGAATAAACAATTACTATTTAGATCGGAGCCGTTCACAAAAAAAATATTATTTAGATTGGTTAGGTTAGAGTTAGTATATGAATATTTGATCGCCGAAGGCGACCAGGACGCCGAGAAGCCGAGGCTTGAATAAACAATTACTATTTAGATCGGAGCTGTTCACAAAAAAAATATTATTTAGATTGGTTAGGTTAGAGTTAGTATATGAATATTTGATCGCCGAAGGCGACCAGGACGCCGAGAAGCCGAGGCTTGAATAAACAATTACTATTTAGATCGGAGCTGTTCACAAAAAAAATATTATTTAGATTGGTTAGGTTAGAGTTAGTATATGAATATTTGGTCGCCGAAGGCGACCAGGACGCCGAGAAGCCGAGGCTTGAATAAACAATTACTATTTAGATCGGAGCTGTCCACAAAAATAAATATTATTTAGATTGGTTAGGTTAGAGTTAGTATATGAATATTTGGTCGCCGAAGGCGACCAGGACGCCGAGAAGCCGAGGCTTGAATAAACAATTACTATTTAGATCGGAGCTGTCCACAAAAATAAATATTATTTAGATTGGTTAGGTTATATAAATATTAATATACTAACCGTATATTAATATTTTTTTTAAATAACTGTTCAACTGAAACTCAAAATCGAAAACAAAATCGGATTAAAATCGAATACTAAAATAATCGATTTTTTCACTTTCACAGAATAGATTATTTTTCACATCTCTATTCTCTACTATTCATTGTTTAAAGTATAAACGCAATCGGCCATTTCGAATTTGGATTTTGCCAGAACAGTGTGTGTTCACAGTGATCAAGTGCAAATTATAAGTTAAAAAGCCGTTACTTTTTAGGTTTTTTATTTTTGCGTGAATGTGCGTTATTTTATTAGCATTTTTTTAAAACTTGGCTTTATATACTGTCTGTAATATATGTCTAGTACAGACACTGATTTCTTGCGATCATTTTCAAATTTCGTGTGCGAATGGCGTCTAAAAATAGTGGACATCTTAGGTTAGTATATTAATATTTTTTTAAAATAACCTGTGTTACTTTTTACGTGAATGTGCGTTATTTTATTATCATTTTTTAAAACTTGGCTTTACATATATACTAGACACTGATTTCTTGCGATCATTTTCAGATTAAGTACTGTAAAAAAAAAAAAAAATTTTTTTTTTTTTTGGTTTCCTAAGCCCAAAATTTGTGGGGGGTGATTACTACACCCCTACAACCCCCCCCTCCCCCTCCCCCCGCACCCCAAATTTAGGTACTTCTCTCTCACATCTTTACCGAAAATTAATTTGACACTAGTTTTATTTTAGCGTAGTGACATTTGCTATAGACGTACAACGTCAATGCATTTTTAATCACAGAGTATAAGTTTAAGATGTTGTCAACAGACTACAATGCGTATTTCTCACAGACGCAATACTAATTATACTAACGTGATATCCAGAAACGAAACTTGTTTGAGCTCAAACAATCCGCCTTGTTGAGAGGTATAATTTGACTCCAATAGAAATCCCCCCCCCTCTCCCTCTTATTTTTTACAAACAGTAATCCCCCGAGTTTGGGCTATTAACATTTTTAATCAGCAACTGTTTGCTTCATTATTCCTTAAATAATTTCTATGGGATTGCTATGATAAGGTGGGAGTTTTAAAACTTCATGGCCGTGCAATTTTATTACTTCATCTACCTTAGACATGTATTTTTTCACTACTTCAAGACTACGATGTATTTTAAATTATTTGTAGCAGTCTGTGGCAACCATAAAGTTTAAACCATAAATTATAGATTACAAAGTCAAAATGTGGCGTCTGTCTAGCGGTATTAAAGTTTACGTATATTTAAATAGTTTTCTGATAATTTATATACTAAATGTCTGGATATGGTGTGTAGTGTAGTGATTGTAATGTGGTTATACAAGGCCTGAGACTAGGTTTGTGATATAATTAGAATTGACAATGTCGAATGAAATGGCGGTTGGTGATAAGGTGTCAAAGGATGCTACTGTTTGTAGTGATGAGGTTGTAGAAGAGGCTACACATACTGAACAGGTTTCACAACCCTCCTCAGTCCTCAGATGCTTTGATGGAGGGATCTAATCAAGAAGCCAAGCCTGGTTTGTATGTTGGCCAAAACATAACCTAACATATCTGTTGACATCTTGATCATTATTTAGTAATAGCAAAAATTTATCCTAACATTGTATAAATATAATGTTAATATTCATCAGCTATCATGGTATTGGTTATATGGTTTGTATGTTTGCTAATGAAACAGTTATTTTAAATAACTCTAACTGTGCTAGATTTAAGGGATTTTATATAACTAGCAGATTTTTATTTAAAATTATAGTAAAGTAGTAATTTATTGAGAGAATTATGAATTGCTTATTGTTTCATAAGCTTTGTATCCCCGACTGAATATTTATAACAAATTACAGGATACACAAAGTCAACTCACTGTACTTCGTGAGCTTTATTTGAGCTTTGATTTGAGATTTCCGCTATTAAATGAAATGAATGTTGTTCCTTTAATTGCACATATTTTTCAGTGAATTATGGCATAAAGAAACAACTTTAACCCAAAATCTGTCTTCACTAAAAGAGGATTTGGCCAAGGCCGATCAAGCTCTGTGGTCTAGAGAGGTAAGTACTATGGTTCATTAAATGTATTAGTGTATTAAATATGTGTTTTATAGATTTCAATTAAAAACACATTAGTTCTTATAATATGTTAATTTAGAAACACTTGGTTTTTTGGTTTTTTCATAGTCTACAAATATTTGAAAGAGGAAAGATTTGTATATGATAAATTTAAAAACTACTGGACCTATTTCAAATTTTATTTCATCATTAGAATGTTTTAGTTATAGTTTGTAAATTATGGTGACGAAGTGTAAATAAATAAATGTTATCTCTGAGTAAATATATTTATTACTAAAATATAAATTTAAAAAAATGTTCACACCCACGTGTGGGTCATCCAAGCAAATGACTTATAATAATTTAATTTCTAGCCAATATTAAACGGACGAGACAGTGTCCGCAAAGTGCTCGAGACATTCCAGGAGCGAGGTGGGGAATGGGCTGGGATCGCGACTCAGAATTCTACTAAATTATGCATGAAGAAAATGCACTTAACCACTCTATATACATATCGTCTTCCGACGCTCTGCAGGGCCGCGCCGACTCCCGGCAGCGCCTGTGTGCGAAACCCATGAAGCGCCTCCAGCAAGCGGGTTCCCCGTATCAGTGCGCTGCTCGAGTCGACGACGCGAGAGCACGTTTAATATTTTTTTAAATCATTCTGTCATATGTCATTGTATTAAGTCAATATTAATAAATAGTGGTGTTCTGTAAAATATTTCTTTATTTTAAAATAGTTTAAGAAACAGACTACCCTAAAATAGTAACCAAGTTAAAATAGCATAGTAAGTAGTAGTTTAATTTAATGATTATACCTAGTAAACTTTGAACACACTACAAAATAACATCCAGTTATACAAACTCAAACTTAAGTATAATAAAAACTATTTCAAACCCAGCCTCACATAGAGCTAATCAGAAACATCTTATTTCGTAGACAAATATATTTATTTTAACATATTTTCTAATTAGTTTATAAAAAGTAATAGATATGAACAATAAAATTAAAAAGCTTAATAATGATGGTATTTCATACTTGTGTAAAGCAGAATAATGTTTTTATCCAAAACCTTAATGTTATAAAAATATAGGAACCAATATTGGGCTGTGTTGTCATTTATTATAAATTAAAGGATAGTCGAAATTCAATAATTATTAGAAAATGTCTGCACTATTGTGACTTTCTACAGCCAGGGGCTTTGTCATTGATACAAATGTAATATTCTTCTTCAAAGGCAGAAAAATACAACCAGAAATTTTGAACATTTGGAACTCTGAAATTATTACATTTATAATTTTAGTATACCTAACCTACCTATAAAAATACTAATATTTTACAAAAACAATTGTCAACAAAGTCATTATCAGTTTTCCTAAAAGTTTATATCAAATTCTGAATAATCCTGAGGCCGTAGGACATTTCTGTCTATTTATTTAGGTACAGAAGGCTGGTCACCTACTTGCCTATAAGAAAAAACAAATGTTTAGAAACAGATACAGAAATCTTGTCGGAATTACACAATTTATTCCGCGTCATTACAGGGCTCCCAAATATTCTGACATGACGATCGAACCTCCATAGGCCCACACAGATCTGAGTGAACTAAATCTAGCAATTCTGTACTTCTATGGTTTCTTAATTGGAATGGTAAACAAATCTGTTTCCCTTCACAACATACCTGGCAGTTTATTTTCTGAATATCAGCCTTCATATCAAATGATATGCCATCTACAGCACCATTTTTCATCTTCTGCAAATCATTACTATTAATATGACCTAATCTCCTATGCCACTGTTTTGCACCTGTACCAACACTTTCTCTGACTAACTGTATTCAACTTATACACACCATTCTTTAAATTTGCTATTCCAATAAGCTCATTCCGTTGCTTATGTATATAACACACATCAATTTTGAAAATAACTATGTTTACTTTTGCTATTAGCTGGCTTACTGATAATAGGTTAGGTGGTCAGGTTAGGTATGTACAAAATGTTGTTCACTTTAATGTCAAACTGAGAATTATTCACAAGCGTAGTTATCTGTGTATTCCCGGCACACACAACTGGCACAGTCATATTATTTGCAACAATAATTTCTTTCATATCATGGTACTTTTATCACTTCCAATACATTTTCTCTGCATGATGTCATATGAGTACTAGCCCCTGAGTCGATATACCAATCATACTTATTAAATTCACTATTAAAAAATGCAGCACTAAATGCGTTTACTTGCTTTTCTTTAACTTCAGGACATTGGTTTTTGAAGTGGCCTATTTTCTTGCACTTATAGCATTTTATAACCTTCTTGACATTTAACGTATGATTAGTGGATATTAATGTTCTTAGTAGACTGATTCTTCTGGTGAATCAAATAATTTCCGTAGTTTCTGTTACAAATCCTTGACTTTAGTTTCATTTTCTATATGAACATACAACTTGGGATCAATCGTCATGATGAGTTTTGCTTTCGCTTTTCTGTCTTCTGCATCACTTAAATCCTCAGGAATGGCATCGATGTCTATACCTTCCAAGATGAGAAAATTTCTTGGCGCAAACGCCCAGTCATCAAAGTTCTCGCGTCCCTTCAACTTCGGCACATTTATTAAATAACTGCCTGACGACGACATTATAAGTCGAAACACAGCAGTAGTATGCGGGCCGATAAATCGGGGGTGGCGCGGTGCGGCGGAGACACGACAGTTCGACGCACCTAGTTATGCTTATGTACTACAGAGTACAGTATCGATGATTCATGCACACATTGGAAAATATCGCCGTTTAACACAAAGAATGACAAAAACAACATACACAACTATCAACGCTACTGTTATACAAGGCTCTAAAATGCGTAATATATTATGTCTTAATATTTCAAGGGTCATATTATTATATTATACCAACGTTGATATACACGATTTTTTACCTATATTTCAATAGCCATATACCTACGTAACAACTGTTATAAACTGTTAGCTCAGTTACAAGTTTAACCTAAGAGGCTATCTAATTTTATGCCAAAAATATTATTAATAAAAAGATAATAAATCGTAACTTAGGGTGCCTATCTACGCAGACATCCTACGAAGTACGAACTAGTAGCTAAAGCCTAAATGCTAAGCGTAGTACGGCCGACGGCGGTCGACATTGATTTTTGCCGACCTTAACCTTCCCCGCTTCCGAAGGTTTCCTGTTTGGAAAAGACTGCTCGCTAAATTTAGAGAAATTCTTAGTTGCTTCTAAAATTTATAAGTTCTGAAATAAGTATTATTAATTAAACACAGTTTAATTGTGGCGTACTTTTAAAGAATAAGAAATGAGAATTGTAGATAGAAATGAAAAATAAAACTTTTACAGTAAAATCTTTATAATATGATAGTGTTTGCACAAATCAACGCTTTCCAGTCATAAACATAGTTTCTACTGAATCGAACTACATACTCGTGGTAGATTATTTGTATGTAATTAAGGTTGTATTGTATTAATGTGGAGCATGTTAATTAACAAAGGTAATTTAAGATTTCTAAACATGATAATTCACGTACCAACTCAACTATATTTGAAAGAGAGCTAACATTCGTAATCTAATATATAAAATTCTCGTGTCACGATGTTCGTTCCCATACTCCTCCAAAACGGCTCGACCGATTCTTATGAAATTTTTTATGCCTATTCAGTAAGTTTGAGGATCGGCTACTATCTTTCAAATCCCTAAATGTTAAGGGTGGTCCGTACGCCTAAATTTTTATTTTTTAGATAAAATGTTTTGTTTTTTTTGATACGTATACAACCCCTAATTGTCACCCCTCTACGTTTGAACGTAAAAATATTAATTAGAGATTAACATCTATTTTTTATTATTAAACTCTTCTTGTAAAATTAGATATTTAAGGTACTTTCCCTTCATGTCCCAACTCTGAGACGCCCTGTATAATACTTCCAATGTTATCTCACTATTTTTCATGCCCTTGTGAACTAATAAATTCTTAGTATATTTTTAAGAGATTAGCAAATATATTTTCAGAATAACAGATTCCGTGTTCGCTACCATTATAGGATCTCCCTACCTCAAATGCAAAATGGGTGTCCATGGTCTATTATGGCCGTCTCGAAGGCTTCTTTGCTCCATTTAAAAATATTATATTTTCTGTAGTGTTCCACGATCCTCTTAAGTTACCTACTCGATTTTTATAATAATGTTATTCAGACATGCCACTGTTAAGCTATTAAATGGCTTTTAAATATTGTTGAGAGCCTCTTCATAGGAGGAGTAATTAATCACTCCTTTACAACTTCTATAGTTTTGTTATATGGAAGCATTGCAGAAAGATATCTCTAAGTAGGATTGACTCTACAAAAATTATGGTATTGAAATCTGAGCAGTATGAGACTAGAAGTTAAGCATGAGATTGTCAACCCCGGTCGTTCGTTCGAATATTAATTAACGAAAAATGCATTTTTTTCCATTTTCGTCATAGATGAGCCATATGAGCATGTTGCTCATATGGAAAAGACAAATCAATGGCACAAAGAGTCGATTACGCACTTGCCAAATAAAATCCATCATAATTCATATAAATAATTTACATCTATCGTTATCCATCCAAATATATAATTTGGCAATTATAAATATATTTTATGCTAGACTAGCAAATACTTATCTCATAAAGAAAATATAAGCATCTTAAGTACTTAACAACTCCATCAGTAGATCCTGGATTTCCAAAGTTATTTTACCTGTTGGTAGATTCAGTATTCCCAGCTAGTGCTAAATCACTTCTATTAAATATTCATACAGATTCGAGAAGGTCTATTATATTTTCTCATATAAGTTTATATACTTAATATATAACAAATCCAAAAATAATACTCAGTGAAATAAAATAATTCATTTTCGTAGAACGTCAGATAACGGTACGGCTCATAAATAAGAAGCTGGCACTGATTTATTCATGCTTATTAAAATAAATTATCTTTTAAGATTCCGCAAATCATGCGTTTTAGTTATCCCAGTTTATTGGTAAAGTTCTATTACCTTACGGTGGGAAATTAAGAACATACATTACTTTAAATATAACAACTTTCAGCCACACTCTCAATCACAGAGTGTATTATACGCACACACATCCATTTACATACTCATACATTCAAGCATACTTAAGTACGACTTGTGTTTGTTTATAAGTACATTTTAAACATGCACCATGTACCACGTAGTAATTTACACAACACAGGGGCGAATAGCGATAGATGAACTTCGTCACTACCATATTTCTGGTATGACTCATGAATAAACTTTTTAATATTTCTTAGAAGGGAAATGCTTTGGCGACAGAAAAAGGTGACCGTGGTGTTCTGACGTCAGTTAAATTTGCCCCTCAGTGTGGTAAAAATCACGTGTTTAAAGTTAGTCCAATTTTTTTTGAAACAGAACTTAGGTAACTTCCCAATCTCATTCCTTTACTTGTAATAACTATCATTTAGTCTAGTCGACAAGTTGAAAATGGAACAAAATAGAGATACTACTCCTAAAATTATGTGCGATAGCTCATTGGATCCGGAATGACGTCTAGAAAAATGTGCTAAAAGCGTGTATTAGCACATAAAAAATTGCAAAAGTTATAGACCATTAAAGATGAAAAAATAATGGCATTTAGTTTTTTGCCAATATTTAATAAACTATTAATATTTAAGAAATTTCAAATAAAGATTCTGAAAGAGGAGGAAATTTCCAACAAAAAACTCCTGACTCCCGGAACTCTATCTCCATTATTTATAATGTTAATTTAACGCTAAAAATAGGTCTGCGGGTGATATTTTTAGGATTCGCGCGTGGCGTCAAAAGCGACTACGGCACATTAATTAATTTATTTAAGGTATTGAATATTTTTTTTTAAATTTGAAAAAATTATGGTGTGTTCTGAACACTATAATTAATTTATTCCCGTTGAAAATTTTACTTAAAGTTAATTTTTCAACAAGTTAAATAATTGTTAACTAACGAAATTTTCTCGAACGACCGTCTTAATTGTAAGTGAAAAAAAATGTTTAAATAATGGTCGTAAAAATATTTCGCTTCGTAGAGCCTTTCTTACATACATACTTAACAAGATCGTACCATAAAATTTAAAAAAATATTTATACTTTGTTTATAACAATTTTTTTACTTAAACAAAAACTTAAAAATCCATGTAATGATGTTAAAAAAATTTTTTTTTTTCTCAATCATCATATAATCGTTTTTTTATTAATACAAGATATTTATTGATTTGCAAAAAAAAAAATTCCCGCCATTTGTTGATAATTTTTTTTTAAACAAATTGATTAAATCAATATTTTTAAAAAAAATTTTAACACAACTTTATTACATTAAAATTTTTATGATTTTTAAAAAAAAAAATTTTCCTTAATAACAATTTATAATTGTTTATAATCGTTTTTTTTAATTTTCTATTGTTTAAATAATTAGTTAAGAAATTTTTTTTTCCTAAAAATCATAATTGACAGTCTTCTATAAAGTAACAGAAAAAAAATTTTTTTTTATCAACAATTCTATTGTTTATTAACTTACCAATTTGTTATAAACAAATATTCAACTTTTGTTTATTTTTTTTCTAAAACTTCTAAAATTAACAAAAACAACCATATATAACAAAGTATAGAAAATTTTTTTTTTGTAAATTTTTTGATTATCATGAATATTACTTTTATTTAAAATTAAAAAATTTTTTTTCTATACTTTGTTATATATGGTTGTTTTTGTTAATTTTAGAAGTTTTAGAAAAAAATAAACAAAAGTTGAATATTTGTTTATAACAAATTGGTAAGTTAATAAACAATAGAATTGTTGATTAAAAAAAATTTTTTTTCTGTTACTTTATAGAAGACTGTCAATTATGATTTTTAGGAAAAAAAAATTTCTTAACTAATTATTTAAACAATAGAAAATTAAAAAAAACGATTATAAACAATTAAAAATTGTTATGAAGGAAATTTTTTTTTTTTAAAAATCATAAAATTTTTAATGTAATAAAGTTGTGTTAAATTTTTTTTTAAAAATATTGATTTAATCAATTTGTTTAAAAAAAATTTATCAACAAATGGCGGGAATTTTTTTTTTTGCAAATTAATAAATATCTTGTATTAATAAAAAAACGATTATATGATGATTGAGAAAAAAAAATTTTTTTTTAACATCATTACATGGATTTTTAAGTTTTTGTTTAAGTAAAAAAATTGTTATAAACAAAGTATAAATATTTTTTTAACTTTTATGGCACGATCTTGTTAAGTATGTATGTAAGAAAGGCTCTAAGAAGCGAAATATTTTTACGACCATTATTTAAACATTTTTTTTCACTTACAATTAAGACGGTCGTTCGAGAAAATTTCGTTAGTTAACAATTATTTAACTTGTTGAAAAATTAACTTTAAGTAAAATTTTCAACGTGAATAAATTAATTATAGTGTTCAGAACACACCATAATTTTTTCAAATTTAAAAAAAAATATTCAATACCTTAAATAAATTAATTAATGTGCCGTAGTCGCTTTTGACGCCACGCGCGAATCCTAAAAATGTCACCCGCAGACCTATTTTCAGCGTTAAATTAACATTATAAATAATGGAGATAGAGTTCTGGGAGTCAGGAGTGTTTTATTAGAAATTTCCTCTTCTTTCAGAATCTTTATTTGAAATTTCTTAAATATTAATAGTTTATTAAATATTGGCAAAAAACTAAATGCCATTATTTTTTCATCTTTAATGGTCTATAACTTTTGCAATTTTTTATGTGCTAATACACGCTTTTAGCACATTTTTCTAGACGTCATTCCGGATCCAATGAGCTATCGCACATAATTTTAGGAGTAGTATCTCTATTTTGTTCCATTTTCAACTTGTCGACTAGACTACATTATACAAGCTACCAAACCTCGTCTAAATTTTAAGTGTCACTAGTTTTAGCGACGATAACTAAATCAACTTTTTTTTAATCGTCAGCACGATCCCTGCCCAAACAAATAATAGATGTAAAAATAATGGGGTATAAGGAACCTTTTTAGACTTGTTTTGAATGATATTAATAAACTTACCAGTATTACCAGGCAATAACGTGCCTCGTCGGTTAGTAAGGAACTAAATATAGCTAATTCAGCACTTTTAATACTTTAAACAAAAATGTATTGCTGCAGTTGCGAATAACTTATTAATCAGTTCTGGATCCAGTATAATAATAAACTACTTAAATAAACTTAACAAAAGGAATTCTTAAATAAAAAACAAACTGCCTGAAATAAAATTATTTATTATTTTTTTTCTATATCATTTTTTTTAATGCTTAGTGTTAATTACAAGTTTAAACGTAAGAACTACTTTACATTTCACACGTGACCTATTCCCTCAATAATATATATATATTATAAATATTATTTTTATAGAAATAGAAATTATAACAATATTAAATCCTCTTTTCGGTAGGAAGTTGGTGGGTTTTTAATTAGGAAAGTCGTATTAATTATAGAAGCGTAATTAATATAATAAGACCAAGAATATTTTCTATTGACAGTTAAATAATTTGCATAATTTCCTCAGAAAATCTCCGCTTGGCTAATTTAGCGATATTAAAAATGTAAGGAATATATATGAATAGCAATTGACGTCAACTTATAGAATTATTTTGTCTATGATTGGGATATTTTTGCAAGTCTAGATTATCCTACATTTCTTAAAGAAATCAATGTATATATAGAATTATAGATACATTTTAATTTTATCATCTATTTTGGCCTACGTAAATGACCACTGTACAAAATATATTAAATAATATACAATATATACATGTTTATTACTTTGTATGGGCGCGAATTGGCATGAGAATGACTTTCACTAGAGCTTGGTCAAGTGAACGTATAGTATAGGAAACATCTGTTCCAAAAAACCGTAACCTAAAAAGCCGTAAGCCCTACAGTTCTGAAATAATTGGGATTAAATATAGATATATAATTCGAATACTATTCTAAGTATTGTAAAAATAAAATATATCTCTCTTTTTCGGTGGTTACAAATAAGTTACAGATTATAATTTTAATTACCTACAAACAACTTTTTTTTAATAAAACCGATTGTTAAAGTTAAAAAAAAACACAAAATGAACTAAACTATTTTTAAAAAGTTTTTTAATTTTTTGTTAAAAAAAAATTGATGAAACCTTTGCGAAAGTGGCAACTACTACTATTTTATAAAATATTTCTACACTCGCTCAAAAAAGTAGTCAAAAGCTACTACACTTACAAAGAGGTAAATAAATATAATTTGAAGATGCTTAATCAGAATGTTAGGTTCTTGAAAATACGTTAAAAGTGGCAGCTTTGCCTTTTAGTTTTCTATCTTTAGGTGGGCTGACTGACATATTATGGCGATACTAGAATTAAATTAATATGATTTTTAGTTAGCCCTAATCTTCAAAAGACACGTATATAAATTTGACAACTGGCGTACTATTTGTTTGAGATATACAGTATTTTTTCTTTGAAGGAACTTTTCTTCTCTTAAAATGCACAAAAAGGAATTTCGTGTGTTAATAAAGCATTGATTTTTGGAGAAGAAATACTATTGAAGCCAAGGTTTGGCTTGATAAACATTACTCGGACGCTGCATCAGGAAAATCCACCGTTGAGAAGTGGTTTGCTAAGTTTGAACGAGGTGAAATGACCACCGAGGACGATGGGCACAGTGAAAGCCCCCCAAAGAGGCTGTTACGGACGAAAACATCAAAAAAATCCACAAAATAATTTTGAATAACCGAAAAGTGAAGTTGATTAAGATATGTCTTTTGAAGGTTAGGGCTAATCATATTAATTTAATACTAGTAGCGCCATCTATATGTCAACCCACCTAATAAAATAAATTGGTGTTATAATTAAGTATAAGATGTTTTCTAATGAAGTGTGCTTGACGTAGTATTATTTTAAGCATATAGTAGATTATAAGTATCATTTGTTGATTGTATCAAACAACATTTTCAGTTTTCTGGGATGTTATAACCTTTATCATTAGTTCTATAACATTGCCCATTTTTGTTTTAACCTCAATAGGTTACTCAATAGTCAATATAGAAGTATTATCAATTTATATGATTTTCAATGACACATTTTACTATTGTAGTTCTTTGAAAAACAAAAGAGTTAGAACGGAATTAATAAATTAAACTAGTAAACGCAATATTAGATTTTTGGCCTACTGATTCATTTCTCAGTTATCTTTTTTATATTACATTTCTACAGATATTACTTGTAATTTAGAAATTAACCAGGTTTTTGTAGATTTGAGTAGATATTTGTGCATTGCTTATGTTTTTGCTTGCCTATTTCTGATAGTCTCCTAAAAATCACCTTGTAAAAAAAACAAAGAGCTAAGCAAAGAGTATGGAACTTCGTCCGCACTAAGCTATTACAGTAAGAGTTTACCTACATGAATATATTTTGGATGGACGTTGCCCTATCAAATTTCGGTATGGTATTATTCTTTTTCATAACAGATAAGACATGTAAATTTTTGTGTTTATATATGAGGGAGCGTTCAAATATTACGTAACGAAAATTTCCTTTTGTAAAACGTTACGATGCGGGGCGGGGATTGAATTACGCGTTATTGTTAATATTATTTTTGACTTTCCAGTACTTTATACACCATATAATGGTAACTTTTAGGTATAAAGAGTCACTAGGTGGTCACGAAACGTTTTACTATACTTGGATACAGTACTGTACTTGGGTCCAGAAAAACGTTACGGTGCGTTACATGGGGGGGGGGAGGTCAATAATCTCCAAAAATTGCGTGACGTAATACTTGAACGCTCCCTGAGCAGCAGATGCTTAATTAAGAAAGGTGCTTTTCACTGCCGATAAAAAAATCACCTTTGTTCGTAACTAGGGAAAACGAAGAATTTGCTTATCTATTTACTTATGAAAGTAAATTGTGAGATGATAAGTGACAAATGACATGTGTTAAAAAGTGAATCATAGACGTGGACAAAAAACGTTTTTTTTTATTAATTGGCGCAGAAGGCATGTCAAGTGATCAGTTATTTATGATATGAAAAGCTATGGATTGAAATAAAGCTTATGTACTATAGTTAAATACCACTTTTCGAATCAGGCAAAAGGGTTATTGAAAAATATTTCGCAAAGAACTACCAAAGATATAATTTGAACCTTTTCCTAACTTTCGTTACATAACAACAGCCCTTAAAACATTACTAACTTTACAATTGCAAACCGGACACCTTTTGGCGTTGTTCCAAACCTTGACCGCGCATTTAAAACAACAGCATATGTGCGCTATCCGCCCGTGAACAAACACTCCGGATTTAGGGGCTGAACAGCAAGTTATACACATATCATTTATATCACTACTAGCAATAGCCATATTCGTCGAGGAATGACGATTTTGTGGCGCATTCATGCGTTCTATTTTTACATCTGGATCACTAGTCGTTTTATTAAGAGGTTTGACGTCATCTTCATCAACTACCGATCCGAAATCTGTACTGTCTTTAAACCTTTTAAGGTTCCGATCGGCCGATGCCGCGCGTCGTTTTAAATTCCTACCTAGTATTGCATTTAAATTATCAATTTTGACGTCTTGGCTCAAGTCTTGACTATTGATAACCGACTCGAAGCCGGAATCTTGCGAACTACATGGAAAAGGTTCCGGAACATTTGTCGGATCTACTTGAGAAAGTGTAACGCTTTTGGTCGGTGATTCCGAAACGTTTTCAGCGTTTATATCTGAGTTTGAGGATTGCGGACGCAGAATATCTGTCTCTAAGCGGTTCTTACGGCGGTTTTTTCGCTTCGGTCTCGGCGGGAAGAAATCTCTACGTACCTAGAAATATATGGTCAAAATTTCATTATGAATAATATTTTTTTAAAGGAAACAATCCTATATTACAACAAAGAAAAAATATACACTTATATATAAAAACCCTGTACCTTATACATACATTCATGTTTGTATCCTTACCTGATATTAGTTAATTACAGTCAAATTTAACAGTTTAAATAATTAACTATGATAACCTTCGTCATAAGCGGTGCGGGTAATAAGACGTAAGAAATACAGTTTTTAAATAGTAATTGCTTTACAATCAATGGGTAGTATTAATACATAAAGCCATATTATGAAAATATTGCAAGATATTGTTAGCCACTGCCATAAAATGGTAAACAAAATTCTAGACGGATTATATCATTATTACGGATTATGTTATATCACTCTCTGTATTTCCTCTGACTTCCAGTGTTTTTGTTATGATATACAAGATTCTAAGCTTAAATAAATATAAATTATTATTATATACTTTATGTGACACTCAAATTAATAGAATATAATAGAAATAAATACATTCATTAAATATGGTATTTTTTACTAAAAATGTATGGGTATGAATGCTATCCCTGCGCCCTTACTCTGTTACTTCTAATAGCGATAGTGAGTAGTTCTCTTAAGTTTCTCAATCCTTTAATCACGCGGAACAAAACTCATTATTGAGGTCAGATCGCTGTCGATACGCTTTTGGAAGTTTCAGAGTTAAGAGCTCTCGTTTTCAAATGCAGTGTTAACTCTTTATAACGTCATTCATAAAACGAAAAACTCTGTATAACATAAAATTAGGTAAATTTATATCGTGTAACCCAATACCCATACATTAATTCTTCCCTTCCTATAACGAAAAAAAATGCTCGGTCCCTTAATATTCGTTATGAAGAGTTTACACTGTATTATATTCATTGGTCCTGTGCAGAATAGTTTTACGCTTAAGCATGCCACCCTCGACCCTGAGTTCTTGCATACGGCTTTGCAAGCCGTGATTCCAATGAAATTTGCATGAGCACTTGCTCCTGCGGTGAAGGCAAACATCGTGAGGAAACATGTCTCAAACTTTAGCAATCGATGGCATGTGTCAAACAGAAAGCTGATCACCTTCTTGTCTATGAAATAAAAATACCAAGTAAATGATGCAATCTGTAGCCAAGACCCATTTAGAGTTGCAGCGCTACACGTTACTACATTTTGATGAAACTTGCTTCTTCTCTCACTGAGATTTATTAACACCGAAGATATGAGCCGTAGTAAGCAGAATACTGTTATTACCACAATTGTAATATCGGTAGTGTGTCAACTGTCATTTTATACTCAAACAATTGACCTGAAACAGACTTGACCTGAAAGCCTTCTATAAATTCAAATAATTACGTCTAAACTAATTAAACTGTATAGATGACCTCTGCTGGGGGAAGTTCACTTCTGTTTGCTGACAGTGGTATTGGTAATACATACCATTTAGTCTTGCTGATCTATCTTTTATTAAAGCAAAGTTAATTAATTACTAATATTAATACATATTATTTTAATCATCTAGAGTTCTATAACTCCTAATAGCGATTCCATCGCGTTTGTTGTTGTTCAAATGTTTCATTTCGTCAATGTTCGTCAATATATTATTATTATGTGTTTTGTCCATAGTTTTAGATGGTAAAAAGGACTTATTTATTAATAACATAAATAAGTCCTTACTTCATGATTATATCAGTTAAATGACATAAGAGTCTGAGAATAAAAAATTAATGGTTTTTTTGACATACGAGGTTATCATTCTACAGTGATGATAGTTGATTAAAATCACCCTCCTCACCTTAAAGCATTGCTCGCAGTATCGATACCGGGGGTTATTGTTTTCGCTCTTGCACTGCACACACAGCCAGTAGTCGTGTAGATCTATCTCCGAATCATTGTCATCCGTTACCGTCTGCTCAGAGTCAGCCAACTGCAATTCCCCATCGTCACCAACTGACACCTCTAGCACCTTGGTCATTATGATGTCATCCTGGAATTAATTAAATAACATTATAATAAGGATTTGAATTTACAATTTTATTGTCTGCAATCCCTTTAGGAGACAATTATTACAATTAAGTAAGCTGCATTTCTGTGACTTTTTTTTAATTGGTACTTCCACGCGTTTGCTAACCACAGATATGAGAAAGTTAGTAAAAACCCTGTTAAATATCACTACCACATGAGATTAGTTTTCACATCACCTATATATTTTCTTATAGCAAGAAGAGAGCAGTAACAAATTCGCTTTGTGACTTCGTGACTGTAGTGGCGGACGAACTTATAAAATGTACTTGAACAGTATTTATAACTTGCAAAGAATTTTGTAAAGGACTATTGTAAGGTGAAAATGCAATACATTAATTATATAGACACTGTAGAATAATACCAATCTATGAACAAGTTCGATAATCAAGGAAATTTTTTTCCACTTTGCGTTCTTGGTTTTTCAGTACTTTTAGTTTATATATATTATGTATAATGTTTAAGCAATATTAAAAAAAACTATGTACGCTTGTAAACCAATAAACACTAAACATCAAGGCACGTGGGAATTGGGATATGGTTTCGTTTTATATGGAATCATTTTTAATCGTGACATTCGTATTTATATTGATAAAGAATCAAACAAGTTCATACAAGATTTTTTGTCCTAAAGGTGATATCAGACGGTTCATTTTTTGTTCATTTTCACCTTTCATTCGGTACATTTCACTCGAAATGAAATGTCTGAACAAAAAATGAAACACGAGTGCCGAATGAATTCATTAGTGAACCGATCCAACAGTGTTGGATATTGGCATCCGGTATCTTTCATTCCCACTCCGAATGAACGAGAAATGAACGGTCTGAACACTGAGAGAACGTTCATTCGGATTCACGGACGGAGACGGAGACGGACATCACGTTGTCGGCGAAGTTATAACTTTTTTTTTTCTGTGTGTTATTATATTGTTTTCATGCGGCAAAATGGTGTTCAAGTGGAACGATCAAAATAAATTACTTTTTTTTTTTAATAAATTTCTTCTTTCAATCCATGGTCGCACCCACCACCGTCGACGTTTTCTTTGCTTCTTTTTTGTCAATTCTTTGATTAAATGATCACAAATTAAACTACTTCCAAGACGTACAACTTCATTCGATGACATATTTAAAAGAAAGAACAATGAATGTTCATTTCTGTATCATTTCGTCTAAGCCGTGTGAACATAGAATGAAAAAAACTGAAGCATTCACTCGAGTGAACAATCATCCGAGTGAACCGTCTGATATCACCTTTACGTAAGTGTAAATAATCGCTGCAGTTACAGTCACTGACCTTTCTATTGAAATACTTGCTTCACTAAAAAACTTTTGGAGGATCGTTAGTTGTATCAGAATCGTAGCACCTTAAAAGCTTTGCTTTAAAAATCTAAAATTTAGTTACATTACTAACGTTTAACTTTTCTGATAAGTTCTACCTACATTGATAGGTAACGCCAAGTCACCATTTTTTTTCTTATTAGCGAAACTCTTTTCGAAAGCCGCTAAATAAGGAATCACAGATTTAATGTTACGTTATGCAGTAGATGGTAATGGTCACACATAATAGCTTCTAATAAAAATAATTAAAGTTTCATGTCATAAAAGAATTACTAGACTACTTACGTCACTCTGGCAAGAAGAGTTTCTAGAGTTCAGTCCGTCGTCCTCCGTGTCCGTGATGGGTTCATATTCAACCTCGCTGACGAAGTCTGTGTCGCTCGTGTCGCGGACAAAATCTACAAATAGCATACACACTAAAGATATTGTCTATCACACACAAGAGTTCCATTGTCTATGGCGCTCGCAGAATCACGAAGAGACGTCCGATGTCCATGTCGCCAATACCCATTAGCGTCGTATTTTTTATGTTTGTCTTTTGTTTTTTTTTATGGATTTAATAATATTGTTTGTTTTTTAAACTTTAAACGATCAGACGTTTAAAAATCTTTAATATCTTTTTTATTATATTCCACTCTAATATTTTTTTTGTCAATTTAAAGTCCTTTTATAGATTTTTATTGTTTTCCATTTTTTTATTTTTTTTATTGCCAATGTACATAAAATCTCAAATACAAAACATGTTCCACATACATACAAAATACAGTGTAAAGTCTTTATAACGTAACCTTGAAATTCGTTATAAAGAGTTTACACTGTCTGTCCTAACATACACTTACGAACCTATGTTAAAAACTAAAATTTAATTTAAACAGACAAAATCAAAACTCAACTCATGCTCAATTAGTCATACCATACCGAACATAACACACACCTATTTATTATGATAATATTAAAGATTATGCATAAAAACTAATATTTTGTATCTAAAACCAAGAGAAATTATTAATAATAATTTCTCACAATTTACATGCTATTTTAAATATTTATTATTTATACATTTTCGATTTGACATTTCAGTATTCTTATAACCATTTCTATTATCTTTCTGTTCTATAAATATTTACATTATATTCTGTCAGCTTTCCACAGTATTTCGTATATCTAGGCATCGGCCTTCGCCAAGACCTTTTCCAAATTTCCCATTCTGAGAATTGTCTAGTCCACTTGCTAATTTATTTAGGTACCTAATTAATAATATTGTATAATGAGCATTTCAACAAAGTTTATTTTATACCTATTTGGTCTTACTTATAATCGCACTATAAGATTTTAAATAGTTCTAGACAACCAAACAATGTTTATTTTACATCAATAGTAGGTTTATAAATGAGACCTAGAACGTCTACTATTACTTTATCTTTATCTGACATATTCTTGAAAATTTCATTGGCAGCGATGGTATGCTTAGAGTATGTGTTAAACATCGTTAATGTTTACAAATAAATTAAATTATCTAACTATGAAGCTGTCATTATCGTATAAATCATGAATAAATTATCGACGTAGATATTGGCACATAAATAATTAACTAATAATCAGAACTGTGACTATTTTTAGTTGTGTAGGATCGTCAAAGTGATCTTGATATTATATCTTAACATGATCACTTCGGAATTACTATACAACTTCAAGCTCAGATATCAGCAGTACCTGTCATTGCATAGGAGATACTCTATTAAATCTTTGTTTCATCTTTCATGAGTTATGATTAATATAAGAAAATCAGCAACATAAAACAACTTTATATCTCGCTAGATACACCAGGATAGTTAAGATTAAAATATTGTATCGAAGTCCTCGATCCAGTGCGCCGAGGAGGCTGCGGCATGATATCCTCGACATCTGACAACATTACCAGATATTAGTGTTGTTGAACTTTAAATTGGGAAATGACAACATCATCTTACCGAAATGACAACATTATCTAAACATCGGCGGGCAGAAAATTCTACGTTCTTATTTATAAACATACAAGTCTCAAAATAATATTTAATAACTATACATGGCTTATAATACGTTTACTTTTTTAATTTCGGCACTTAAAATAAATATAATTTAAAACCCTTGTCTCGATTCTAACTTGCCCCGTCTTAGGTCAATTCTTGTTAAATATTGCTCACAGGTGTATCAAAATTATTCTATGTATTATACAATTTATTAGTTTTTTTAACACTTGCAGAATGGAAAAGACCTCAATTGAATCGTTATGCCTGGAAATTATATAAAAAAATCCTTCTAGAGTGATTAAAGTACTTCATAACCGGTATGAATCTCAGATGTCCAGTTTGTTCCAGGTAGGTACATATACTGTAAACAAACAAATACCAAACATTCCGGACGTCGGTAAATAAAATTTCGCACTGTGCCGGTACTGTGGCTTCACTGATACATGTGAATCGGCCTTTAACCAGTGTTGTAATTGTCTTATTGTTTATTACCAAAACCTGTTCACGAAAAAACATATTAAACTTGATTAAATAAAAAACGCTTGTATTGCTTGCCAGTGTTATTCGATTAGCTATCTAGGTACTTTACGCAAGTTCTTATTATATTACCACGATAAATATATCTCATATTCAATTTATTGAACAAATACCAATTTCCCTATATTACGCTTGGTTGAGGTTACGTATAGAATTGCCAACTTTCGTTTTCGTTGATGATAAGATATAGTAATCTATAAAAATATCCAAAAAAATTAATATTACAAAGAAATAATAACTTCACAATTTAAAAAACTAATGATAATAATTAGCGCCCTTTTAAAAACATAGTATACACAAATGACAATTGGTCGAGTCTAATTAGTATTTTTTAAGTACATATATATATATCTTTTCAACAATATACAAAAAACATGACTGTAAATTAAAGAACGGTTGGAAAGCCTAGTATCGGGTTTTCACTAAGTCTGATAAACATTTGTCAATAATAAAAACGACAACGACTCGCACTTAACAAGACTATTCAGTATTCGTCATTCAAATTAGTCTTATTGCTACGCAATACGCAGTACGGGCATGTAAAGACCTGTGCATAAACGAAACTTTGCCACTGCCACAACACTGCGCTTTTACAATATTGGACAAGTCACGACACGCCGTTTGTCTGACTCACATTTCAAATTTTGTGTACATTTTCCTCTTAGACTTTATACAGCATGTTAAGTTAAGTTATTTTTTAGCGAACACCCCACTGCAGTCTGAATGGCCAAGCCAGGAAATTCGATTTTGATTCGATTCGAGAATGAAACATTTGAACAAAGATAAATATATTAGGATACAGAGAAGTTAAAGAATTTATAGAAATCAACATAGATTATAGAAATTATAAGTATAGTATAGTAATGGAAGTACATAGTTAATAAAATGCAAGCAAAAGCATAAAATTGTAGCAGCCACTAAGTTTCAGCTTAAAGTACACAAATAATAGTTATAGTATACATTCATCAGTTTTTACTGTGGATTCAGATGCTTATAGAGACAACAAATTCAAGATATGTTTTTTGAAAAATACAATGTATAGAATAACACTGTTTTTAGAAATAATTTCTCATTTGACCATCTCACGTACATATGATTGAATAGGGTGTCATATTAAGAATAATAATAAAAAAATAGTATATTGACAGTCAAATTCTTAGCATACCATCAACTGTCATGCTTTTGGCGTATAGATATCACCTACAGTTTACACTTATATTAAAAGTTTTAACTTTATGAATAATAGGTATTTATTCAGTTACATAACATCACAAAATTTGTTTATATTATTTCTTTAAATAATGTCTTGATTTAGCACTTAAAACAATTTCGAAGTCAAAGTATACATATATAATATGTGGATTGGTAAAGTTATTGTATTATACATTAAAATAAAATGTTTAATATATATATATCTTATCTATTTTATCCTAGTTAAGTATATATAATGCGATCTTATTTAAAGCGATTATAAATAAATAAGATTATGTAAAAACCAGAGAAATATAAATGTTTTATAGAAACTAAGCCAAGAAAATATGTTGTTAAGATACTCTACTATACCAGCCCCTAAACTAAAAACACGAAATACAAAATAAAAAAAATGATACCTGTTTCTTTTCCTTGTATGCTGAAGATTGTTTCTGTTGAAGACCGCCTGCTCCATGAAGGTTCTAAAAATATATATTAAAGTTATGTCAAATGCCCTGAGCATTCTAGTACATCATTTTAAAAATACATGGTTACAACCATATTTGGTCTGTTATCCATTTAGACCATTTTATTTGGATATTTGGATTTTCATATTCTGGCAAATGTTTAAAGGTATGCAACATTAAGTCACCCTATACGGATATCTAAAACTCTTACATGTTCATGTGCATATTTTACAATTTCTAGATACAATATATTATAAAGACACTACAGAAATGTCATAGCCATTTATTGCTGAAAACAACCGTTTTTCGTATCGTCAGATATTTACTTATTTATAAACGATTAGTAGTAGCTTAGTTTAGCTAAATATCCACTTACTAAACGAAACAATATTGCCCTTAGCCCTAATAAATTGCGCGCACAGTAAATATATATATATATAGGTTCCAGCTTTCAAAACGAATAACAACAATAATAACCACTAATACATAATTTTAGGCAGAAATTCTAAAATTATACAATCTCTAGATGGTGACAAGTTTTAATTAAATGCGGCGAACTTTAATTTGTACTTTGTAGGACAACATTGCAAATATTTAGCTACTACTGTTAATACTTAGGCTCCACACATAAGCTTTAATCATAACATTACTAAAAAATAAGATATATACCTGAGGAGTAGGACGCTGTTATATTCATTATATGAAAACAATGTTCAAAATAGAATTTTACTTCACTATAACTTAGTTAACACTAAAATGAAATATTAGTTAGGGAAAAGATAGTTGGTTTATCGTTCGATTTGATGGCATGAATAAAACTGTCAGTCAGGCGCAGTGTTGCCAACTTAATTTTAACGAACCCACCAATTTTGCCGTCGCAACCCACCAGAAAACCACTAAAATCCACACTAACTAATAAAATAAATGTAAGTGTTTGTTTATTTATCCTTTTTTCACGCCGAAAGGAAATATAGGATCGATGTGATTTTTATGTCCGCAGATAGGAGGGGGTTAGGCAAGCAGCCGGCGAGCACTATTTTTTTGTTTTTACCGCGGGAAACACATGTTTTACTGAAGTAAACAGTAGTCTATGGACTATGTCACTCTTTACTTTAGATGGATAGCATACAGCTAGGATATATTTTTTGACAATAAAAGAACAATATTGTAAATTGAATTATAAAATTCGTATATTTTCATTACAAAAAAACTTATAGAAGACATACAAAATCGTTAAAAATCATCTTCAGCGGAGTCGGATTCCTCTGCACCTTATGATTTTAAGTACATTTCTTTCGTTCCTATTTTCTGGACTACATAATTTGGCAAGATGTAATTATTGCAACACTTTCCTTCGCGTTTTAAACCTGCGCGGATTGTCATAATAGATGACAGTAGATCTAGCTTCATTCGGTTTCTGTGTTTTGTCTTCACGATATTCATAATGCTGAATAATCGCTCTACTTAAGCATTAGAGTGCGGTAAAACTAATAAAGATATACAAACGTGGCTAAATCTTCAAATCGGTTTTCTCCTGCAATGTCTTCGAAATCCAGCACCTCGTACCAAAATTCCAGCCGCCACCAGCTGTACTTTCCACCACTTCCAGCCAGTCCTTTAATTGGGAGTCCCGTAACCAACAATCCCGGAACTTTTGTTTTAAAAATAAACTAAACATTTGCAAACAAACAAGGTCGCTCCGATGCATAGCATAACCAAAACTACTAAGTATCTGTGTTGTGTATTTCTATTTTTGTGCATGCATACGAAACGAACACATACAAATCTCATTACTTAATTCAAATCAAATTTGACCCATTAGTCATACGAATAAAGCCCATAATCAAAATAATTTAAGAAATTTATAAACTTGTTTCGGGAAATTCCCGAAAATAACGAACGTAATTTTACAGAGTTGCCTACATAATGACAAAATATTCCTTTATAAGGTAAACGTTTTCGTCTTTTCCTGTAAAGATATCACTCGTGCTAGTGGTTAAATGTCGTAGCATACCACTGAATGAAACAAAGTAAACCACTAGAAAAATCCACTAGCCACTAAAACCAAAATTCGCCCGCTAAAACGTATATCTAAACCACCAGATCTAGTGGAATATCCACTAAGTTGGCAACACTGGTTGCCTACATAATGACAAAATATTCCTTTATAAGGTAAACGTTTTCGTCTTTTCCTGTAAAGATATCAATCGTGCTAGTGGTTAAATGTCGTAGCATACCACCGAATGAAACAAACTAAACCACTAGAAAAATCCACTAGCCACTAAAACCAAAATTCGCCCGCTAAAACGTATATCTAAACCACCAGATCTAGTGGAATATCCACTAAGTTGGCAACACTTATAACTTATTTTCTGACACACGATATGAATTTACTGTAAGATTATTTAATTAGTTTTTCACTGGGCCCATAACCTAATAAAACACGAATGACTTGTAGCCTGTAGGTTCAAGATTGAGAATAGACATTAGACACTTTATTAGTATAGTACACAGACTAGATGTAGTACACGGATTAGTATGAAGTAGACTATTTTGATACAGTAAAAACATATTTTAACAATTATTATAACTATCAAAGTCAAACGTGATGTGACACTGTCAAAGGTTGTGATTGTTAAATAATTGATTGTGTGTATTTCCACAGATAATAAAATTATTCTCTTATAATGATTTTTACAATAACTTTCCACTATAAACGATATATAAATTCGCTTGTTAAATAGTTTTAGAAATAGTTAAAATTAGTGTATTTAACCCCTTTTAGTTTGTTATTTGTTTTCTTATACTAGTGTGTTATATTATCTGTTCATTTTATTAGCGGTTGAGTGTGAACACAGGATCGTTTTAAAACAAAAGTTAAAAATGTATATACTTTGTACATATATATAAGAATAAATTTTAAAGACTTGTTATAACAGCCGTATACATCGACGCATGATAGAGGAAGATAAGAGAGTGACCTATCAGCAGTTCAAAAAATATTACACGAATATTTAGGCGTCAGGAAGCTTTGTACCAACCAGGTGGTTTCCCTATACTTTAACCGACGACCAGAAACACCTTCGCATGGACTGGTGTCGCCAAATGTTAGATAAGTTCAACGGCGGCGACTCAAATGATGTATTTGACATCGTCACAGGTGATGAAAGCTAAGATATATTGCTACGAACCTTACGCTTTACGAGCCGTGAAGATGCGGTGAAACCGTACGAAAATTCCATGGAAGAGACCCCTAAGGAAGAATGGGCTATATATATATATATATAACTTTTTAATTTTTCCAATTATAATTAAAAGTTTATTAAAAGACACTAATTAATGGCATTTATTTTATAACAGAAATAAAATTAGGAATACTGTAAGGATAAAAAATAACTTAATGATGAATTTAAAAATGACAAAGTGAAAACTACTAACTTTCTATTGGGCACATACTATTCGATTACATACATTAGTCAACGAATTACATAGGTTAAGTGACCTTTTTTTAATGTCCGTTAAATGAATGACAAAACTTCTACTATTTGTTAGTGCCTATGATAATTAGTATTTTTTTTTTTCATTTTGTAAATATTATTTGGCTTGTTTTTACTAATTAATTTTTATGTTTCATTTATTCCGTGCGTAAATTTTGTTAGGGTTCATTCTTGTTGTTTAGGGTCACCTGTTAGTAATAAATAAAGTATCGCAGTACCGAGGACTAGAGGTCTTATTGAGTAGTTTTCCAATAACCTTTATACTTAATTGTTGGTACAGAAGAAACATAACTAAAAATATATTTTTTTTATAACATAAAAGTACACATTAAATCACAGCATACATTATAAAAAAGTATAATTAATGTTTATTATTGACCTTATGTACCTTTTCATTGACATTTTCTCTTAATGCTTACGTAGTCTGTAGCCTCAAAGTAATAATAGTTTTAAAATTATGAACGTTTTAGTTTCATCTGAAAATGCTTATCTTAGAATAAATTGAATACGAAATAGTTATTTGCGTCGTATTTAAATCGTATACATAAATATTATTGCACTTATTGATTCTGTCCGTCCAACGTTGAGTTTATCAAGGTATTGTTTGCTTAAGATTGGACTACATGACGCTGTCACAATAAAATACAATTTATTACCTACATATGTTCTCCATGCTGACTTGGTTATATTTCTATCGACAATTGCCATGAACGTAGAATGTAATATAGTACTCAAGTATATTCGTAAAGCCTCAATTGTGTTTATACAACTACATAGTCCTAAGTGTTTGTGAGAAATAAATAAATAAATAAATAAAAATCATCAAAAAGATGTATGTTTCTTTATCGAAATGATACACATTTATTTTTCTACAAATGATTCTAAATTCCAAAATAATTAAAAATAAATTGTCAGCCATACAACGCCGGTTCAAGCTACTATTAATTAAAACATTTTTATTATGATTAAACTAAGATGATAACATTTGGAAGTGTATGTGAGAGGCTGGTCTCTGTAACAGGAGACCTGACTATAAATCAATAAAGGGGTACTAGAAAAATATTTTAGTGTAAAGGTAGAGTTGATCGAACGCATTTCCTTTGTCAGGAAATATTTCTTTGAGAAGAACACCCTCTTCTTGTACTCGTTGGCGCACTTTTCATTTAAATGTTAATTAGGCTAGGTTCTAATACTTTTACAACTGTTTCCAGAGACGTCTATTTAAATGTAACTGTAACTAACATTAATCGAAGTCAAAGTCAAATCATTTATTTCGAATAGGCATATAAAAAAGGCACCTTTAAAAGTCAAAATTACAAAAATGACTAGCCCCTTCCAAATATGGAGAAGAATGGGTAAGAAACTCTATACTCTTTTAAAATAGTTTTTAGAATATTAGGTAACTACATAGATTTGATTATTATTCATTGATCGACGAATACAATGTAAGGCAGTATAGCTAACGACTGATTTGAGGTAGCCTATCTTGTTTTATTTATCTTTTACTTTGATTCAAAGAATTTAATTTGAATAAATAACATTCAGTACGGCTGCTTAATTTATTCCTCGTTGGACAAGTCAACTGTCATGCACAATTTCTAAGTCCACAGAATGGGCAACAAATCAATACACAAACGAATCGTAAATTAACCTCAAATATCTGAAACAAAGGCTAGAAAGTAGGCGTGCGCCGTTCGTTATTCTCGTTGAATTTATTCTGCATTCAGAATGTCCCAGTGGTTGTAAGCGGCCACTAAACAAGCGTTTCGTAGTCCTATTAGTTTTTATTGTTTCTCTTTCATACAACGATCAAAAGGTTTATACTTGCTAATTTAATCTGTAATATCTGCGAACTTGTTTGTCTCTAGAATAAATTGACATTCCCTTTCCGTGTTTGACGTTGTCATAGAAGTTATACAACCAACTTTAAAACACGTTTGGAAATTGAGATATACAGAAATTTGAGCTTTGACTTTGACTGTAACCCTACAACCCTTTCAATGCATGGGATATGTTTAGTTAAAAGAAGGGATGTTGATCCATCCCTGAAAGTACTGGTCTCGTTCTCCCCTATTACAAATAAGAATGGCCCTGTGAAGGATACTTGCTGTGTCAAGTATCTTTAACAGGGCCTCCACTATATCCGATCCGACAATAATCGATACTTGTGTATTTATCATGCAACACTTATATTAACTAAAACCCATATACTTAATTTTATTAATAAAACGTTCTAAATTCTGAATATTTTATTGCCCTGGCAAGTTTATTACTTTTTTTATATTGCCTATCTTGAAATATTATAATCTACGTAATAAATAGTTCACTAATACTATGGTATAAAAATATAAATAAATAGCAACATAATTTGGTTTGGTCCAGGTTATCCAGATTCTTTCAAATTAAAGAAACTATAAATAAACCTGTGAATAATAATTTATAACCTCTTGGATATACTTGGACCGATAAAACACCGCGTTCCGATCTAGCAAGTTATCTGATCGTTAAAAACCGGATGCCGGAGTAGTGGAGAAGCACGTAAGTACTGTTGTGAGTTTCCAAATCGGATTGGTAATTAACGTTTGCCGGACCGGAGCAGTGGAGAAACAGCCTTAGGGTTATGCACAACAGTGAGTCCTGTTAGTCATTAGCAGTTTGACATTTGCCAATGCTCAAGTAGACTGTGACGTAAGTTATCTGTTGGAATCTCACAATTACAAAATAGTAAGGCAATATCTAGTCGTACGTTACCTTATCCGCACGATCTCGTAACGTACGCGGCTCCGGCCTTACACGTACAAACACGTGAGGCCAGTCCGTCACCAGTTTTCCCGCTACGATCTCTCTAAGCGGTCCTAACACTGCTACTGGACGGCGACTACCGTCTGAAAAGGGAATAATTGGTTATTAGAAAATATTTATGCGATAGATAACAGAGCGTTTACACTTAGTCACAGATGAGTAAGTTTTTAGAAAGAGATTCTAAGAAAAACATGTTATGTAATCAAAGAAAACCTGTACTAACAATGCAACCTCTCAACCCTCTGATAAGACAGAGGCGGTACATCATCAGCGAGGGTCCCAGAGTCACTCCAGCATCCCAGCTCCGTATTAGAAAAGGAAGCTAACTCCTTGCTGTCTCGGTGTTTCTTTCGCCTGAAGAAAGATCTTCTCGCCGTGCTTGACGCGCGTCTTTGGGCATCGGCGTCTAACGTACCCATCGATCTTCGAAGGATTTCTTCAACTCTGAAAGAATTATACGATATGATACAGTACGGTTAATAACTTAGTATTGTCTTTGATTAACATAACTTTTATTCATTTAATAAAACACTATTTTGACCGGATTGAAGTTATGTATTATTATAAATTTACAACTATTTAACATAATTTGAAATTTATCCGACGTTTACGTGCGTGGTCACGGTGACACGCTGTAAAGCACGCGAAACGTCGGATAAATTTAAAATTATGTTAAATAGTTGTAAATTTATAATAATACATAACTTCAATCCGGTCAAAATAGTGTTTTATTAAATGGTTAATAACTTTTTGGGCACGTATATAAAAAAGATTATTAACGCTTATTCTGTTTTTAGTCAATTAATGTTAGATTTATTAAAACGAATTTTTCTTATGAACAAAACCTAACAAGTCAGACGGTACTCACTTGAATTTACTCGGTATAGTTCCCCAGTGTCGCTTAACGCCCTTACAATCCAACTGCCAAGCGCGCCACAGACCCGGAGCTCCATTGAACAATGTATTATCCACGAACAGGACTTCGTCTTTTCGGAACCATAATGAATATTCGTCTATCGTATCCATTCCTATGGAAGTAATTTTGGCACAACGATCGAAACCAGCCCGAATGTAAAATGCATCGCCCGGCTTGTCTTTTATTTCGTGGTACTGTTGGAGATCGTGACGGACTAGTACGCTCACCTAATGGGTATAAAATAACATTTGGGGTGAGAATTAAGCAAATGCTGCAATTAAGCAAAAGTAAAGACTGACTTAGCCAGTCGCAATATGCAGGCAGAATACATCTACAAAAAATGAAATAGGCTGCTCAATATCTACCCGCGTACCGCCCACAATTAAAAAAAGTGTTGGAGTTTTTAAGCTATTCCATAGACTTTATCGCGGGCTTTGAGCGCGGCGACCGAATCAAGAAATTCCGTAACGAGAATAAAAACTTAACACACGATGACGTAATATAGGTGCGGCCAATACGCGTTAGAGCGAAACAAAACGCATACTGCGTCTCACATCGGTCTGGCGTGATCGGTGACGTAGCGTAAGCGCGGCCGGTGCAGCCGGTACGCGTTAGAGTGAGACAGACTATATAGGCATGTTAGTCTGTCTGGTAGAGTGGTAGATTGAATTAATATCAAAGAAAAAAAATACTGCATAAATAAAAAATATATAAATAATTATAATTGCATTAGTTATACATGTGCCTCTACTAAGAAATCATGAAACATTACGATCTAGCCTTACTACTAATAAGTAATTTAAGTCTAACCTCATTTACTAATAATGAGTTGTAGATGATACTGAGACCTAACATGTAGTCACACACTCATACACATCACACACACTCACTCATTGTAATAAAAAAAAAGGAATTATTAATTTGTTATGGGATATGGAAATATATTAAAACAGATTACCTTATCAGCAGGCTTTGCGAGTTCTAAAGCGGCTTGCTCGGCCGTAGCCCTCCTTAGGTCAACGTTGTTATACTCCAATATCTGGTCTCCCGTACGTAGACCTGCTATGTACGCCGGAGAGTCTATTTGTACACTATGTACAAAAATCCCGACAGCATTTCCACCAACCAGACTAATGCCCAGGTCTGAACAGTTCCTCATCTCTATCAACAAAAACCTCGGCAAGTCCTTGCCTTGCGATTGCCTCAGCGTGGAAGCGTCAGTCGACGGGACGTCCATCCTCAAGGACTGTTGAGGACCAGGAGAATTTCTGGGAGTAGGCGATCCGGAGAGTGACACCTCTTCGTCGTGAGAACTTTCTCCAGACGACGAGCTGCCGGGGGTTTCCATTTCATCTTTATACTTCTCGGGGCTGAATTGGACAAGCATCGTGATCGAGTTCCCGATTTGCCTCAAAACACTAGCGGCTAAAGTATACGTCGCTGATCGCATATTTATCCCACAAACTTCAAGTAATTGGTCACCCACTTGTAAACCAACTTGACTAGCCAAGAAATTTTCATTCACCGTCGACACGAATACTCCGCCACTACTCGGAGGGCAGTAGATCTGAATACCGAGCGGCTGCTGGCTCTTATCTATGTGTACCCTTCGTAGTTCACCAGGTAACGGCTTGTTCCAGCTGAGTCCACAGTATTCGGGCATCGAATTTCTCGTTTTGTGGGCTAACTGCTTAACACCGTGTCCGGGACTTAAAACTTCGACATGAAATGTCGGCATGGGAGAATTTCTCTCCGAACTCCTTTCGATAGAACCCGTACTAAGTTTCCCGGCGGAGTTCTTGGATGTCACACTGGGGTTGGATGGGATTCGAAACCTCTGATTTTCCTTTTTCCTGGGAAACGTCCCGCCTTCGTACGTCTGCTAATATTCTCTGTTCACTCTAGGCACGGGGTTCAAGTCCGACATATTGTGCGTGTGTGAGGTGAACGAATGCATATCGTAACTGGTTCCTATGCTCTCTCCAGACTGGCTCTGAGGGATGTTTGTAGGGCTGGACAGATGCGTGTATCTGCTAGAGTTGTGTGGATTGGAGTTGGTGAACGGTCCTCTGTAATATTGCGATTGCAATCTCGTCTGTGAAGGTAGAGTCCCTGTCATGGGAAAGTTTGCATTGCTGGTCAAACTATCAGGACCGAAACTATCGCTGTCAGAGGGGTACTTGTTCACAGTTTTGGGCGAGGAAGACTTTTTTGATGAATAATACTGGTCGAGAATATCTTTGCCCGTGTGATTTTTGATAGAGTGCTCTAAAGAACTCGGGGATTTTCGAGAAACGAAATCGAGAGAACTGGGTCCCTTGTTGACCATGAAATCTAAAGAATGTGGGCTTTTTGTTCTGTTTCTTATAGTAGGTTGGTAGTCCAAGGAATCATCGGAAGGGTTGAGAACTAGGCTTAGTCTGTTCGGCGTGACATCATGTTCGTAGTCACTTATGGATATTTTGTCTCTTTCCTTTTCCAACGTTCGACTCTTTTCAAAGTTAATATTGTTAGGGGAAGCGAAAGGGTTGTGTATGGCTAGCGGCGCTGGTTTTGGAAAATGTTCGATGGCTGGGCTAGATTCGATGGATTTATACACTGAATGCCTAGCCGGTGTCGTCGCTTGAGTTAGAGGCATGTGTCCCAAGGGTATGGTGTTTGAATTTCTATTAGTGTTCGAGCGCTGTGGTTCGGGCGGTAATTTTGTGGGTGGACTGAGTAGAATCGACAGAGGTGGTCTCTCTTTTCTGGAACGGGGTTGGACTATAGTCCCGGTCGCGTTATCTTCAAGGATAAAATTAGCTCGGGCTTTGGGCCAGGTGCCGCCGTTTTTGGCGTCGTTTTGTGATTCTTTATTTTTTCTTCGTGAACGTTTTAACACGCTACTCGTTTCTTTTACTGAAAAAGAAATATAATTAATAACTTTATGTTAGAATAATTAATATTAAATCATTTTAATCAATAAACAAACTCACTTGTTTTGCCATGATAGCTGTCGATAACAGAGTCTAACTCTGCGATTGCATCAGATTCCGGAACCTAGAATTGATTAATACAAATTATGAATATAGGTATTTTGATATATATTGGAATTAAAAAAGTGAGAAATTTGTATTCGTGATGAAGAATATTTAAAATTATAAAGACTAAAATACCCACCTTGTTCTGTTTATCCTTAGATTTGCTTCGCCCGGTAACTGCCTCAATTTTGCCTCGGATCATGTCCCACGTCCCTGAAACACGATCACAACCGATAACGATAGGCCAGCGACACACATGTGCACTTTGAGAGCCGTTATCGTTTAGCAAATTATGTGATAACTTTTATAGACCTATTAGGGTTGCATTCAAATAGATAAACAACTTTTATATAAAACAAAGTCAGGTTTGTTCGGACACTTATAACTCCAGATCCAGAACGGCTGGACAGATTTGCATGGTTTTGAAATTGATTTGTTATATTCGTCTCCGCCTCGAATAGCTGAATAACTATTAACAAGATTGGAAAATTAACGAGAAATAAAATAAGAGATAAAATGCTTATGTTTATCCTGTCCATACGGTGAACTCTCCTCTCAAATTTCGAATCGACAAAATATATTCACAATATTTGGATAACGACGTATTATAGAATAATGTCATTAATGAAAAAGGATTTACAGCCATATTGAGTGTCAAAGGTGCGTGCGTTGACTTAGAGAGAATTATGTTAACTAAAGAAAATATTACAAGCTACTTAAATATACAAAAAATCAAGGAACACTTTAAGAATTGCAATTCGGTGTTAGTGGTGAACTGAATATTTGTTTTTCTTTCATTGATAGGTACGAAGTTCGCCGGTAATATAAAACTTCGGTGTCTCTGACAATTATGTTTTTGATAGAATAATAATATTAAACATAATTTTAGTTTCCTTGCTATAACACATATCATTATAAAGAATTTTAAGTGATCGACTAATACGAATCTTTCCTAAGAAACAAAGGCTCTTAATACAATTAGATTTGGACAAATTTAAAATCTCTATTATAAATAGGTTTCACATCCGTTAGAAAATATTTTCTTTATTTTTTTAAGTAGAAACAATTTAGTAGTATAGTTAGTCTTTAATTATTGTTTGGCATGCAAGCTGTAAATATGTTCAATAAATGCTTGCCTTATGTTCATTCGCTATAACTGAGTTACTTTCGTTGTTTAATAGGAGGGAAATAATTTGTTATAAATTATTTCCTTTCATTTTCTTTATTAAAATGTAAAGACTTTAATATCTATGTGGGAGCAATGGCGCTGGTATCAGCTATTGGCATAATTTAATAACAACAGAGTAAAATTAGTTCAAACCAGTTCTGTGGTTTATTGGAAAATCATTCCAATCTTAAAAGATCTATTATATAATATTGGGAAATCAATTTTATCTTATCGATCAATATCTTTGAGGAAGGGCTATTGAACATATTTAAAAAAATATATAAGATTGTCGAATGATTAATGTGAGTGAATAAATGTATGCAAAAATAGCAAATATAATGCAAGTGCACTAAATGTACGACAGCCGTAATCGATAGAAATTACAATCTTATCAGAGATCGATAGGATATCACTCAAGTGCGATCGAATGTTATATTATATTTGTTTGATATCGCAATAATATTTACTGACCAGTTAAGAAAATATAATTGAAATACAGTTTATTGAAACTGGGCTTTTAGAACTTGCCCCCAAAATGGAAGTTACCCATGTCGTACATTTAAAAAAAATTATAGGTTTCTAATAAGAGCTAATCACTATGTCAGTCAAGTGCGATTACACTGTTAAAGTGTCTAAAATTAGCTACAAAATAATAACAATATTGTACACTTACTACTATTTAAATTAAATTAATGTCATATTTCTTTTTTGACGTTCATAAGTGTACATTGTGTTACCTATATAAATGCTTTTTGACTTATTTGACTTGAATTTATTATTGTTTTAGAATACTTAATAATAAAATAATACCACTTGAAACTTCATGTTAATTTCTTTTTATAAATGTCTATTTATTAAAAAAAAATTATTTAAGTTATAATAAACGCTTTATACAAGCGTTTTATTTCGCAAAAAGTCTCGTGTGTAAATTTTCTCGATTTAAGCTGATCTTTTTTTAATAAATATGACTACAGAGACTTATTAAATATATTACCTCTCTCTTGATGTATCTTCCCCTGACTCGAAGCAGCCACGTGGTATACGTAGCGACGATCGAACTCCGCTACGCACGCGTCGATGTGAACCTGTGAAATGAAGTAGAGAGAGATGGCTATATTTATGGAGTGGAAAGATAGAGATAGCAAATTCACTTCAAATTATATAGAAATATATTTTTACTACAAATTATATGACTAAATAGGTCTGGTGAAACTTTAGTTTTGTTCTTATAGTAATTGGTTTGTGATAATTAAAAAAATATTAGGAAAGAATATTTGATATTTAATAATTATTTGCGCAAAATATAACGTTGCTGTTAGTACCGGTGGCCCTAGAGCTGGAGCTTTCCTCGCTCAACGAATAAGTATCGCAATACAGCGAGGATTATTTAGCATTATTTTTTTTATTTTAATTATTATTATTACTATTAAGGTTAAGAAAATTTTAAATACTGTATATTTGATTGTAATTTTTAGGTTTTAATAAAAAATAAAAGTAGAAATTTCCTTTGGTTCAGGTGGCGGTGGCGTAAACGGCGCCCACGCATCGTCCGAAGATTTCCCATCTCCGTATGATGGCTCGTACAATGACGACCTACAAAAAAAATATATAATTACAGATTTCGTGCTCTATAAATTAAAAACCCTTTCATCGGAACAAATAACAACATTTTAATATCACTGATTAATAACATTAGTCCATAACATAGTAAAAATACTTTGCACAGAATTTATATTAACAATTAAAAACATTCGAACCTCCATAAAGACTTCATGAAGATAAACTGGAGTTTGCAACTTACTTGAAGAGAAATTCCAAAAGCAATCACGGACGGAAGTCGAGATCAAACTGAATTTGTTGACAAATATTCTCGACTATGCAAAAAATGCAACGCGTTTCGTAAACATTACACAAAACAAGTGAATTCCATCAAGTTCTAATCGTCCCATGCCCCATCCATACCTGTGTCTCGTATCGTGACAGTGCGCAGGCCGTAACGAAGTCATCAACACACAATCGTACTGACATTCGTGTAGGAGCCACAACGCCTCGTTGGCGTTCTTCACGCCGTCCAACGATCGGTTGTTTATCTGAATTCAAATTATCACTTACTCTTCTAACTTTACAACAACAATTGAATATGGAAATTATATTATATTAATATTTAATTCAAAAAGTTTAAAAATAACTATTTTTCGGTTCTGACACTTTTTGACGTGACAACGTCTAATAAATCGATGAACGCAGGAAAAAGATTGTCTCATTGTACGCTTGCGCCGCAGAGAGAGAGAGAGAGAGAGAGATAGATAGACACTCTTCCTCTCGATTAGCCTATGCGTTCGAGAATTCATTCAAAGTTGAGTCCGAGAATTCACTCCTTTGAATCCATTTAAAATAGTAATAATTAAAAAAAAAGTATTCAATTTTACTCAAAAAAGTATGCAATCATATCATCAACTATCGTCCATTAACCGACTTTACAGACAACTATTTTTTATACTAAATTTTGCTGTTGTTAATAAAAAATATTTTGAAAAAAAAAATGAGTTTGGAGTTTATGTAAAAACTTACCCCGACAATCCGATCTCCGACATAAATGTTGCCAGCTTTAGCAGCGTTAGCATTCGCCATTTTGCTTATAAACAGACCTGAAACGATAAAAATATTACTCTATTTTCCCACACTTGATGACTAAAGATATTTCTCCACATTAATTTTTGGAACGAAGTTCCTTATTGCGCGTTGCTAAAGGACGAAACGAAATGAAGACTAAAAGTTGTAACGACACTTTTTGGTATAGTTGTAAGCCGTGCGGCGTGCGCGTGTTTCTCTGTCTGTCTCTCTCTCTCTCATAGAAAGCAAGCCAGTTAGTTTTGTTTCGTCTTTCTATTTCGCATGAACAGTGTGGTGTCGGGACGATTATTTTTGTTGAGTGTATACAGGTTTTTTGTACATAATACTAACATCGATGCAGTTTTTTCAAGACATTTTAATAAAATAGAATCCCAAACATATGTTTCCTACTTCAGTTACCACAAGCCAATTGTACTAAAATTGAACCTACTGATAAAGTTTATATTACATTATATTTGTTAATAATAAAAAAAATATTATTATAACTTAAAAAAATAAAATTTTATTACTATTCTTTCACTAATTAACCGAAAGGAACTTCGTTCCATCCGGGTGTCCCTTGACACCTCTCAAGTTTTTATTTCAAGCTTTTTACCTGAAGAGACAGGCAGAGACCACGGATCTCCACTTACTACGCTCCTGACATACCTCTCCCACTTAAGTCACTTTGATAACATTCACCATGCATGCCCGTCTGTTATGGGTACTTTTCACTTATATCGTGGTACTAGAAACGGTAACACAAGACTGACTTCACCATCCAAGGTTGCCTTGAATGACCTCCCTTGCATCCCTTTCGTATCCTTGTCATTACGTGCTCTTTTAACCCATACAGCTCACGTATCTCACTATTAATTATCCAATCACGTTGTTACACCATACATACTTCTTAACGCTCTCATTTCCACGACATTTATTCTACACTCATACTTTTCTGCCACATCCAAAGACCTTTTCTCCTTTTTACTTAACATTATATTCTTTTAAAGGAAAATACACCTTACGCCCATAGATTTAAGACGTAACTGCTTTTTTAATATATAATCACTTTCGTAAAAGAAACTCTGCAAAAGCTTTTGCTACCGATTAGTTCCCACCAACAACACAGATACACACCTTGATGTATAGTAAGCGTGGCCGTGTTTCCCCTTGCGCGTTGGATCCTCAAAGCCACGGGTCCCCTCATCAAGGCGGCCCTTATCGCCGCCCTACAGGCCGCTCCACGTGCCCAATTCGAGACCTCACAGGCCTCTGTTACACGATCAAGGACCCGATATTCAGAATAATAAGAATTCAGAAAACGCGCGTACGTTTTAATCAAACATTGAAATTTGTATTAATTATGTAACAAAAGCAAACATTTCGTTAATATTGTTTTTGTTTTGTTGTATGTTAAGTCATTTCATTATAAAAAATTAAGTTGATATGTAAGTAAAGTACTCTTAATTTCGGCTAAATTTTAAAATGCCATTGAACCTAATTTAATTGATATCAAATAATAGTAGATTAGCATACCGAAGTTTCCCATCAGCGACGGAGCCAGGCGCCACACTGGCCACGTAGAGGGCGTGGTCCCCTGGGAAGGCGGGCTGCTCCCTCCCCCCGCACAGCTCCAACCCCCCTCCCGCCTCTAATTCCCCGCAGAGCTCGATCTCCATCGTTTCCCACTCCAAATCCTACATTATGGTAATGACAAAAAAAAGATAAATAGCACCATTACACTCCAGCTGTGGATACATATTTTTGCCTTCTTAATAAATTAAATTTTCTTATTAATTTTTTAGCTCTTTTGTGTATGTATATGTGTAATCCATTTTTGGCTATATTATTATTGTTTGTATATATTATTCAAGTTAGCTGTAATAATACAAAAGCCTATAAATATTTTTCTGAACTTTAGTCCTACAGAGAGACGGATGCCTTTATGACCTCATTTATTCCTCTTTGCTGTCAGTATCTTCTTCCTTATATTATTGTATGTTAAAATAATTTTAGTTTGTTGGGCATTCCTACCGTAATAGTTTTAAACCAGTACGGAGAGAACCGTCACATTACTAATATTTGTAATTTTGGTTATTATAATTATTAGTTTTTTATTGAGCGTCACACCCATAATTAAAATATAAACGCACCAAGTGAAGCAAAAGTTGACTTACATGTAAATATTTATTTATTATTTGTATGTAGTCTGTGGTGACTCGAACCAGCTTACACAGAATACTTACATTAGAGAGAGAATATAAATTAATTACATCAGTTTTGTTAGAAAAAAATTCTTACATTTTCGGTTAACGCTAATCTCCATATATTTGTTTAATTGTATAAAATGAATTAAGACTTTTTTTAAATATAAACCAAGTATTTAAATGAATCAGCCATACCCAAACAACTTTTACAAACACAAAAAGTTATATTCATTTTGTTTTACCTGAAATTCCCTCGCTTCGCTAGAGTTCCCCAACCGAGGATCGTGTTTCCTCGACTTCCCCTCTCTCCCCTCAGACTTCCCGTGACGTCTGGCTTCAGCCAACTCGCCGACCATTTGGTCTCGTTCCTTTAAAAAATGTAAGCGTTAAAAAAAATGGTATTCATTTTAATTTCCAAAATCAGAACTTTGTTTAAAACTATATTTTTTTTGGGAACTAACCTTTCTCAGTCTATTGCACAACGCTTTTACGCTTTCTCTCTCTTGTAGCAGCTTATCTCTTTCAGAAAAGGCCCAGTCTCTTCTTCGTTTTGAGACCTATTAAAAACCCAACTTATTAACTATTGAGTGACGTACAATTTGTCCAACATCTGCACATTTTACTTTCGACATCATTAAGGTAATTCTGTAAAAAACTTGGATTTCGACTTGAACTTAAAACTTTAAAAATTACTTTGACCAATCAGAGCACTGCAAGCGATCTCGATGTCTAAGAGTGATATTCAGAAAAGAGACAGCGCGAACCATGACTTCTGTATGTCAAAATCCAATACATTTTTTGACTCACGGGAGTTCTGAATGATCTAAATGTCACCGGATTATTCAATGTTACGGAATACACGTGTTCGTCATCATTTAATCTTGCGTTTCGAGATTATTGCCATGTCGATGATGAAACAATGTTTAATAATAATTAATACGTCAATAAAAGGCGAGCTCGGATTATAGACTGATTTATTGAATAATATATTGTTTTTACTTTCTGAGTTTATAAGATATGTTATTAATATTTATTATTGCAGGTTGGCGATAGATGATAATGAAATGAGCTCACCTCGGCCTCTCGTGTAGCATCGTTAAAGTCCGCTTGCAGCCTGTCGACATGTTTGCGGAGTCTCTCTATCTCTTGGTTCGCCTGCTCCAAGTTGTCCACTCGCTCCTTATCGGCTGCGTCCACTACCATAACCACTAAACCTGACATTTGAAACCCTTACTCAATTTGGATTAAGGTAATTCTAACCTAAGACTACGAAATAAATAAATAAATACATAAAGTGTGTTTAAATATCTAAATTCTGGGAATTAATAATTACTATTAGATTTTTTTTTCTTACGCTTAGCGCACATCCCTTCATAAGTAGTAGGATTAAGGGCTACCATTTTTAAATTGAAATGTATTCCAAAAAAAAAGTAGCCTCCAACAACACTTCACATACTGCCACACGTACGTGTTACCTGCGCGCACGCACACATACGCACGGATCAGACTAGACATGTTGAATGTACATATGATTTATTTATATCAAGTTAACTATATATTTATATCAAGTTAACTATATAATATGCTATATATTTAAGTGGTTTAAGTGTATTAAGCTTACTATTGAAGAAAGAAAACAAAGAAAATGGAAAAACAGGTAGTGCTAAAAATTCGACCATAATTCGTTAATTAAAGTTTGTACTAAGACAAAAGAACCCTAATCAATTGCAAATGTAAACAATGGGTAATTATGAAAGTCATATCAATATGTCATTAAAGCAGTAGAGCAATGATTATTAAAATTAATTTACTTCTCCGTATTCACATTAATTCCCAAAATATGTTAACGCTATCCTCTCCATACCTTGCAACTTATCCATAGACGGATTGTTGGAGTGTTGCCCGTTAAGGAAGCCATCGGTGCCTACCCCAGTGGACAGACCCAGGTGATGGTACGCAGTGTTGTCTTGGCTGCAATGACAAAAGTTTTATCTACAAGTTATACTTGATATTTACCGTTTCCTCAAAACTATTTAGAAATTGTATATTTTCTTACTAGGGCTGCCTGGAAGAGAAGGACACCCCTACTCCCTAATAATGTATGTTAGCTGTTTTTATATATACATATGTATAATGTAAAATGTTTATAAATAAACTAGCTGACCGGGCAAACATCGTTTTGCCGTGTATATCATTTACAATAAAAAAAATAGGGGTTGATCGTAGAGGGGTGAAAATTAGGGGTTGTATGTATTTTTTAATGCTGTAATCATAAAAAAATTAAAATATTTTTTTTTATCTAAAAATAAAAAATAGAAAATTAGGGGTGGACTACCCTTAACATTTAGGGGGATGAAAAATAGATGTTGTCCGATTCTCAGACATACCCAATATGCACACAAAATTTCAGGGGAATCGGTCAAGACGTTTCGGAGGAGTTTAACTACAAACACCGCGACACGAGAATTTTATATATTAGATAAAATAGATATATAGATACTTAAATTTCCTACATAACCCCCACAGCCTTATCAATATCACAATAATTTTTGGTCTGTATTCTGATTCGAATCTCAACTCATAATCTAGTTTTGAACAAATTTGCCAAACTTTATACAAAAGACGTGTGTACACGCGTTAGAAGTTATACTTCTATGGCGTGATAATTTCCTTCGAGCACTTTAGAGGGACGTTTTCCTCTTCGAATTGCATTTTTCTTGTCCATTTTAATGGTCACTTCCAATCGATACGATATAATCATGATATTTTACAATAAACACTATGTTTTTTAACACATCAGAACGGGTTTTCTCGTATAGAAATCATTGTTTTGGTTTAAATAAACACGACTCTGAAAAACACTACGCCATGACAGACAATGCAACTTGTCGATAAAACAGAGCAAGCGCCAACTAGCGGCCGAGACTGTTTTACCGACGTTTGAACAGATATGTCGGTTTTTTGTGACGGTGTGCGCGCGCATCGTAAAAATTTACTCTCATCATTTTTCCCTAACGCGCCAAAAGAAGCATAACTTCAAAAAAAAGCTCATGAAACTAGATTTAGGTTTTATAGATGTTCTAGATCAACGGACTAAGACTCACCGAGACTTTCCCAAAGTGGATGTGTTCTGTGGAGTTTTGAGATCTGTACACTCTTTGATAGCTCGATCGCGGTCCACCAACGCCGACTCTATCTCACGACGCAAACTTTCAGCCTGGAATCAACACATTTTTGAGAAAAAAGAGCCACTTTAATAGGCTGCCACAATAATAAAGGTTATAATGGATTGGTGTTAATGGCCATCGAACGTTGAAAAAATCTACAACTTTTTTGTTATTTTTATTAACTTTAGTAAACAAAAATAACAAAGTGAAATTGTACGAACTAAGACGATACAGTCGACTCTAATCCCATAAACATACAGGTATTTCTGTGTCATAAGTTTTCTCATTTCCCAGGCAAACATAAAGGAGTGAAGAGTGCCTCTGTGTCAAAATGAGTGAGAGTGAGAAAGACTAAGAGGAGGAAATTTTCCAAATTTAATTATACAATTAAGCAATATTTTTATTTATTTACACTCACGTAACTTGCACTAGCCATTTTCTTAAACTTACATTTCATTTCAGGTTATTGATAAACTAAACTTAGCGCTAAGTGCGACTTTGGAATGTCAAAAACGTATCGGATTTAAACATACAGTCATAGGTAGTCTTATTCCAATATTCTATAATAGAGATTGGGAGAAAAAATTTTAAGATAGAGAGAGATGGAGCCATGAGGGGGAGGCCTATACTCTACAGTTGAAAAAAAAAATTCTCTATAAAATTTTAATTATTTCAACTATGTGTTTGCGTGTTGTTCCCACGAGAATGTAAGTGCGTGCTCCTATTTCATTGTCCCTCCTGCTGATACAGGACAAATCTTTGTTTTTAATTTATTTTATTATTATTTAATACTAAAGATGTCATGTGGAACATGGTATAATGGTTGCAGCTCCTTACAAACGTTGTGAAAACAAAAAACTTGGCGGATAAAAAGAGTGGCGGAGAGTTTACTGCCAGTTCTTCTCTTCTGTTCTACGCCCCTGATTTGAGAGCTGGCAGTAAATGTAAAATTAGAAGCATTTAATGTATATTTCTTTTTTGACGTTCATAAGTTTACATTGCGTCACCTACATGAATAAATGATTTTGACTTTATGTATCTTCTGTAAAGATGGATGAATGTTTCAAGGAATAACTGAGATATAATTATTCGTGTCATAATCACCTGCAGGGCAGTGGCCCTCTGCTCATCCCTGCTGGCCTGCAGAGCGCCCTCTAGCGCCGCGACTCTCTTCAACGCAGCCTGCAGATCATCCGACAGCTTCTCCATCTCCTTGTGCACTGTGTCCCTGAAATACGACCTTCGGCACATCAGACACTTGTACCTTTTATTATACAATACTTTGATATTTGTTATTATATTGGGTACATTTTACATTTAAGTATTTTTTTCATTTAAACGGACAGAAGTTTCGCAAGACAGACACTCGCAAGTGCGTTACCGACCTGTTAATGAAGACGTTGTACATGTCAAAATAGCATTTTACTATATTCTTATTTTTAATTCCGTAGAATTCCGATAGCTATCATTGTTTGACATGTCAGAGATTACAAACCTTTTTGGCCGAGCACATTTTTCAATTTCTAATACATTTTATTTGTTAGTGAATGTATATATTTTATTAAGTGCGATGTTCACATTAAAAGTGGGTTTACAGCGAGTGTTAATTACGTTCCTTTTCATCACTAACGTTCAATACTCACAAGCAAAGATACCATTTGATTTTTTTCTAAACCTGGAATTAGTAGGCAGTGATGCCAGCTAAATAATAAAATATTGAAATATTTGTTATTTTTTTACTAGGTCAATTGAGTAAGTAAATATTTGATTTACCTTTTTGTAGGTAAAACATAAAAAATACGTAGCATTTTATTTTTTATTGCCCTTAAATGGGTCAAATTTGTTCCTTTTTCGGTGGAGGTTTTTAGTAGTAACACTAATGAAATATCAGAATTCTACGGAATGAAAAATCAGAGTTTAGATGTTTACATAACTGCATTTTTTTATGTAGTAAAAGTGTCTAAAAATGCGAACAAGGTAGAATCATTTAAGTAAAAATAACTTACTTATTGTACAGTCAACATTCAAAAGAAATCTTTAGAGAATAAAAGCTTCACCTCTCACTCATGATCAGCGTGTACTCGGCCATCGCAGCGTTGCGCTCGTCCGTGAGGCGCTTCATGTCCGCCCGCTCCCGCACTCCGCCCTCCCATTGGCGGACCACGCTCGACACTTGCTGCTTTAGGGCGTTACGCTCGCGGATCTAATTAAAAGTTGATTAATTATAATAAAGCCACTTCAAAAGAAGCTATACAAATGGAAAGTTTAGTTCTTTACCCAAAAGGGTCCATACTGAAGAACACTACGTAACGGAAATAACAATGTTGACTGTTTCACAATGCATGGATAAAGTACCAAATAACTATGCAACACATAAATTATTTGGAAGATAAATTGTGCTATTTGACACTTCATCGGACAAATAACTTATAATGGACTTTATGTGACGACACAAGAGAGGAATGCTGTGGTGTTTATCCTACCAATAAGTAATAAATAGCTAATTTGGAACTTATGTAGAACTTATCAAAGTAAAAATCGATTTTTTTACGCGATTTTTATATTTAAAATAATCGATTAATAATCGATTATTTTTATAATTGAAAATCAGTCATAATCGATTTTTTATCTGCCACCTCCCGACATTATGTCTGGTCTTTTATAACCCGGACCTCGAACTATTAGGGATATTCGATACACAACGCTGTTTACAATGCGATACATTGAATCCGATTCTTTGAAGATGTATTGATATACTCGATACATTGATTTTTTTTGTAAAACATCAAAAGGATGATAAAAGCAGTTAATTTTACAAAAACTCAAGTTTGAATGGAACACTACAATTTAAAAGTAAAATAAATTTATTCAACAGCACAAGACTACATACAATTAAAAAGACAACAAAAATACTGCAATGTGCTACTGAAAAGGAATACACTCAGCATTTATCAAAATCTATCAAAACGAGATTAAGTTAATTTCGATTTTGATTATTCTTAAACGTTAATTTGTGTTTATAATTTCTATTGTTTATTTTTAATTTAAAAAACTATGAAAAATAAAATATTTAGGGTGTTTATTTTGAAATTAATTCAAAAATTAGGAAAAAATCGATTAATAAAAAAAAATCGATTATTTTTTTAAGAAAAATCGATTATTCATGCTGCAAAAATAATCGATTAATAAAAAAATCGATTTTTTATGCAGAATGTCACATCCCTAAGTACAACCCTTGGTCGGGCCCTCAGGTCTCTGTTTCTGTTTGGAAATCATTTATTTCCTCTTAATCGACAAGTGATCAGCCTTCTGTGATACACGCTGTCGATTTTCCATCACCGTACGGGTGATATAAATAAACTTTAGGTTGAAAGGCGCACCCTCAAGCCACAATACACATATAATTTTATGAAGCCTAGAGGTATTTAGCATATAACGGTACTTCAAAGTTCAAATTCAAGTTTCCTTACCACAGCATTCCTCTCTTGTGTGAGCTCGTGACACTGCGTCTTCAGTCTGCTGTTGTCGTCTTGAACGCTTCGAAGTTTCTCCAATGTAGCATTGTGTGTTTCTATGAGATCATCTTACCTAAACAGAATGATTATCGGACTTTGAATTCTTAGTCATCTCGAAACGAAACAAAAAAAAAGGTTGTACACATGTCAGGGGTGAAACTTCTTTGTAAATTATTATTATTATTTTTATATAGAACGGGGCAAACGGGCAGGAGGTTCACCTGATGGTAAGTGATACCGCCGTCCATGGACACTCTCACGGCCGGAGGGCTCGCGAGTGCGGTGCAGGCCTTTTAAGAATCGATAAGCTCTTTTTTAAGGACCCTAAGTCGAATTGGTTGGGAAATACTTCAGTGGGCAGCTGGTTTCACATAGTGGTGGTAAGCGTCAGAAACTGCCATAAAAAACGCTCAGTTGTGGAACGGCGGACGTCGAAGTCATACGTACCTCTTCTGGAAGCAGTCAAGTTCCTCTTTGAGAGCTTCATATTTCCTTAAGGTGTGGACGAGGGCATCGGAACTACCTTCTGAAGTACTGCTTTGCTGCAGGTGCTGAACTTCACGCTCCAATCTGTAAAATGCATATAATATACAACAGTTTTGTAACCGATCCAACACTTTAAGTACAAGAAATATTTCATGATAGTGAGTGCCATACGTTGCAATTCATGAGAATTCAAAGGAGTAACGAACCTAGTTAAGTTCATCATGACATAAGGTGAAATAAAAATTAATAATGGGCAGGAAATTATAGCTTACCTCTGATTGTCATTAAGCAAGTCTCCATACTTGCCGCGAAGGCTACTTGCCTCCTGAGCTGATACATCCAACTGATTCATTGCAGCCCTATGTTGTCCACGGAAGTACTCTAACTCCTAAAAATTTGATATTTACTCAAAACAATTAATATTTAGCATTCGGCCGAACTTTACAAGCATCTCATAAAGTCCTCTACCTTAAACTAGCAAGCTTTATCCTAACTTTGTGACAAATTTATAAATAATAAATAAACTATTTTTCAACAACTGAATTTTGAATGTCAATTTTAATCAGATATTTTACGAAAATTTTAGATTTTTCTTTTCACCTACAAAATGTGATTTCTGTACAGGTTCTAGCTATGAATACAGTAAAACAACCCAAAATTCTGAAGTTTTAAACAGACAAAATAAATTTTTAGCTCATTGTTTTGAAGGTAAATCTTTTTCAAAGTTCAAACAGTATTGTCGGTGTGAATTATAATTAAGGTAATTCAATATGCTCTGTTTATGTTGCTAAAATTATATAATCTCACCATAAAGATAACTGTTATCTTTACCATAACAATCTATAATGCAACTAAATTAAATTAGACTCACAACTGTGGAACTAATTAAAATTAAAAATAAATATATTTTAAATAAATAAAAAGCACTCACTTTCATAACATGCTCACATCGCCTTGTGGTTTCTGTATGCTGCCGTCGCAATTGATTTAAATCATGTAGGGCTTTCTCACATTGTTGTTTCAAGTTCTCATTTGCCTGTTTGTTAATAACATCATATTGATGTTCATAAGGTGTGGACAGAGTATGGGAATGGGTGTAGTTCTTGTCATAGTTAGAAGTTATGACTTCATAGTCTATGGGTAGAGGTATTGATTGTGCTGTATTGTGCCGCTCATTGCCAGCATAGCTGTGAGATATGGAAATCATCATTCATCATATTGATGTCTGTGTATCTATTACTTTATCTTTGTGAGAAATAAATAGTATCTTATCTATTTCTCATATCATATTTTCTAAATCATTGTGAAACAAGAATATTTGTCAAGAGAGATCTAAATTCTTCAGTTTAAGAGAATGTGCTGACATTTTAGTGATATTAGTTTTTTTTTTATATAAGACCAAATTTAATGTGTTCTTCATATTAAAAAGTTAAAAGACAATATAAAATGATGTTTTTATATATTGCTATTATTAATAAGCGTGATAAGTATGCATAACTAAGATTTATTTAACTTCTTGCTTTAATAATACAGACTCTTATATATTACCTAAATATAGTACAAAGTTTAAGTTGAATAAACATGCTACAATTGCTAATACTAAAGATACCTACCATTACTACCATTGCTTTCCAATGAAGATGCTGCAGAAGCCATAATCTGAAATATGTTCAATGTAAGTTTGATGACAAACTAAAGTGAAATCTATTGAATTACAACTAGCAATTACCTTCACAATCAGTGACTGTAGTCCATTGTCTCCTCAACTACAACAAACAAAAATCATCTTATAAATAACTAGTATAATAAACATATTCACAAATCTAAGGCCCAGAGGATATAAGCTTGACACGATTTTCACGCTCTAATGATGGTTGCAAAACTATGAAACCGCAACCGTGCTAGGTACTTCACTTTTGCACATTATTCTGTTTACACACGATTTTATAATATAAATTACCTTGTAATCCAGCCCAATTCACCATAACCTCCCACGATTATCACATAACTGTAAATGTAATGCAGTCAATAAACACGATCACTGAACACTGAACACCGAAAACGACATAAAAACTCTCCTTTCCCTACGACTATGGTTTTCACAGTATCGAAATATTACCAATTTCACAACAGAAATAGGTAAAATATTGGGCTTTGAACATCCAATCTTCTTCATCAAATAATTATGCGGTTACGAGTTTAACACGTATTTATCTTCTGTAATTTGCCAACATTTCCCGTTTCTTAGTAGGTAGGTAGGTACCTTTTTTAGTAGCAAAATGAAATGACGGATTCGGAACAAAAGCAGACGGACGTTTTTTTTTTTTTTTTTTTAATTTATTTATTAGCCGGATACAAAGTCCATTGGCAGTTTAAAAAAAAGAAGTATAACAAAATATCTTACAAAAATAACTATACTAACTTAACATAAAATACAATCAATTTATATAATACAATGGTGAGCTTTAAATTTTCTCAGCCGTGTTTTTTATATAATAGTAAATAGCTTTGAATAGAACTGGACATTTCAGTAAATCTTGGACACGGCGGGGAATTTCTATTTGTGATGATTGACATTGATGACTATTGACTACCATTTGCAGTGACTGATGAGTCTAAAGCTGATCTTGTCGGGTTATTTGCTAAAGAATGTCCAAGTTTAACTTTAGTCTGATTATTCTCATCAAAATCCATCAACTTCATAATATCCGTTACTAGTATTAATCGTTGAAATTTAAAGGTCGGGCAACTTAAGATGAGGTGGGATAAGTCGGCCTCATTTCCTCCACAGTATGTACATCTGTTATTATTTATAATTTTAAAACGAAATAAATGGCTTGGAGTCTGACAGTGGCCAAACCTCAAACGATTAATAATGGTTATAAATTTACGTTCATTGGCTCCTTTGTATTTATCATACCAAGGTTTACATGGGAGTTCCTTTTGGATCTCTGCATACCAACTACCTTTATGCTGTGAGGATAATTTCCAATAGCTTTCCCATAACTTGCGACTTCTTTGTTTTAAGTCGAAAAGAAAATCCGTAAAAGGAACTCTGCATGTAATACTATGATCCTCATCATAATTAGAATTGACAATACCATCTACAATATCATTTCCCTTGATACCCCTATGAGAGGGCACCCATTTAAATGTTACTGGAGTATCCAAAGATATCAATGTTTCTCTAATTTTATACAATAAATAATTATTTCTATAATGAGTATGACATTTGTCTAAAGCCATTAACACACTTTTTGCATCTGAAATTATTAGGAACTCCACATAGTTATCATTATTTTGTAAACTTTGTAAGTACAATACAACTTGATAGATAGCATAAGCTTCAGCTGTAAATATGCTGCAAGTATTACTTAACATAAAACATTTTGAGGTTTTAGCCTGAGGATCATAGTAACCCGATTTCACTGCAGATGAAGATTTAGACCCATCAGTGTAGACTTTGTAACTGTTAGGCTTGGTACAGCAATAATCAAGAAAGTCTATATTATCTACTACACTGGACATATCTATATTTAATTTACACATAAGAGCTTTATATTTACAGAGATATACAGGCCATAGTTCAGATTTGTACATATTATCAGATAAATCAGTCATAAAGCTCATAATTCCCAATAATTCAGGGATCTGGTTATTGAGAACATTAGTCGCTGTTATACTTGAAGGCAAATCTGGTGTATTAGTGATAGTTATAGAATAAGAAAGTTTTGGAAGAAGAACATCATTCTGAGAAGTTATAACTTTCAGGCAAAATTTTTCAGCAATTAATACTCGCCGAATACATAGTGGTTCTACACATGACTCAACCTCCATAGAATTGATAGGAGTGGTACGCATTGCACCAGTAACAATTCTAAGAGCAATATTTTGGATAACATCAAGCTTTTTTAATAATATAGGACTAATATTCATATATGCCAGACAACTATAATCAAAATGACTACGTACTAAGCTTTTATATAATAAACAAAGAATTTTTGGATCAGAACCCCAAAAAGTTCCTGCTAAGGACCGCAAAATATTGATACCTTTCAAAGCTCTACTACAAATATAGTCAATGTGTTTGGTAAACTTTAATTTAGTGTCAAAAATTACACCAAGAAACTTTTTTTCGCTATTTTGAGGGATTAAATTATTGTTATACTTAACATTTACATTAGTATCAATACCATAAGCTAAAACTGAACTTTTACTACTATTTATATTTAATTTAAGTATCTCAGTATAATAGTAGTTAAGTTGACATAAAGCTGAATTAGCTTTTGCTTGAGTAACCTGTAAATTACTGCCTACACTATATATTAAGATGTCATCAGCAAATTGTAATATTTTTACAGATTCAGTCACATATCTATATATTTGTGAAGTATAAAGGTTATACAGGATTGGAGATAAAGAAGACCCTTGCATCAACCCCTTGAATGCTAATTTTGGACCATGAAAAACATTATTGTATTTAATGTATAAGGAACGACCATAATACATATGGAAAATCCATTTTAAAAGCTTTCCTGGGAAGCCCAAGGAATATAGCACCCTAATTAATTGGTGAAGATCTACATTATCATATGCCCCCTGAACATCAAGGAAAACACAAATTGCAGTAGAACCTGATAACAAACACTTCTTCATATCAGTCAGGTAAGCTATAAAACTTTCTGCTGCACTTTTGCCTTTTCTGAATCCAAACTGACAAGAAGGAATAAGTTTCTGGTTTTCAACAAAATAGTCCAGTCTAATCTTAATCATTTGCTCAAACAATTTCCCTACACAAGATGTTAGAGAAATGGGTCTGTACGAATTAAAATGATCGTTGGGTTTGTCAGGTTTTAACACTGGTATGACACATTGCAACCTCCAGGATTCTGGAATCAATTGCTGAGACCAAAGCGAATTTAAAATATTAAGTAGAATATGTTTTACAGAAATATGTAGATTTTGAAGCATAATATAAGGAATATCGTCAAGACCAGGGGTTGTATTCTTTCTTGAAGACAAAGCCATGTCAAGTTCTTCAAAACAAAAAGAGTTAAGTAGAAACTTGCTCCACTGACTTCCATCATTAAATTCAAATAAACCAGAAATATTATCGTTGTTATTACTAGGCTGCCCTAACTTCTCTAAAAAACTTGCTATCCACTCATCATTTTTAGACACATTTCTATTAATGTTAATTCTCTTAAATCTTCTAATAAAATTCCACACTCGGGATACTGGAGTGAATCTATTAAAAGACGAACAAAGACTTTTCCAACTGTCTTTCTTAGCCATTTTTATAATAATTTTTTTACTCGAATCTATTTTCTTATATTCTATATAATTGTCCATTGTCATATTACGTCTATAATTAGCTAACGCTTCTTTTGATTTGGTTACAGCCTCTGCACAAGTATCATTCCACCAAGGAGCTGGAGGAGCAGACTTTTTACTAGAAGATTTATGCTTTAACAATGGAACACAGTTTTCTTTTAAACTAAGTAGTAATTTAGAAAATTCATCATATTGAACTAAAGGATCAATTGTTGAAGGAGAAAATTTATCAAATATATCTTTGGATTTGTCATTGTACATATTCCAGTTTGTTTTATTATATAAATACTTATGTATAGACTCTTGAACTGTATATTTTTGAGTTGAGGTAATGATGTTAACAAAAGTAGGTAAATGATAGCTCCCTAAAGGGTCATCACCGACATACCACTCACAAAGTGGTGCAATATCAGGGCTAACACAAGTAACATCAATAGCTGATGCATTATTACCAGGTCTAGAAATAGTAGTAGGGTCACCAGAATTTAAAATACATAAATCAGCATCATCAAATATATCAAATAATTCACGACCTCTTGAATTGGTAGTATCACAACCAAAAGCTATATTGTGAGCATTAAAATCACCAGAAACAAGACAAGGCTAATTAGACAAGGATAATTGCAAAATAATCTTTCTCAAATTAATCAAACTAATTGAGCTATTATTTGGTGGACAGTAGACACAGAGCACTGAGACAGGACCACATCCTGTTATTATAGAAATAGCTATAAATTGAATATTTTGATAGAAAGTAGTTTTTAAGACCTTAAATTTAATATCATTTTTTATTAAAATACCTACACCGCCATGTTCATTTTTAGCATTTTTTCCTATGTAGTTATAGCCAGAGATTGATAAATAGGGGTTTGAATCTTTTAACCAGGTTTCATTGAGAAGACACACATCTATGTTATTTTGAATTAATGATGATTTAAGTAAAGCCTTTTTATTATTGACACTCTGAATATTATGTTGCATTATTTTTAAAACAGCCATTATTTGGTAAGATTTTCTATTAATATATCTTTAATGTGTGTGGTTGTGTTTGTTTTATTCGAATTAGCTAATGTAACTAAGGTTTTTATTATTTTTTGTAAAAAGATATCATCTTTTACAAGGTAGTCATAGGTCAAGGTGTTGGAGTTAGTATTTGGTGTTTGAACGGTTGAAACCGGTGCTGTGATATTGCTCATGACTATTTTCAATTTTCTTAAACGGGGTAGACTTAGTTTTCAATGCAAATGTCAATGATTTGTCTGTTTTCGCTTTGGTCAACGCAGGAAAATCTTTGTTTGATACTACTGTTGAATACATTCTGGTCAAGTAATTTGTTTCATGTTTTTTACGTTGTTCTATTTTAATGGGACAAAACTTAGATATAGCTAGGTGGTCCCCACCACAGTTGCAACACTTCAAGATGTCTGATGAGCACTCCTTGTAGGAATGTGCACCTGAACATCTTGAACATACATCATCATTTCGACATATTTTCGCATGGTGCCTAAACTTCATGCACTTGAAGCATTGCATCAGTGGTGGCACATAAGTATATACCCTGTACCTCCACTTGTCCAGAAAAACATATTGTGGGAGGGAAGTGCCTACAAATGTTACACTCACCGTAGTGAGAGGGACTATTTCCTGACCTACTTTCTTGGTGAACCGTCTCACAGCTATAATTTCGGCATCCGCCATCAGTTTTTCATACAGTTCTGCATTGCTCGACTCCTTGTCGACGAATCTAATAGTGCCGGTTCTCTCCACCGACGCTGCTGGTATGTACGCCTTCAAATTGTTTTCCTTAAGACAACTATGGCTTAGGAAGTCATTTGCTGCTACCGCCTGTTTGAAGACTACCATTATTTTGTTCGCATTTAATCTACGCTTTTCAACAATGCCCTTTACATTTTTGAAAAATTTCGAGAGATATAAGGGGATTTTGTTCCCAATTTTCTCATTAATTCCTTCAACATAGATCGGGAATTCCTCCTTAGAGCTGTTGTCCGGGTATGACCTCTTATATTCAGGTTTAAAAAAGGGTTTGTACTTATCGTCTAGTGACGAAGACGCCGCTGGAAGCTGCTCCTTCATTTTTCGCTTCTTTGTTGTCCGCGGTGTCGCCATACACCCATCGTCATCTCCGCCGCTCTCCGGCTCCATTACGACTAGTCCCAGCTAGGTATTTCGTTAGTTTACCAACTTATTTGAATTTATTGAAAAAATTGTTTAAAAAAAGGCGCCCTTCCAGTTCCCGCCAAAAAAGGAAGTGGCAGACGGACGTATAATTATGTGTTGTCATAATCAAAAATATATAAACTCGGATACGTGTCTTGATATCGCAATAAACATATAACAATTACCATTCTTAGTTTTCTTGGACTACAATGCACAAGATACAAAATAACTAACCATATATCATACAAAGTGAAATTATATTTTTCTCAAGCTTTATTCCAATAATAATGGCTTAATTGAAATCTAACAAACGTTCAAATTTGTTTAAGAATACTACGCTAAACAATCATAATTATGAACTATAGTTATAATTAATATTTAAAGAAATTGTAAACGTGAACTTCTTTTGAAAAGGTACTCCAACAAAGGTATAATTATTTTTTGCCTTTTAGTAATCTGTGACTATGATTGGTAGTTGGTACAACTTTCCGATTTATAAACGGCACTATTTTTCTCGAGTAACGGACTACGGTGTTCGAAAAATGACACGCAATAGCGACGAGCGGACGAGCCAATAAAAAACGACGCGCAAAAACAAGAGTTTTGTAAATCGAGTGCAAAACATTCATCTACTTTCGTGTAACTTGATTCTTGTATTGACTGTGTCCAGATGGTTTTGTGTTAGTGATAGTGCAAGACTAGTTTGGAATCTGATTGTTTTGGTGTCGTTCCAAGGCATGACCACGGCGTGACTTCCATGCCCTGTGTACCTACGGAAGGGCGTGCGCCGTGCAGATTACGTTTACTATGAATGGTTTTATCTCATTCTAAACTCGAGTATCTGTATATGACCGAGTGTAACAGCGAGCGTACCAAATTATGGATTGAAAAGTGTTTGTTGTTTGTATTTTGATATTTGCACCGCATTGCTGCGGAGTAATCGCCGTTATCTCGGTTGAAGATCATAGTGGTTGAAAATAAGCAGTCATATGGCGCCAGGACTATCTCGAATACGGATTAGTTACGCCTTTCGATTTGTCGAGCGCTTTACTATTTACGCACTATTGAAAAGAGATAGTACGTATTTTTAGTCGCGTCAACCGAGACTAGTGACTTTCATAACAGTTCGTAAACAACTTGAAGGTTATTTGTGTCTGATGCGGAGGCGCTGACATGGCTGCGGTTTCTGAGGCTGGCGCCATCGTGCGTCAGGGCCACCTACGAAAATTAAAGACGATGAAAAAGAAATTTTTCGTTCTACGCGCGGAAACCTCTGACTGTTCTGCTAGGCTAGAGTATTACGAGAGTGAGAAGAAGTTTAGATCAGGTTCGGCCCCGCGCCGCGTGCTGTCCCTTAAGAGCTGCTACAACATAACTAGAAGGTTGGACTTGAAGCAGAAGCATGTTATTGCTCTTTTCACTCGACAGGAGCAGCTGTGCATAGTAGCAAAGAATGAGCAAGACTTGCATGCATGGTTGGCTGCTATACTCAAATTATTCCGCAATGATGATGCAAGTGCTGAACTTCTTCATCCCATACGTAAGTACTTTACTTATTTACCTGACTGGCAAATGTACCTGTTTCAATGTTGCATAATAATATTGTATTATAAATTACTAAGCAAACTTGTTCCCTATAATTGTTTTTATATAATTTGCTTTGATAAGTTATTTTGAAATTATGACTTGTAAACAAGTCAGTCTGATTCATCAATTTCATTGAATGAAAATAGCTGCTGATAACACAAACGAAGTAAGCATTTGCCATACAAATTATTTAATTTAAATTTAATTTTACTTGCCTGACTTGAGCCATTATCACTTTAGTTTTTAAGTAATCTTTAAATTAGCTAACATTTTATCAAACTAATAAAAGGTACTAATTTATAGAGCAACAGTAAGGACATTAAAAAACGAGAAATATTTAAGTTTCTTCATGTTAACTATACCTTTTTAATTGTTCATTAACCAAAGCCAAACTGTTATTTTTAAACTACTTATGAAATAATAATCAAAGTTTCTTTTGGTGGAAAATAAAAAGTTTTTTATATCTAATAATTAATCTTAGCAAAATTTGTTTCTTGATAGAGATTTTGATTAAACATGATTTAACAATAAATAAAAATTTATGTGATACCAATGTTTAATAGTATAAAGTTATGGCAAAACTTGTATTAAGTACGTTGAGGCTATAGAGGCCTTGGAAATTAATATATACCACCACTACTACTACTACTAAATAAATATTTGACTGAGTAATTAAATTTGTTAAAAATTAAATAAAAACTTTTCCCTCGATATTTAAAAAAATATTATAATTGGCCTTGCAGTCTATTTATGTCTGTCAAGTAATACTCTTTCTGACCATGTAAATGTATTTTACTAAATAAGAGAATTTTCACTTCTTGAAAGGCTGTCATTGAGAAAATTGTATATTCAAGAGAAAAAAATGTCTCGATAAAAACTCATTAAGTAGTATTGAAGGACAAATAAATAACTAGTTTTTAATGAATTAAAAGCGGAAATTAAAAAAAGTACAGATAGTGAAAAACTTTAATGACTAGAATTGATGTTGATATCTTAATATATATATAAATTACGCGTCACGTTGTTTGTCCGCTATGGGCTCCTAAACTACTTGAGCGATTTTAATAAAATTTGCACACCGTGTGCAGTTTGATCTAACTTAAAAGATAGGATAGCTTACATCTTAATTTATACCTGCAATATTATTTACAAATTAATGACATAACCACCAAAGAAGCATGGTGCCCATGGGTCCCCATGACTGATGTTCTCCTACCGTTTCCCTTGAATAGTTTACTACTATGTAATATAACAAAAACCTTAGCCACAGCAACGCTTGGCCGAGTCTGCTAGTTATGTATATATATATGTATTTTGTATTTATTTATTCCCTATTTTAGAAATATAAATTATTTAGTGTATTTGTTAGACATTGAGATTAATATGTAGGATGTTGAATATATTGGTATGTCAGGAAGTTGTGGAGTCTGAATTGCTAAAATTAATTCAATAGTCACAAAATAGTCCAGCCATAACTTGAGTACTTTCGATTTTGATTCTATATTTAAACAGGTTAATGGAAACGTATTATAACAATATAAATTTTAAATAATATTCAATATCTCTGCTGCATTGGTAATTCTTGTTTATTTCTAATATTTTTGTAAATAGCGCATTCCAATATCTTGTGCTTATGCAATTCCAACAAAACATTACAAAAAATGTGGCAAGACGTAAGTTTGAACAGTTATATCTAATTGGAGCCAAGTGTTAATGACTTGAGAGTTGAGTTTGCAAGGATTGTGTACCGCGCCGCGTCACGGTGGAAACATACTTAAAAAACTAATTGATATGTCATTGACCTTACCATTGTACGTATCATAACAAGTCAACAAAAACCATGATCGATCATAATTAAATTAATGTCGCGACTGTTGCTGAAATATTTTAGCTTGCGGTTCCTCTGCGTAAAATTGGGTTAAACATTCTAATTCCTACTTTGTATAGGGATATTTATAAAAAAAACTGTATGTGTTTTATCAGAAGCAATGTTTTAATGTTCTGTACAATTTCATAAATATTTTGTTTTCGTAAAATCCTATTTACCGGAAAATATCCTCACGGAAAACATTCGGTATTTACTACTTGGCTTTCGCTTTCAGCTGTTTGTGATGACAGGGTGGAAAGCGATCTTTTACTTTCGCTTTATTTGTATTTTTGATGCTTTGTTTTGCGGATGATAAACAACTTCGCATCCATTTACTATATATAGGTTACCAGTTCTTAAGTATACACAATAGACTTTATTAAGATAAAAAATAAACGTGCGAAAATATGAATAAAACATTGATGAATGCAGAGAACGCTGTTGTTGTATGTACGTTGTTGTATGTTGTGTTATGTGTTGTATGTCCAATGTTGGCTATATTCAATTAGTCAAGAAATTACCCAAAATTACAGACTATTCAGGAACTCGTCAATGTCTAGCCAAAATACTAAGTTTTTCTCTTTTACCGAACTTGATAGAACTAATAAAGTAAAAATTATGCGATCCGATGAGCGCGGCACTGTTCGTAATTTTGCGGGCCTCCTTATTTTAAATAGTGATTAAATCAAAACATTAGTTGCGGGACTTTGGCTTTGGTAGCTTTTTTTTACCACCGTTTTATAAATTTATTATAATATTCTGATTTTTGGTTTTTCAGTCACGTATTGATAGTACAAACTCGTTAAAAAGAAAAAGTCATCGAACTTTAATTCCCTAGTTCTATGCTGTGATAAATAAAATTTAATTACAATTCTTAGTTTGACCTTTATATTTTTTCTGCCTCGGCCTCATCCCTGAGGTCGTAGGTTCGATCCTCGGCTGTGTACCAATAGACTTTCTATCCATGGTCGCAATTAACATTCGTTCGAACGGTGAAGGGAAAGAAAACATCGTTAGGGAACCGGCTTGCCTTAGACCCAAAAAATCGACGGCGTGTGTCAGGCACAGGAGGTTGATCACCTACTTGCCTATTAGATTGAAAAATAATCATGAAACAGATACAGAAATCTGAGACCCAGATCTAAAATGGTTGTAACGCCACTAATTTATTTTCATTTTTTTTATTCCTACCTTTCAGACCTACCTTCCTTGTTCCTGCCCACCAGACTCGTAATCGTGCTTTGTTTCATGTTCCTCACATCAACACTAACTAAGCAAAAAACTCAGTTTTATATCGCGCAGCCAGGTTATACAACGACCAATAGGTATTTAAGCCATGACTTGTTTAAGCTATCGAGGAATATGGTTATAAGGAGTATTAAGAATATCCATAGCGCAGAATCACCTCCATCATGAGCATACCCCACATGCACACCTTCACATACTTACCCTCACTTTTACACCATCACACAACACAGCCAAATTAGGTACCACTTAGTTAAATGTATTGAATAGTTTTTATTTGTTTGATCCTTTTGTAAATTTTTGAACCTTTTTGTAGTTTTATGTATTTATGTATTCCATCTCGGGCTATATTTTCAGTGTAACTGTTTGTTATTATATATAATTTATGTTAGCTGTAGGATTACGAAATAAATAAATTATTTTCTATATTATATATTATGTAACATATCTAATTATGAAAGTAAATTATATATTATATGAGATTCCTAGTGGGAGTGCCATGCTGTTGCCTTCGGGCTTCAGCCAAATGGGCAGGCACGACCGGGGCAGTACCACTGTCTCTCAGAAAACCGGCGTGAAGTGATGCAATAGGTTCGCCCTATTGTACTCGCGTTTCGTGCGGTGAGAGAGACTCCCGGAGCCCATCCCCCCCCCCCCCCCCCCTCTACAAGAAATATGAAGGTGCAGAAAAAACAGAAACTACCCCAGGGGGGTACCACACGCGCTCGCGGTGGAGAATCCCCCTCTGGGCGTCCAACACCGGGACACACAGCACCCGGTGGTGGACGCACAGGCTGCCCTTCGTATTCTGGGGGGGGCAATTCTGCGCTCGATAAAAACAACAGTAATCGTTCTCGAGGCAAACGGAGCAATTTGACAAAGGCACCCCCGTCCACACTCGCCGTGGACTTCACAAATGTTAGGGGGCTCAATTCCAACATCAACGCTGTCCACCACCATTTAGAGACTGCGAAGCCGGCCTTGCTCTTTCTTACCGAGACTCAGATTTCCTCCCCGGCTGATACTTCCTACCTCTCCTACCCGGGGTACAAATTGGAACATTCATTTGTGCCGCGGGCTGGAGTTTGCGTGTACGTCAGAGAGGATATCTGTTCTCGTCGCCTCGGGACGCTTGAAGGAAGGGACCTATCTAACCTCTGGCTGCGCGTAGACTGCGATGACCATCCGCGATTCTACGCATGCCTGTATAGGTCCCATAGCGGAAATACCGAAACTGACCGACTCATTGAGCACATCCAAATGGCTACAGATTCCCTGCTCGAAAGGGTTCCTACCGCTGAAATCGTGATACTTGGCGATTTTAACGCCCACCATGCCGATTGGCTCGGCTCTGAAACTACCGATCACGCGGGAAGATCCTTTCACGACTTTGCTTTAGCCTACGACCTGACACAAATGGTCCCTGCGATTACGCGAATACCAGATGTGGATGGTCATAAACCCTCTTTGTTGGACCTTCTGCTGACTTCACATCCGGAGAACTATCAAGTCTCTGTTGAACCGCCATTGGGTTCATCAGATCATTGTGTGGTCCGGAGCATTGTGCCGTTCACGCGCCCTCTACGGCCTAGCTTCGTGGGCTGTCGCCGCGTGTGGCACTATAAGTCAGCAGATTGGGATGGGATGCGGTCTTTTTTTGCGTCCTACCCTTGGGGGCCCATTTGCTTTTCGTCGAGTACTCCAGATGCCGTCGCTGACTCTGTCGCCGAGGTGGTCCTGCAGGGTATGAATCTTTTTACTCCATTCTCTTCGGTGCCGGTCGGTGGCAAGTCCCAGCCTTGGTTTAGGCGTTCTTGCAAAGCGGCTTTGCGCCGTAAGCATGAATGCTTCAAAGCCTGGGCAGAAGCGGTGACATCCTGTGATGTGACTATCGGCGAACGTAAAAAAGCATACAATTCAGCCTCCAGGTCCTTCAAGCGGGAAATCGCTAAAGCAAAGTCAGAGCACATTGCCAGATTTGGTGAGAAGTTGGCCCACCTCCCTTCGGGAACTCGAGCCTTCTGGTCTCTTGCCAAAGCTGTCCAAGGGAATTTCTGTCAGCCCTCAATTCCACCATTGCATAGGGAGGATGACTCACTGGCCCATACCGCGAAAGAGAAGGCCGATCTTCTAGGCTGTCTCTTTGCGTCGAACTCCACTCTGGATGATCAAGGGAAGGAACCACCGACACTATTGCGGTGTGATACTACGATGGCCGAAGTTATATTCCGGCAACGTGCTATCCGTAAAGCTTTGTCTTCCTTGGACATCCATAAGTCGAGCGGGCCTGATGGCATTCCCCCAATTGTGCTGCGTACTTGTGCTCCTGAGTTGGCTCCGGTCCTAACGCGCCTTTTCCGGTACCTTTACACGCTCGGCACTGTTCCGAAGTGCTGGAAGATCGCTTCGGTACATCCGATCCCTAAAAAAGGCGATCGCTCTGATCCGTCCAACTATCGCCCAATAGCTATTACCTCCTTGTTCTCCAAAATAATGGAAACCATTATTAACAGCCAGCTCTTGAGGTATCTAGAGGGCCACCAGCTGATTAGCGATTCCCAGTACGGTTTTCGTCGTGGTCGCTCGGCTGGTGACCTCCTTGTATACCTTACACATAGGTGGGCAGAGGCAATTGAGTCCAAGGGGGAAGCGCTGGCGGTAAGTTTGGACATAGCGAAAGCCTTCGATCGGGTGTGGCACAGAGCATTGCTCTCGAAGCTTCCAGCCTATGGGCTCCCAGAGAAATTATGCAACTGGATTTCCAGCTTTCTCGCTGATCGAAGCATCAAAGTCGTCATCGGCGGAGCATGCTCCGACCTGAAACCTGTGAATGCTGGTGTCCCACAAGGCTGTGTCCTATCCCCGACCCTGTTTATTCTGCATATCAATGATATGTTGCAGCTTAGCAACATTCATTGCTATGCGGACGACAGCACTGGGGATACTTTTTACACTGGCCGGGCAGGTATTTCTCGGGCTGTTGTCGATGAGTACCGGAACAAACTTGTGTCTGAAGTCGAAACTCTTCTACGTGGAGTCTCGGACTGGGGTAGACTAAATCTAGTCCAATTTAACCCCAAGAAGACACAAGTATGCGCGTTTTCTGCTAAAAAAACTCCCTTTGTCGCTACTCCCCTCTTCGAAGACACTCTCCTTAAAGCCTCAGCTAGCATCGGAATACTGGGCGTTGACATATCGAATAACGTTCAGTTTCGCGGTCATCTGGAAGGAAAGGCTAAATTAGCCTCCAAAAAGCTTGGTGTGCTCAGCAAGGCGAGACGGTACTTCACTCCGGGCCACCGCTTGCAACTATATAAAGCGCAAATTCGGCCCCACATGGAGTACTGCTCTCACCTCTGGGCGGGAGCTCCCCAGTACCAGCTCCTTCCACTTGACCGTATTCAACGAAGAGCGGTTCGAATCGTCGACGACCAGTCACTTTCCGTGCGGCTTGATCCCTTGGCGTTGCGTAGAGATGTAGGATCTCTCTGCATCTTCTACCGCATTTACCATGGAGAGTGTTCAGAGGAGTTGTTCGGTCTAATACCTGCAGCTGAGTTTCATCATCGGACGTCAAGGCAAAATACAAAATACCATCCGTATCACCTCGACGTCCATCGTTCCACAACAGAGCGTTTTCTAAGGCAGTTTTTGCCGCGCACCACCACTATGTGGAACCAGCTGCCCACAGAGGTATTTCCGAACCAATTCGACTTAGGGTCCTTCAAGAAAAGAGCGTACCAATTCTTGAAAGGCCGGCAACGCACTTGCGAGCCTTCTGGCATTGTGAGTGTCCATGGGCGAAGGTATCACTTAACATCAGGTGAGCCTCCTGCCCGTTTGCCTCCTATTACATAAAAAAAAAAAAAAAAAAAAAGATTGTTAATACACAAATTTATACATGTAACAAATACAGTAAATCCCCTTATAACACGGTACTCTCATAGCGCATTTTCTATTAAACGATTTCATTCCCTCGTATAACACGGGTGGATATTCACCACATAACGCGGGGATTTCACACGTTATATTTCTGCACTGTGACATTTATAATGATTTGTGCGCACTTATTTCGGTCATAACACTGTATTTACTTAATATTGGACATAAATTATGTTTAACGAGAAAAGTTAAACGTGAATAATTTGTACATAAAGCGTTATATGGGGTCATACAAGCGCGTTATGCGAGAATACTCCTACAAAGCGTTTCCATTTACGCGAAACGAATCTACCGTGTTATAGGAGGGTTTACTGTACTTATTAAAAAAACAACCTGTCTGCAACGTTTGACTAACTGAACATATAAAGCTATATGTATAATATCTTTTAATTTCGATAATCGAAACCTATAAATTATACAAAGCCGACCTAAGCAATTTAATTTGTAAAATTTAATTGCTTATATAATGTATAAACATAGGTTAAAAGATTAGCGAGAACGGACGGAGAAACACAATAAATTAAAAACGTTTTTGCGTTTTTCTAATATTTTTTTATTATTTTTTTAAATGTTACGCACATGCGTTTTCTCCTGATTAATACTACGGTATCATGAAGGTATACGATACTTAAAAGTGACATATACATTTATACATTAAATCAAAGTCTCCTTAAGTAATGATAAAGATGATATATTTCTATAAACAATATTTTTCCGCGAACAGCTATCGAACGTATCACTTTCCAAATTCTCAGCGAACAAACTTGCCGTTTTCCTTATATTTGTAATATTAGATATTTATTTACCTTATGTAACATCGATATCGTCGCTTAGTGGTCAATTGGATTAACCCGGAAGTCTAAGATTTGGTTATATACAATAAGATTATAGTAAAACCTGGACTAGTAGACAATACTTAATTGTTTATCTAATTTGATTCATTATTGATAAGTAAATATTTAAAAGTATATTAGTATAAATATTAACTTAATAAAATATTTTACGTTACCACTAAGCCTTAGTAACAAAATATGCACCGGAATAATTTTTTGTCCGTTTTTCTTGTTAATAGTTTTTCCATGCTAAGTCCAAAAATGGAAATCCTTGTGCGTATGAGTTGAATAATCTTTTATTCAAATTATTTATCAAGTCGTGGGGAAAACACAAATGACTCAATTGGTTATTTTCTATCGAGTTATGATTGATCTATAGATTAGGTATTTCCTATGAAACTTATTAACTTTTAGCACTGTAACAATATATTGAATATTGTTTACTTTTTCGTAATTTTGTACGACTCATTTATAAAACAAACGTATTTTTGTACGTAAGTCACGTCTATGAGTGATTTAAAAAACAACTCTTAACTATTTTGTCTATACCTAGAACCTGTAGCGATCATGCGGTTCTCATGTGAATATTTTTATTATTAATTAAACCAAAAAAAGATTTCGCACGCCATATTTGAATTATTATTATTTTTTTGTAGGCATATTAAAATTAATTTAGTAGCATTATACAATAATTTTAATTTTTTTAAACGGAAGTTAATTTAGTTTAGATGAACTTTTAATATTAATATAATTTCTAATTGTGCTACATTGCTAAGCCTCAAACCAAACAACCTTCTGGGTCTTAAAATTTGCTGAGTTATCTTCAACCGCCTTATAAATTGTTGTCGTAACTATTCTATGGGATTATTCCGAAAGGTCTAATTCAGAGTTCGGACTTAGATTGACTGCCTACGTCAAAAAGGTATTGAATTTTTGAATAGTACGAGATCCGGCTGCAGGATTAGTGCGCTCATCGGTTATTTGCTAGAAACCAAATTTTAATGTATATTTATAATTAGAAGAATGTATATCTACCAAGTTGCCTATCAAAATTTGGCCGCTAATATTTTTAATTAAATTATTCCAAAACAATATTTCACTCTACATTAAATATTTATCATCTTTAGCAGCAGGTAACCCTTATTTGCGGCCAGTATAAGCTAGGCCAATACATGATAGGTAAAGCACTACGCTAAACCACTAAGAACTTATTTTCTACAAATATATAATATGCTATATTTTTAATATATTTGTTACGAAAAACTAAGTAAAATAAAGTACACATTTTCGTGATTAAAACACAGTGATTTAGTGTTTACTTATGACAGCTCTCTATGCTCTAGCTCTGTTAAGCTGTTAGTGCCAGTGCATTCGCTTAACTAAATAGATTACCAATTTCCAGAACACGTATGGCAAGTGAACGTCCTGAAGAAAGGTCTTGGCGCATCCAAGAGCATCCGAGGTTTATATAACCTGTGTCTCACAGACAAGACTTTAACTCTGGTTAAGATCAAAAGCCACTACAAACATATCAGCGATCTGGTCATACCGGAACGTGTGGAGTACTCTCTGAAGAATATTAGACGGTAAGTTTTTAATAATTTTATTATTTTTATCGCGTATACTTGTTGATATTTTGGGGCTGTGTTTGTTACTACAGCAGTAGTGTTGGCCTAGTGGCTTTAGCTTGCGACTCTCATCCTTGAGGTCGTTGGTTCGATCCCCGGCTGTGCACCAATGGACTTTCTATCTATGTGCATATTAAACATTCGCTCGAACGGTGAAGGAAAACATCGTGAGGAAACTTCGACGGCGTGTGTAGGGCACAGGAGGCTGATGAGGCTTACTTATTAGATTAAATTTAGATTGGAGGATTTAATTAATATTGCTGGCTGGTGTCTCCTCAATTGTTGTAACTCCGTCCGATATATTCCTCAATCCAATATAACACTTTTTTCTTCTTCAGTTGGAATCAGTACTTTCTGAGTATGGCTAAACAAACAAACTCTTCAGCTTTATATTATTGAGCATAGATATGTTATCGAAGGAAATAGATAGATACAGATAATAGTGTCATACTCTAATACTCAATAGGGAAAACTAAAACTAATTGTTTCATAATCTAGTCTTCACATTCCATTATTTCTATAATTATACAACATAAGACATACGGAATAAGTTGTTAATAAAACAATCCAATCAGTAAGATAAGGTAGATTTTACCTTGTTGTAGTTTTTTTCTGAATCATACATAACTAAATAATAGTTATTGTACAATGTACATGTGTGCAATAAAATCCTACGTTAACACAATGATATACATACATGATTTTTAATTTAGGGCGATATAATTCTAAGAAAATCGTTTCCTTTAAAAAACACCGTCTCGTGTCGATGACCTGAACTTTTTCTTACACAAAATAAGACGCGGAAATTCATTTTAATGTTTCTAAGAAAGGTCCACAGTAGAAAAACAGACATGTTTCTTTGCTTTGTGCGAATGAAACTGCGATTCAAATTGGTATTGGTGTTTTAGTTGCCCGCTTAGTAGAGTTTGTTATTTAGTATTTTCCTGTTTACAGATACACGAACAACTGTAATATTTGTATTTTTGATAATTTTACTTAATAGGTTCGTTCGAGTCAAATAAACAAGCTCTCACAGCCATAATGTAGACAATTCTTCATTTCGTATATAAGCTATAAGCATGTATCAAAAATCATTTATTCATATAGGTAACACAATGTACACTTATGAACGTCAAAAAAGAAATATACATTAAATGCTTCTAATTTTACATTTACTACCAGTTCTCAAATCAAGGGCGTAGAACGGAAGAGAAGAACTGGCAATAAACTTTTACTATACTATAGCGACAAGTTTTCATCGTTTTAATTTACTACATATTTGAATAAAAGTTAGACAGTTAGTTCGGATTATTACCTGCAGCAGAGTTGCTGAGTTTCAGCATCGGACGTCGAGGATGAATACAAAATTCCACCGTATCACTTCGACGTCCGCCTGAGCGTTATTTAAAGTAGTTTTTGCCGCGCACCACCACTATGTGGAACCGTGGTGAAGTATTTCCGAACCAATTCGACTTAGAGTCCTCATATTCGTAAGCCCTCTGGCATTGAGACTGACCATGCGCGGTATCACTTAAAATCAGATGAGCCTCCTGCCCGTTTGCCCCCTGTTCTATAAAAAAGTTATTTAGTATTTTATTTTACACTATAAATGCAAATATAAATAATTAATAATAATGTTATTAATTACGTAACTTGAGTCTAATTGAAAAATAGCTATATCAACGCCATCTATTGCAAGCCAGCGGATTTTTACAAAAATAATTTTTTATCCCCTTGTTTTTCTTTGTCTTTTCTGAGGTTTTAATGTATGGTATATGTGAATTCGTGATGTTAGTAATTTCAACTATTCTATTTTTTTATTATTTTCGTGTTGTTCCCACGAGAATGTAAGTGCGTGCTCCTATTTCACCATGCCCCCTGCTGATAGAGGACAAATCTTTGTTTTTTAATTTATTTTATTATTATTTATTACTTAAGATGTCATGTGGAACATGGTGTAACGGTTGCAGCTCCTTACAAACGTTGGTTTTAAACCATGTTTTTTGTTTTAAAAAACTTGGCGATTAAAAAGAGTGACGGAGAGTTTATTGCTAGTTCTTCTCTTCCGTTCTACGCCTTTGATTTGAGAAGACTGTAAAAGTAGAAGCATTTAATGTATATTTATTTTTTGACGTTCATAGGTGTACATTGTGTTACCTATATGAATAAATGATTTTGACTTTGGTATGTTTTTGTTACCAGAATTACCCGACCAGTTGTTAAAATTTTACGCTTACACGTTTTGTTTGGGACGTTTTTATCTATGCAGAAGTTGCGGGCTTGTCTCAGCATTGCTTGTCTATTACTGGATGCAGATTATTTTAGGTTCGCTTTGTTCTCCCAGTTATAAATAACACTTAATTATAATGCGAGACACGTCTGGTACAGTTTATATCGCATTTAGCTGCGTGTGAATTCTTAAGTGATACACGTTGGTGCAGTATTAAATTGCGTTTTGCCATAGCCAGGTTTACTAAATATTGTAGATGTAGAATGATGTGCTGTTGGTCAACAATATACCATATCATATAGGTCATAAAATGCGTTCAGGATTTTAGGGGAAAATTGATTTCCTTGAGTAACAAGCTATACTATTCCAAGCAACCTATATGAATCGGTCTATCAGTAACCGAAACCCCATGAAAATCCGTGCAGTAGTTTATGAGAGAGAAGGATTTTGTTTTATAATATGTAGTGATGATTACTGGACTGTTCTGTTTAAAAATCCATTTCGTTTTACAGAAATAGATCAAGATTTCACAAATAAATAATTTACAGATTTTTCTGCAATGACTGTCTTATATCCTAGGTATTTTCATTGTCAGCCTAATTGACAAGTTGCAAATGTTAAAATCCTTTTAAAAACTTAGTTCTATGAGTACCGACCCTCAACTGAATGTTAAAACGTATAACTGTGCGTTCGTTGCACTGTAGAAGCAATATTTGGCACTTGTTTTGATGATTCACTGAGCGCGTGGGCTATACCAGGCCATGTTTTGTTGAATGGACTTAATACGCGTCTCAGACGGGTTTGATTTGTTTTCGTCTTGGAATTATTGGCATCACATTTGTCTGATTGTTCGTTTTAGGAACAAAGACGAGTTTTGGGAGTATTAGTTCAAATCATTGCTAATTCCGGTTATATTTACTTGAATTGTTGCGTGTCTACAGAAATTCAAGTTTTTCAGCTCAGTGATGGTCTGGAAGTCGTACATTTGTAACATTTGCTCACGCTACAACCTTTTTAGGTCTGGGCCTCAGATTTCTGTATCTGATTCATGATGAAAAAAAAATACATGGCGATTAAAAAGAGTGGCGGAGAGTTTATTGCCAGTTCTTCTCTTCCGTTCTACGCCCTTGATTTGAGAACTGGCACTAAATGTAAAATTAGAAGCACTAATATTATGTATTTCTTTGCTGACAAGTCATAAGTGTACAATGTTACCCATATGATTAAATGATTTTTGAATTTGAATTTGAATCATATGGTAATCTAATAGGCAAGTAGGTGATTAGCCTTCTGTGCCTGACGCACGCCGTTGACTTTTTGGGTCTAAGACATGTCAGTTTCCTCACGATGTTTTCCTTCACCGTTCGAGCGAATGTTAAATGCGCGCATAGAAAGTCCATAGGTGCATAGTCGGGGATCGAACCTACGAACTCAGGGAGGAGAGGCGCACGCTGAAGCCAATAGGCCAACACTGCTCACCGCGTCAACTTTTAGGGGCATTAAAAAACATTAGGAATTAAGTCAATTCGACTTCGGTTCCTTCAAGAAAAGAGCGTACCAATTATTATTAAAAGGCCGACCATGCACTAGCCTTATGTCAATGGGCTGCGGTGTCACATAACATCAGGTGAGCCTCCTGTCCTTATTATATATAAAAAAAGAATGAAGTATGTATACCTACGTCAATATGATAATTTAAATTTTGGATAAATAAAACTCGAAAACATAAGTTTCATACAATATTTATCGTTTTTATTTTATTACGATAAGTTTGCGTTTTGATATATACTTAGAATTATGGATAACTGCCGTATGCCCAAAATTAGGTTTAAAGACTTTATTTCTCAAAAAGACAAAAAATGTCACTTACATGAGAATAATACTCTAGATTAACCTAACATTGTAGTGGTTCTTAAAATAATCACAATAAAAGATAGCCCTACATGCAATAAAAGTAATTAAAGAAATATGAATTAAAAGTAATTATAAGAAATGAATTTAAAAGTAATTTTGTTTAACATATTCACTTAGCTTCGATTTGAATAAATTGATAGAAGTAATATTTTTTATATCTGTGGGTGGTTTATTATAGGTACAATTTATTGGGTTTTATATTACGAAGCCAGTTTGCAGCGAGGTTACAGTCTCGATCTCCTAAGATCTTTATTAATAGTTTTCATTTTTAACCAACGTTAATTTCAGATCAAATTTTTGTTGTTAATGCGAAAGTGATTTAAATTCTTTGACAGATGCGGTGATTTGGAATGTTTCTTCTATATGGAAGTGGGACGGCAGACGTCGACAGGTGCGGGAGACTTGTGGATGCATTTAGACATCGCGCAGAGCATGCATTCAACTATATATCAGTAAGTTATATTATATCATATATTTAGTTGACCTGGATTTGAACCCAGAACAGTGTGAACAGATGAGGATAATGTCTGTATGATGCTCCATTAGACGGGTTACAGGTTGGCAAACACACAAAAAATACACTTGAACACTTAGATTTATATTTTATACAATTACGTTCCTCAATAAAGAACTCTAAAAATTAAATAATCTTAACTGAAAAATCTATTTACAATGTAACAAATATTCGTTATTCTTATGTACCATTCTACATTTAGCGTATTAATAGGAATTTTTCTAACATATACTAAATTAATAGACACGTATAATTGCGAAGAACATACGAAGAGAATAATCACGTTGTTATAATTAATTCGCGCCTGCAAAAAATTATTGGCAAAAGCTCCCTCAGTATACGAAATAATTTTATGGAAGGTACTAATTCTACATCTAATTTTTAACCTCTATTTTCATATTTTAAATTACTATCGTGTTAACATAAGTAAATGTGACGTTATGTAGCCAACTATAAAAATGAATTGTGAGTACATTTAGATAAGAATATTTTTGCAAATAATAGAATTGAAATATTACGCCGAAAGTTAACTGTAAATGTTTAGTTTGAGAGTTAAATATATAATAGTTCCAATATATTGCACTTTTATATAATTATTGTGTATTATGTAATTAACTAAAACTTGTCGGTCGGAGCTGATGTTTTGGTGTTACAGCCATTTTTACTCGATCTGTCTACACCTTTTAAATTGTCTTCAATCTGTTGCAACGTCCGGCCTTTCGTCTCCGGCATCAAAAACCACATAACTATCAAACAGTACAAAATCACACTCCCATATATTCCGTACACACCTTCAATACCCACTGAAGATGTGAGGTAGGGGAAGGTCTTTAATATTAGAAAGTGGAAAAGCGTCGCTATAGCGGTCCCAAAGCTTATACCGATGCTGCGGTAAGCCAAAGGAAATATTTCCCCAGCAATTACGCACATTATTGGTAATACTCCTGCGGATACAGCGAAACATTGAAGATTCAGTAGTAAAGCTGGTATCCATATGTAGTCAAATAAGGTAATGCCTTGTTTTATCATAATGACATGGGCAACTACAGCGACGTGTGCAATTAAGCACAGGACACCAGTGCTAAACGCCACGGTGCGACGCAAACACATCTTCATGAAGTAAACAGCCAGTATATTGGTGATTATACGTAATATATCTATCTCTACCAGCCAGAAATTCGCATCAACGCCCGGGCCCATAATGAGCCCCACTATAGCTACCCCGTAAACTGCTAAATTCATCCCACCAGCCACATACACCAGTAACGTGACATGCAAGAATAGAAGAATGGGCTTATAAAATTCTACTTTACGTACAATCTCCACGCTGTTTTTAAGATTTATGACAGTTTTTGTCGCATTGTGCTCCATTCTAGCTTGGATGAGCTCGTTTAGCTCGGCGTCTTCCTGATCGCCTCTAAGTTTATGGAAATGTTGTTTACATTCATCATATTTCCCTTTACTTGCGAGCCAACTCGGGGATTCTGGTAGAAAAAATGTCATGATAAAGCTGATTAAAGTGAATGAGACACAGATGAGAGCGGTCATCTTCCAGTGTATCAGCGATCCTATCAAATGCACTAAAAACATGCCAAGTGTTTGTGCAACTGTAGTTGTTGTTAGGAATGCCCCGCGGTTCTTAGGACTTGAGTACTCTCCTATAACGACAGCTCGTAGAGGTACCATTTGCCCAAATGATAGTCCGTGCATCAGTCTTGCAAGTAGAATAATCTAAAAATAATTATTTGATAAATTTGTCGAATAACATTTGGAAGACTTCCACGAACCGCTTTACAAGACACTTTCTTTTGCGAACTAGCGAGCTGTGGAATCGACTCCCAGTGGGTCTTCCCTGGGATATACGACCTCGTATTATTATTATTATATTAATAATACGATGTCGTATTAATATTATTATATTACAAAGAAAGAGTATACTCCTGCCTAAAAGGCCGGCAACGCACCCACTAAAATGGGTGTCCATGGGCAGCGATGACATTTTTTTTGGCGTCCCGTAGGCTCGTTTTCCCTCCTATATAATAAAAAAGTGCGTGCGTACAAAGTACACATGTCAGAAGTGAAACTTCTTTGTAAATTAATTATTGAGTAATTAAGCTGCCCAAATCCCATAAATTAATTTTGCCAGTCTTTCTATATTAGTGAATGATACTAAGGCTAATTAAAAACTAGAACTAAAATTTGTTTTTGTTGTCTATATATAAATACCACCATAAATATGGTAACAATTACCAAATAATATAACAAATTAATTATTATCATAATTGCTAACTTATGATAATAATGAAACTACTAAACGAATACATCAACCATTAGCGTGTTGCTTCATGCTACGTTCGCCCTTTCTCACTCTCTCTTAATCGGTCTCAATCGCTCACTCCCTTTTCTTCGACAAAAACGCTGCACATCTTTGTGACGTTCCGTAAATTTTTACCCACATGCACCTAAAGAAGTTTCAATTCAAATAATATTCTTATATTTCTAATGAAATGCTCACCTACTGCTTGTATTTCTTTTCTACTTACACTTATAATGCTATACAAATCATACTAGTTGTACCAACCTGAACGTTGTTTGCAAATATTATCAGAAGCCATCCTACAACAGCCGGTATATTGATCAAGAAATGCGCCTTTTTTCGACCCAATTTATCCAGTATCAATGGCATGGATAAATTACCCACTAACATCGCTATGGTGATAATTGAAGCTGAAAAAATCTACAATTATAAAACGTTACTTTTATCTACATTTTTCCGAGTTCTACATTGTCTCACAAAATTATTGGGTGAGTGAAAAATATAAGATTTTGAAAATGTATTAGCAAGAGGCTTACCTACTAGCCACATTGGATGCTTTAAAAAATCTGTTTTATTGCGCATATGTCCAAGTAAACTGATTTAACTTAATTCCTAATCGATCTCTTTTCAACGCAGCGTTAAACACATTTTGACAGAGAGAGCTATCTCAAAAAATACCAATGGCACACCCGATCGAAGGCTGGATATATTGTACTAGACTAATCACTAGCGCCTCCCCGAGAACAAGGAGGTTATAGCTATTTAACAATAGTTGGATGGGTTAGATAGAGTTTAATTTAGGTACGAATTAAATATGAATAATTTACAAAATAAATGTGACATGCTCGTTAAAATGTACGATAACGAAAATAAATTTGTCTCCTCTCAATTTAATCAGATAATAGTAAGCCGGTCTTATCTTTTTTCTATTAGTTACAATTTTTCCTGCTGTACAATCCTAGATCCTAGCATAAGTTAATCTGGATTTTAAAGCATACATAAAAGTACTAAACTTTACTAATAGACACAGATTAGTCACTGTTCCATATCATTCAATATTTTGGAATCTTTGTTAGTGGCAAAGGTGAATATTTTATTGTGTTGTGTGTACATTAGTTAAAACACCTATAATAAGCAAATATAAGTAAGAGGAGTTATTATTTTATAAGTAAATCTGTTATGACGTGACAAACATACACCATCTGAGTCCCTAATTACAACTATTAACTCCGGTCCTTAATACGTACCTATCCATGACTCCTGGGCCTTGGTCAGAGGTATGAGAGAATCTGGTAGTTTGAGTTGTGGCAGCAGCACCGCAGGGAAGCCATATGCGCAACCATTACTTAGCACATTCATAGATACAGTTGCACACACGAAACACTGGAAAATATAATATTCGTTTGTGAAGTAACCAATGTTTTATTTCTTCATTATAATCACATTATAAAAGTATCTTAAGGCCCTATCCCAGCCAAGGGCGGATCCAGCTTTGGTGCCAGGAGGGGGTCACATAGTCGTGGTCAAGTCAAGTACTTTATAATTTAATTTTGATAACAATAGATACAAGTAAAAAGTAGGTATTTTATTAATGTACGTATGTATTGCACTTAAAAATATTTATTCTTTATTGTACACTTGAAAAACTTAACACATAATATTGTGTACATACAGGTTGGTCCAACTAGTGACGTCAATAATTCTTTTTTAGATTCCTCACACTTGGGGGCATACGAAAATACCCCATGTATGTTCCGCGATTTTTTGTAGTTTTCGAGTTAAATTTTTTTTTGTGTTTTTTTAATGCTTTCTGCCAGCGATGTTTCAAAAATTCCTATCTTTTTTTGTTGTAGGTATTTTGCAGTTTTTTTTTCTGTGAAATAATATTTGTCTTAAATGTTGTTTAAATAAAAAAAAATCTCGAGTGTCGAAACACCGCGACACGAGAATTTTATATATTAGAAATAGTATTTTTTCAGTAAATTGTGTTTTTTATTTGTTATTAAAAAAAACAGGTAATTTTACAACTAGCAATAATCATTTCGAATAACATTTTGAATTTTGAGTGGTAAGACCAAAATGATTGTAAGAATTACACGAGCTACTTTTTTACGGGTATTAAAATTAGTAAAAAATAGATCGTAAAGTTTCATTTGCCATAAGGATAATAAAAGTTAAAAAAAAAACAGTTTTAATGCTTTAATGATTTTTTGCCTTTCCACATTAAAAGGCCGATTACAGCTACATTTTTTTACGGGTATTATAATTAATTAAAAAACCACATTATTAAGTTTAATTTACCATAAGAATAATAAAAGTCGAAAAAAAAAACATTTTTAATGCTTCAATGATTTTAAGCCTATCCACCAAAAAAATCCACCGATTACAACAAAAAAAGACCAAGTTTGGGCAAATCCAGCTAAAAACTAAACTTCTAACTTTAAAACCTTTTTTTAAGTAGCTTTAACTAATTTTAAGAAGCTGGGATTTTTTTTTACTTGAACATCATTTAAGGCAATCATTTAACAGAAAAAAAACTGCAAAATACCTACAACAAAAAAAGATATAAATTTTTGAAACCTCGCTGGCAGAAAACATTAAAAAAACACAAAAATGTATAACTCGAAAACTACAAAAAATCGCGGAACATACATGGGGTATTTTCGTATACCCCCAGGTGTGAGGAATCTAAAAAAAATTTAATGACGTCACTAGTTGGATCAACCTTATACACGTACATATTACCATCTTCTCTTGAAGACATCCAGAGAAACACTATCACGTTTTTTTTTTAAGTGGAATCTCGCTGTTGGCCTTTAGGGCCTTTACAGCTCAGCTCGGGCTGTTTTGGCGAGCTTAGCTCGGCCTGACGTCACGTACGGAATGAGGCAGCCTTTTTATATTACATAACCGTGGTGAATGATTTGTCATAACAACTAGAGGTATGTCGAGGGGTATTACGCTAAACTTCGCAAAAGTGAAGAGATGGTACGACAAGGGATTCCATCAAACAAAATAGAAACAGACAAAATACATATATTTTAATAACTAAATCAATTTTTCCCGAAACGCGTTATTACGTCATTTACGTCAACGGGTACGTTTTCATGAACGTGGAGAAGTGCTAGTCCGGTTAGGCGATCTTCAACCATTGAAGATCTTAGCCACGATTTAATTCTGCGCAACGTAGAGAAAGACCTTTCTGCTGTCGCTTCGCTGACAGGGTAGTGTATCCAATTTTCCTATATTAGGATACTATATTGATGTCACAATTTAAAATAAGACTATGTTATGATATGTTGAAGTTTAGTCGTTCCGATTTCGATTAAGGTAAGGTCTAGCTAGACGTTTCATAGCGACAAGCGCGCGCAAGTGTGGCGCGGAAAATTCAAATTTTCGATGCGTTCATTCCCAAACGTTTGCCATCATACAAAGTTATTATGTTATATTAAATTAATTAAATATTGAAGGTATGTAGTTACATATAATCTGTATGGTGACAAATTTATATATATAAAATCATTATGTTCAATTAGTGGTCCACATAAGTCCTGCTCAGGGGGGGGTCATGACCCCCATGACCCCCCCCCTGGATCCGCCGTTGATCCCAGCACGAATTGCTGTGTCAGTGTCTCGGGGTGGACTGCGGGGCTCAGTGGAGCACTGAGGCGCGGCCCGTAATAAAAATTAGTTATTAAAACATTAAATTAATGTAATTTTACTTTTTTTTTTCTGAAATGGATTACTTGTCTTGCGATAAAATATATCGTGTAAATTTCAAAGTCATATTCTTTATACATTTTCGTTAGGTATAAAATGAATTCAAATGTCAAAAATTGGATGTTTGCATTTTTTTTCTATCAAGCTAACTTATTTAAATTGCGTATCGATCTTCCAAAATGGATGCATAAACTACTCAACTCCATTATATATTTTTTCCATTCTCCCTACTTCAAGTAATGATCTCGAAAATGGAAAGAAACAATGTACTTTTTTGGAATTGGGTGACCAGATCGGTCCTTAACTCATGTTTACAGACCATTCAATACATTTTAGCGTACGTATAGCAAAAACGAAAATCAATATTAATTCAATCATAAGTTCCACAATCCGTGAAAAAAAGAGCGTAAAATTCCAGCAACGTACCCATTTGTTATACTTGTCATACGATATTAATTTAATTGTTTCTGTTTTTCTGCACTAGTGTTAATTGTACAAGACGGATCTATTGGTGCACTTGGCCGGCTTTGACCCTGATGTCGTGGAGATTCAGGGTAATAGGAATAGCACACGTAACCATTAAGCTAGCACTTCTCTATGAGAAGTCATTCCTAATTGGTTGTCATAATTTAAATTAAGAAATTAGCTAAAATTACTATATAGCTCTTCAATGAAAATTTAAACAGAAGATTAAAACAATCCTATTTAATATGTATTTTTCTGTCAAATATAAAACTTTTTTTTGAAATTCGAAGAAATTAAATATTCTAAACTTATTTTTACTACCCCCATTAACAATAAAATATATATATTTTTGTTAGCATAATTAACATTTTAAATGTACAAGAGTTTTGTATAAATCATTTTATACAAAGAAAATAAATCTTACTTGTATAAGAAACGGCGATATGACAAATGGAAGATACATGATGAACTTATTCTTCTTTAACACGCTCCGCACTCCTTGTTTACCCAAATTAGTTATATTTTTTAAGGATAATATTATATCCTATAATATTTTCCTCTAAACACGTCGATCGCGAATATCAGAATTATGCAGACAAGTCGAAACTAACTTTATTATTGACGCAACGGTTACATTATAAAGCGTTATCTTCACTATCAGGTTGTTTATACAGAGTTTCAGGTTGAACATTTTTAACTGGTTTTTAAAGTCAAACTGAATTAATTTATCCAAAAAAAAGAAAAACGAAACGAAGAATCGAAATTTTTTGTTGCAAACGTGTTATGTTGACTGATTAAAAATAATTAAAGCACTCACTCAGATTATGATTGTCTGCTTAATATATGAAAAAATATAACATTTTAAAAATTCTCAACCTTAGACACGACATCTATTCGGTACGTTTAACTGTGGGTGTTTATTTAAACTTAATTAACAATTATAGTTTATAATATTTTTCAAATTTTTTTTTACATTTATATTAAATCATACGTTATTTTCCGGGAATGGAACAGGACATACACAAATAATACACGTATTTAAATACAAAACAACACGATGTGTATTGTCATATTTTTCAACTAGTACAGCTACGGTTTCCTAGAAAAGCGGTGCCGTTAACTAACGGCTGTCATTTTACGGTAGTTAATAAACGGCCGTCTTTACGGTGGCCAAGCTGTGGTTTCCGTATTTTTGAAGTGTTATTCCAATTTCGTTCCACAAATTTTGCTTCATCTGATCTTGTCTGTACTCTTTGGATTTGATATTGTACAAAGCTTCATAATTTTTAACAAAATCAATTAATTTTTCATCATTTTCGCTCGTCCAAGTCATTGTATTATTTAATATGTGCACCGCTACACGCGAAAAACGTGGAACTACTGTTTATCACCGCTATGACGGCCGTCGTGAAAATTACAGCACCGCTATTTGACGTTACGGTGACACTCGACGTTCTCTAGAACACCTACTCCGATTATTTATAGACGTATGGGTGGCGTCACCCAACGTTACATTACGGCCGTTAGTTAACGGCACCGCTTTTATAGGAAACCGTAGATAGCCGCGCTCTCGGCCCTATTTTACCACTTTCAAGGGTAAGATACTAAGTAGTACTAACTAGGGAAGGTAACAACTACAACCAGATCTAATTTAGGATAAGATAAGGGTATATAAATCGACAATAATAAAGTATTATTTTTTTACTTTAAATAAGAAACGTACTCATTTCACTACACCATGTAGTCTATTAGCTAAGCAAATTCAAACAGAGATTGTGTAAATGATTATTTACTTTTCAGTGCGATGATGAACTGCGCGAAAGAGTCGGAGAATGAAAAGGATCATATAGTGGTACCTGGGAAAAGTTCTTTGCTCGAGAGTTCGAACCCACTACCCGCACAAAGGCAAACCTACTCAGATGGCAGAGGACGCGCTGGACTTTATAACGGTATGTATTTAATGGTTTATAATTTATTACCTCTTAACTAAATGACCTTGGCGTTTTTATAAGTTAGTTTAAACAATTGCTATCGGAATACATTTATTATAGTTTAACAATAAGAATGTTCTTTTGTAGTTAAACTAATTATTTACTTTTTATATTTTTAATTAATAAAGTGATATTACAATATGTGATTAACACACTAAACAGATTACATTCACTCTCAATTAAATTTGGTTCAGGTTAAATGTGTCAGGAAATGGAAAAGCGTACTTACATTAAATAAAATTTCAATAATGGCACACATAATTTTTTTGATGAAACCGAGCTTTAATGAATTTAAGAACGACGGTATATCTTAATATTGCATATTATAGAATATTTTGATTACATTACGACTGGTTATATAAAAAGCTGGGGTAGTCAGATAGTTTATACAACGCTGTAATGAAAGTAATAAAAATTTTGTAACTGTGCGATTTCCAAAAAATCTTTTCTCTTACGCAGATCATTAGTTCAATAGTACAAAAATCTTTAGTTGAAAACTGATGTATGCAATTGAACCCTCGCTTGAATGATAACCTCGTATGTCCAGAGAACCAAACATTACAGGAAATGAAAAATATTGCATTTCGTCAATGTTCTTTAAAATATTATTATGTCCATAGTTTTAGATGGTCATGATTATACCAGTAAAATGACATAAGAGTCTTAAGAATAAAAAATAAATGGTTTTTTGACATACAAGGTTATTATTCTACAGTGACAGTACAGTTCTATAGGGTCTTATATTGCGCGGCTGATTTCGACTAAAAGATACTTGTAGATGTCATTTAGTAGAATACATAGTGTGTCATAGTAGTTTGTTTGACTTACAGTAGAGTAGAATGTTTGATCGACAATTTTATTAACCCACTAAGCTACCAAATAATATGTTATATGTTATTCTTAAAATAAGATATTTTGAAAAATATCTCTTTAATATTTATCATTTTTGTTTAATGATTGTGTAAATAGAATAGCTATTTATATTGAAGCTATGTGGGTAAATAAAGTTGTTTTGACTAATATATAGATAGCGTTTAACTATATTAGTAGTACATAGTTCCATTATCACTTATGTAACATAGCACGTAGATAGCTCAAATACCTTACACGATTTCAAATCCTCACCATTTAAGTTTCACGAGTATAAATATAATTATCAGTTAAAAGTTTATTCCTTCATTAAAAGTTTACAGTTATGATGTTTAACTTATAATTACCTATATTACCATCTATATATGGTTCGTAAAAGGCCGGCAACGCACTTGCAATACTTATGGCAATGTGAGTGCATCGGCGGCGGTATCATTTAACATCAGGTGAGTCTACCCGTTTGCCATCATAAATGTAAAAAAAAAGAAATTTCAATATCTAGTTCAAAATTTTTTGGTATATAATTGTTAGATTATTTACACAAATGAATACAAAAGTTCACAATTATTAAACCTATGAAGAAACAAATTACACCCCACACACTATCTTTAAAATGTAGTTTAGTATTGTGTATGTATGTAGCGTAGTGGGTTCACGCGTTGCGCATTGCAGAGAAGGGCCTCTGCGTGGGCGCGTGCATACGGCAGTGCGTCTGCGCCTTCGCCACCTACTCCATTGACGATTCGGCTGCTGGGCGCTGCCGTCCCCACTAACGGTACGAGATCGCTCTATTGGCTGATTCTCTTCTCTTGTATGCTCGGTGACATTCTAGACTCTTCTTGCAAGTCTAACTACTTTGAAAACTATTTCTCATACTTTTGAAAGCATACTAGGACTATTTTTTTTTAGTATTTTTAAGAAATTATATCTTTCCTTGTAAACTATTTAATCCTTTTCTTTATTAATCAATATAAAATAATAAAGTTATTATTATTGTCTTGAAAACAGATTGAAGTGAGGATCTGTTTTAATTAGTTTGTCTAGATTGTAAACCGAGTGTACAGAATGTTGGAAATGTTCATTCACCAGCTCAATTCGTTCATGGCTGTCAAATGGTCGTGCTTGGTTATTGAGGCATCGTAACTCATTCATCGTTCATCCTCATTCACCATCGGAGAAAAGATTGATAACTAATTTCTCGTCAGAATATCTGAATGGCTTTTCAATGGTGACTCAAATTGATGTGGTGTATAATTAACTGTTAACTATCAAATCATTGAATTTCTAATAGCTCGATTAATAACTGATGCTTTAAATGTGATGGTGACATCTCTATTAACCGATAAGCATGAAATGAACTGCGAAATTTAACGGCTTTAAAGATATTTGGAAAATGCAAAAGAACAAAATGTAGCATGTTTTAACAACGCTCATAATATTAAACATTGAATTTACAATAACCGTGTACCCCAAAATCTGTATGAGTATATGTACTTTGAATTTGTATGGTATGATGAATGATTGTTGTCTGCATGGATCGGTGATGGTTCGGTCTTGTGTTGTGTGCGTCATTTACTCACCTGTGTGTAAAGATATGGTAAAACAAACGGCCGATACAGTTACTTTCCAACATATAATTAACTGGCCAACAGTGCGTGTACGCTAGATTTTGTTTAAACACAACAAGTATTTTTTAAATCATGCCATATCTTTATATGAACGTTGTAATCACATTCCGACCATGGTACTTGACATTTCGGTTGACAGTTGCATTCAGGCAAAATAAAGTCTTGCGATTCTACGTTTAAACACGTACACAAGGTACCATAGTCAATTCAAGAATAACCAACGCACCGGGTGACGCTTGGTGCCAGATGTTTACGTGTCGCTTCTCATTGTCTTCAGCAGAAAACCAACCGCCGAATAACACACTAACGCCCGAAAAGCAGGACCGCCCCGCGCGGCATATTAAACACCACCGTACAGTGTCACTCCCCGCCGGCTGTCAGTCTTCCAGGAGCCTTTGAAGATCGCCCACGGCAGAACTAGATCCGAGCCTCTCACAAGGGACGAAGTAGACCGAGCTATCTTAGAGAAAACATTGATGCATTCCTCCTGCAAAACCGTCAATGGAACGGATACGATCAAGAAGAACCCATGGTGCAGACGTGCAAGTACCGGCACAAGGTTTTCCAAACTGTCGCCGGCGCATACCAAGAGTATGTATCATGCTTCGACTAACCAACATCGCATCGCATACACTAATCCCACTTCTGATTTCCATTTATCGGATTTGCTTGTGTTTTGTCTGCATGTGTTTATTTGCTTTTGTGATCGTTACCCTTTGTATATACTCCCCAATGTATATTTTGCTGTAAAATCTTTGTTCGTGAGCTTGTAAGTTGTGTATGCTTGAGACAAAAGTCTAACTGTATCAATTAAGAATTAGCTTCAGCATGAGTAGAAGTAAGTATGCATAGATTAATATATGTCATTTCGCTCTTAAACGGAAGTATACGTAGGCAATGGGTATATAATTACATCGGTATTAAAACGATCCGTTAATAAGTCACCGTTGATAAAAAATAAAATAAAATATGTTTATTATGGAACATAAGATACATGTATCACTTATTCCACGTCATTAAATTTGAAGGCATCCCTACTCATCGGCAAAGAAGACAGAGGGTGTAGGCCGAGAGAAAAAGCCGGCGTAAAAAACTCTCGGTACTCTTTTAAAACAGCAAATCATCAAACAACACTTATTTAAAACAAATATCGCAAATTAATTAGAAGTAGCCTGTCTAGCACTAGTCCCAGGCCCTTTTATCAACTAGATAATCGTTGACTTTATAGTAAGCCTTTTTACACAGCTTTTCTTTAATACATTTCTTAAATTTATTGAAAGGCAGTGATAAAAGAGCCTCTGGGATTTTATTAAAGAAGAGTATACCTTTCCCCAAAAAAGAATTACTAACTTTAGATAGTCTAGTACGGGGAAATTGCAGCCTGCGTTTGTTCCGTGTATTAACATTGTGCGTATGTTCTATTCTAGTAAACTTATCACTATTTTTGTATACATACATAATATTTTCATAAATATATTGCGAGGGAAAGGTAAGTATATTAATTTCCTTGAATTTATCTCTAAGAGATTCCCTACATTTTAAATTATAGATTGCACGAATAGCCCTCTTCTGCAGGATGAAAATAGTTTCGACATCAGCAGCATGACCCCATAATAATAAGCCATAAGTCATTAAGCTATGAAAGTAACTAAAATAAACAAGTCTAGCTGTATCGACATCAGTTAGTGAGCGAATTTTTTTAACCGCATAGGCTGCAGAACTAAGTCTCTTCGCCAATCCGTTAATATGAGGGGACCACTGAAGTTTTGAATCCATGGTGATTCCGAGAAATACAGTTGTATCATCCAGATTCAATTCCTCACCGTTTATAATTGGTCTAGTATCCATAACCCTTGCATTTTTTGCACAAAATTTAATGCATTTTGTCTTTTTTGCATTAAGTAGAAGGTTATTCATACTAAACCAATGGACAATCGAAGACAGAGCATCGTCAAAATTTGTTATTTGTCGTTTGATTTTAAAAATCAAGGACGTGTCATCAGCAAACAAAACTATCTGATGTTTTCTCTCTACCATGAAAGGTAGATCATTTATATAAACAAGAAAGAGGAAAGGGCCAAGAATTGAGCCCTGTGGTACCCCCATATCTACTGCCGACCCAGAGGACCTCTTGCCTGTCGTTGTTCACAGATGTAACGGCACTTCGTAATCGTTGTGAGACGATGCCTTCTAGGGCTTGTTCCTCGTTCGAGTCGGACCGTCCACAAATAACGAGGCACACTGATGTCGTTGACGGTACGTCCTAAATTTTCTAAAGGTATAATTATAGATTTTAAAACCAATTTCCTTTGGGAAGACGTAGGAAGGATCCTACAAAAAAATGTGTCTCAATTTTGTTAGGGAACAAATGTTTGTTGTTGCACATAAATATATATTTACCCGTCTATGTGCTAAGGTAATGAATAAATTGTATGTATTGCTAAAAAATAATATGGACTTGTATAGAAAAACACCTTTTGTATGGCAATCAAAGTTTATAATAATTTACCAAAACATTCAAAGATATTCCTACTACTTAGAGTTTATAAAAATCGACACAATACTCTATTTTTGGAAAAAAAATTTATTATTTTATCAATTATTATTTGGGTGCAACATTATAATTAAAATTAATTTCATTAAAGTGATAAAATAATAAGAATTTACTATAATATATGACTCTTAATGTAATATTCATTTATATTTTGCAGAAATGTATACATTATACTTACAGACTAAGCCAATACAATAATATCGAGAAAATTAAAATAGAATATAATAAAGTTTATAAAACACAAAATATACACAATATCGCTAATGTGAATTAACTCTGCGAACATATATATACGTCGATACTCGATAGTGTCGGAGACAGCATTCAGTAGGCGGCAACGTCTTGGATAACGGGGGAATTTATAACTTTTATTTGTAACATATTCTTGCAAATAAATTATTATTATTATTAGGTCTGGCTTCATCACGCGACGACATAGATTCTATATCAGAATGGTATCGCACTCCGCGAATACTGGAAGAGCCGGACTGCTGCGAATATATGTTGCCTCGGGACTTTATGAGGTAGGCTGTTCAGATGTACAAACTAAACTATCTTATCGTAACGTTATATGTGAGAATACGTCAACCGCCTTTGTAATAACACTGATCTAAAGGATTCTATTGAAGTTTTGCCGTAATACATAGTTTTTTCGTATAATATATATAAAAATTAAATTATATTATCATAGGATAACATGCATAACTGGTAACATTTCCGCCATAGGTTTTACTAGACGAATGTTTGTTGCACAATTTATTGATTAAATATATAAATTATATCATATAAAGAAAAAACTGTTTGACCGGATTGAAGTTATGTATTATTATAAATTTACAACTATTTAACATAATTTTAAATTTATCTAAAATCTAAAATCTTTTAGTCGATACCAACTCCGGGGTAATAAATACAGATAAGGCAACTTTCTCTACAGCTGTGATACTTTTTGACATCCAACATCTTTTGTCTTCAGTCACCGTGACCACGCACGCTGTAAAGCACGCGAAACGTCGGATAAATTTAAAATTATGTTAAATAGTTGTAAATTTATAATAATACATAACTTCAATCCGGTCAAACAGTTTTTTCTTTAAATGTGTAAAGGTTATGTAAATCAAAGACAATACAATTATATCATAGCTAAACAAATAAAGAATTTTGAATTTTTCTTTTTAATTTTGATTGTATTCTATTGTAAAATATTTATATTTTAGTTCAGTAAGGACAAAATTGTATGTTTTTTAAAAACAGTATGCGCACGGGGTCAATTGCACATTCTCGAACATCGTCAATGGGGGTGGACGACGGCGGTGACAGAGACGTGGGTGACATACCTGACGGCTATTTGCCCATGGGTCCGCCGCACTTGTCCTCATCTGCCTCCGTTTGTAGCGGGACGCCTTCTACGGATCTTAAAGATGTAATTATTATAATTGAATAACAATTACAAAGTCTGTTTTGGGTACACAATTTACTGTTGCTATTGTCATTCCAGCCAACGATCGCCCGAACTCCGCCAACCCATTCAGACATACCAAAATCGAAACCAGTCGACGAATACGTCTACATGTCCCCCCGCAACGCCGGTTATGTAGAGATGAAGCCCGGCGAGATGTTCACTCCCATCCCCTCGATCAACCCCATCTCCTCCCCGATGAACTCCCTGACCCCCCCGGACGGGTACATGGAGATGAGCTATCGCTCTCGCACTCGCCCCATAGCTATAACGAATCGGCCGTCCTATTCCTCCCCCGATTCAGAGAAGGCTCTCCACGGATCGCAGACCATTTTCACCTTTTGCCCCGACTCCCCCCCTGAAATCGAGCACGCGTTGAGCACCGTGAGGGAGATTTCGGAGGAGGGGAGAGACGGAAGAGAAGGACGAGTCGAAGTCTCCTCTTCGCCTCAGTACGTGACGTTGGCGAGGCCCGATTGCCTCAACAATAATAAGACTGCCAGGATTGATGAAAACAGAGGTATGTCTTCTCATATATAGGTGTAGAAGAATTATGATCTACCAAAATGGTAGAAAAGGTGGTTTTTGCATTGCATGCATTCCTTAATTTCATTTATTAAATACACCATATAGAAAAAGATCGTGAAGATCTTTTGTTGAAGAATATATTCTTGATTTTCTAGTTTTAATGCCATATTCTTGAAATAAATTCTATTTATTCGGTTTAAGTATGCCAATAAAGTCGGAAACACACTTACGTGTCGTGGCGTGTGGTGACGCGCCAGAAACATATTGGTTTCATACATTTAATATGATTAGAAACATATTTGCATGTTGTGTCGTGTCGCAACACGTTATGTCTAATCATATTAAAATATGCTTCTGGCGCGTCGTTGTTGACCTCTTGCCTGTCGTTGTTCACAGATGTAACGGCACTTCGTAATCGTTGTGAGACGATGCCTTCTAGGGCTTGTTCCTCGTTCGAGTCGGACCGTCCACAAATAACGAGGCACACTGATGTCGTTGACGGTACGTCCTAAATTTTCTAAAGGTATAATTATAGATTTTAAAACCAATTTCCTTTGGGAAGACGTAGGAAGGATCCTACAAAAAAATGTGTCTCAATTTTGTTAGGGAACAAATGTTTGTTGTTGCACATAAATATATATTTACCCGTCTATGTGCTAAGGTAATGAATAAATTGTATGTATTGCTAAAAAATAATATGGACTTGTATAGAAAAACACCTTTTGTATGGCAATCAAAGTTTATAATAATTTACCAAAACATTCAAAGATATTCCTACTACTTAGAGTTTATAAAAATCGACACAATACTCTATTTTTGGAAAAAAAATTTATTATTTTATCAATTATTATTTGGGTGCAACATTATAATTAAAATTAATTTCATTAAAGTGATAAAATAATAAGAATTTACTATAATATATGACTCTTAATGTAATATTCATTTATATTTTGCAGAAATGTATACATTATACTTACAGACTAAGCCAATACAATAATATCGAGAAAATTAAAATAGAATATAATAAAGTTTATAAAACACAAAATATACACAATATCGCTAATGTGAATTAACTCTGCGAACATATATATACGTCGATACTCGATAGTGTCGGAGACAGCATTCAGTAGGCGGCAACGTCTTGGATAACGGGGGAATTTATAACTTTTATTTGTAACATATTCTTGCAAATAAATTATTATTATTATTAGGTCTGGCTTCATCACGCGACGACATAGATTCTATATCAGAATGGTATCGCACTCCGCGAATACTGGAAGAGCCGGACTGCTGCGAATATATTTTGCCTCGGGACTTTATGAGGTAGGCTGTTCAGATGTACAAACTAAACTATCTTATCGTAACGTTATATGTGAGAATACGTCAACCGCCTTTGTAATAACACTGATCTAAAGGATTCTATTGAAGTTTTGCCGTAATACATAGTTTTTTCGTATAATATATATAAAAATTAAATTATATTATCATAGGATAACATGCATAACTGGTAACATTTCCGCCATAGGTTTTACTAGACGAATGTTTGTTGCACAATTTATTGATTAAATATATAAATTATATCATATAAAGAAAAAACTGTTTGACCGGATTGAAGTTATGTATTATTATAAATTTACAACTATTTAACATAATTTTAAATTTATCTAAAATCTAAAATCTTTTAGTCGATACCAACTCCGGGGTAATAAATACAGATAAGGCAACTTTCTCTACAGCTGTGATACTTTTTGACATCCAACATCTTTTGTCTTCAGTCACCGTGACCACGCACGCTGTAAAGCACGCGAAACGTCGGATAAATTTAAAATTATGTTAAATAGTTGTAAATTTATAATAATACATAACTTCAATCCGGTCAAACAGTTTTTTCTTTAAATGTGTAAAGGTTATGTAAATCAAAGACAATACAATTATATCATAGCTAAACAAATAAAGAATTTTGAATTTTTCTTTTTAATTTTGATTGTATTCTATTGTAAAATATTTATATTTTAGTTCAGTAAGGACAAAATTGTATGTTTTTTAAAAACAGTATGCGCACGGGGTCAATTGCACATTCTCGAACATCGTCAATGGGGGTGGACGACGGCGGTGACAGAGACGTGGGTGACATACCTGACGGCTATTTGCCCATGGGTCCGCCGCACTTGTCCTCATCTGCCTCCGTTTGTAGCGGGACGCCTTCTACGGATCTTAAAGATGTAATTATTATAATTGAATAACAATTACAAAGTCTGTTTTGGGTACACAATTTACTGTTGCTATTGTCATTCCAGCCAACGATCGCCCGAACTCCGCCAACCCATTCAGACATACCAAAATCGAAACCAGTCGACGAATACGTCTACATGTCCCCCCGCAACGCCGGTTATGTAGAGATGAAGCCCGGCGAGATGTTCACTCCCATCCCCTCGATCAACCCCATCTCCTCCCCGATGAACTCCCTGACCCCCCCGGACGGGTACATGGAGATGAGCTATCGCTCTCGCACTCGCCCCATAGCTATAACGAATCGGCCGTCCTATTCCTCCCCCGATTCAGAGAAGGCTCTCCACGGATCGCAGACCATTTTCACCTTTTGCCCCGACTCCCCCCCTGAAATCGAGCACGCGTTGAGCACCGTGAGGGAGATTTCGGAGGAGGGGAGAGACGGAAGAGAAGGACGAGTCGAAGTCTCCTCTTCGCCTCAGTACGTGACGTTGGCGAGGCCCGATTGCCTCAACAATAATAAGACTGCCAGGATTGATGAAAACAGAGGTATGTCTTCTCATATATAGGTGTAGAAGAATTATGATCTACCAAAATGGTAGAAAAGGTGGTTTTTGCATTGCATGCATTCCTTAATTTCATTTATTAAATACACCATATAGAAAAAGATCGTGAAGATCTTTTGTTGAAGAATATATTCTTGATTTTCTAGTTTTAATGCCATATTCTTGAAATAAATTCTATTTATTCGGTTTAAGTATGCCAATAAAGTCGGAAACACACTTACGTGTCGTGGCGTGTGGTGACGCGCCAGAAACATATTGGTTTCATACATTTAATATGATTAGAAACATATTTGCATGTTGTGTCGTGTCGCAACACGTTATGTCTAATCATATTAAAATATGCTTCTGGCGCGTCGTTGTTGACCTCTTGCCTGTCGTTGTTCACAGATGTAACGGCACTTCGTAATCGTTGTGAGACGATGCCTTCTAGGGCTTGTTCCTCGTTCGAGTCGGACCGTCCACAAATAACGAGGCACACTGATGTCGTTGACGGTACGTCCTAAATTTTCTAAAGGTATAATTATAGATTTTAAAACCAATTTCCTTTGGGAAGACGTAGGAAGGATCCTACAAAAAAATGTGTCTCAATTTTGTTAGGGAACAAATGTTTGTTGTTGCACATAAATATATATTTACCCGTCTATGTGCTAAGGTAATGAATAAATTGTATGTATTGCTAAAAAATAATATGGACTTGTATAGAAAAACACCTTTTGTATGGCAATCAAAGTTTATAATAATTTACCAAAACATTCAAAGATATTCCTACTACTTAGAGTTTATAAAAATCGACACAATACTCTATTTTTGGAAAAAAAATTTATTATTTTATCAATTATTATTTGGGTGCAACATTATAATTAAAATTAATTTCATTAAAGTGATAAAATAATAAGAATTTACTATAATATATGACTCTTAATGTAATATTCATTTATATTTTGCAGAAATGTATACATTATACTTACAGACTAAGCCAATACAATAATATCGAGAAAATTAAAATAGAATATAATAAAGTTTATAAAACACAAAATATACACAATATCGCTAATGTGAATTAACTCTGCGAACATATATATACGTCGATACTCGATAGTGTCGGAGACAGCATTCAGTAGGCGGCAACGTCTTGGATAACGGGGGAATTTATAACTTTTATTTGTAACATATTCTTGCAAATAAATTATTATTATTATTAGGTCTGGCTTCATCACGCGACGACATAGATTCTATATCAGAATGGTATCGCACTCCGCGAATACTGGAAGAGCCGGACTGCTGCGAATATATGTTGCCTCGGGACTTTATGAGGTAGGCTGTTCAGATGTACAAACTAAACTATCTTATCGTAACGTTATATGTGAGAATACGTCAACCGCCTTTGTAATAACACTGATCTAAAGGATTCTATTGAAGTTTTGCCGTAATACATAGTTTTTTCGTATAATATATATAAAAATTAAATTATATTATCATAGGATAACATGCATAACTGGTAACATTTCCGCCATAGGTTTTACTAGACGAATGTTTGTTGCACAATTTATTGATTAAATATATAAATTATATCATATAAAGAAAAAACTGTTTGACCGGATTGAAGTTATGTATTATTATAAATTTACAACTATTTAACATAATTTTAAATTTATCTAAAATCTAAAATCTTTTAGTCGATACCAACTCCGGGGTAATAAATACAGATAAGGCAACTTTCTCTACAGCTGTGATACTTTTTGACATCCAACATCTTTTGTCTTCAGTCACCGTGACCACGCACGCTGTAAAGCACGCGAAACGTCGGATAAATTTAAAATTATGTTAAATAGTTGTAAATTTATAATAATACATAACTTCAATCCGGTCAAACAGTTTTTTCTTTAAATGTGTAAAGGTTATGTAAATCAAAGACAATACAATTATATCATAGCTAAACAAATAAAGAATTTTGAATTTTTCTTTTTAATTTTGATTGTATTCTATTGTAAAATATTTATATTTTAGTTCAGTAAGGACAAAATTGTATGTTTTTTAAAAACAGTATGCGCACGGGGTCAATTGCACATTCTCGAACATCGTCAATGGGGGTGGACGACGGCGGTGACAGAGACGTGGGTGACATACCTGACGGCTATTTGCCCATGGGTCCGCCGCACTTGTCCTCATCTGCCTCCGTTTGTAGCGGGACGCCTTCTACGGATCTTAAAGATGTAATTATTATAATTGAATAACAATTACAAAGTCTGTTTTGGGTACACAATTTACTGTTGCTATTGTCATTCCAGCCAACGATCGCCCGAACTCCGCCAACCCATTCAGACATACCAAAATCGAAACCAGTCGACGAATACGTCTACATGTCCCCCCGCAACGCCGGTTATGTAGAGATGAAGCCCGGCGAGATGTTCACTCCCATCCCCTCGATCAACCCCATCTCCTCCCCGATGAACTCCCTGACCCCCCCGGACGGGTACATGGAGATGAGCTATCGCTCTCGCACTCGCCCCATAGCTATAACGAATCGGCCGTCCTATTCCTCCCCCGATTCAGAGAAGGCTCTCCACGGATCGCAGACCATTTTCACCTTTTGCCCCGACTCCCCCCCTGAAATCGAGCACGCGTTGAGCACCGTGAGGGAGATTTCGGAGGAGGGGAGAGACGGAAGAGAAGGACGAGTCGAAGTCTCCTCTTCGCCTCAGTACGTGACGTTGGCGAGGCCCGATTGCCTCAACAATAATAAGACTGCCAGGATTGATGAAAACAGAGGTATGTCTTCTCATATATAGGTGTAGAAGAATTATGATCTACCAAAATGGTAGAAAAGGTGGTTTTTGCATTGCATGCATTCCTTAATTTCATTTATTAAATACACCATATAGAAAAAGATCGTGAAGATCTTTTGTTGAAGAATATATTCTTGATTTTCTAGTTTTAATGCCATATTCTTGAAATAAATTCTATTTATTCGGTTTAAGTATGCCAATAAAGTCGGAAACACACTTACGTGTCGTGGCGTGTGGTGACGCGCCAGAAACATATTGGTTTCATACATTTAATATGATTAGAAACATATTTGCATGTTGTGTCGTGTCGCAACACGTTATGTCTAATCATATTAAAATATGCTTCTGGCGCGTCGTTGTTGACCTCTTGCCTGTCGTTGTTCACAGATGTAACGGCACTTCGTAATCGTTGTGAGACGATGCCTTCTAGGGCTTGTTCCTCGTTCGAGTCGGACCGTCCACAAATAACGAGGCACACTGATGTCGTTGACGGTACGTCCTAAATTTTCTAAAGGTATAATTATAGATTTTAAAACCAATTTCCTTTGGGAAGACGTAGGAAGGATCCTACAAAAAAATGTGTCTCAATTTTGTTAGGGAACAAATGTTTGTTGTTGCACATAAATATATATTTACCCGTCTATGTGCTAAGGTAATGAATAAATTGTATGTATTGCTAAAAAATAATATGGACTTGTATAGAAAAACACCTTTTGTATGGCAATCAAAGTTTATAATAATTTACCAAAACATTCAAAGATATTCCTACTACTTAGAGTTTATAAAAATCGACACAATACTCTATTTTTGGAAAAAAAATTTATTATTTTATCAATTATTATTTGGGTGCAACATTATAATTAAAATTAATTTCATTAAAGTGATAAAATAATAAGAATTTACTATAATATATGACTCTTAATGTAATATTCATTTATATTTTGCAGAAATGTATACATTATACTTACAGACTAAGCCAATACAATAATATCGAGAAAATTAAAATAGAATATAATAAAGTTTATAAAACACAAAATATACACAATATCGCTAATGTGAATTAACTCTGCGAACATATATATACGTCGATACTCGATAGTGTCGGAGACAGCATTCAGTAGGCGGCAACGTCTTGGATAACGGGGGAATTTATAACTTTTATTTGTAACATATTCTTGCAAATAAATTATTATTATTATTAGGTCTGGCTTCATCACGCGACGACATAGATTCTATATCAGAATGGTATCGCACTCCGCGAATACTGGAAGAGCCGGACTGCTGCGAATATATGTTGCCTCGGGACTTTATGAGGTAGGCTGTTCAGATGTACAAACTAAACTATCTTATCGTAACGTTATATGTGAGAATACGTCAACCGCCTTTGTAATAACACTGATCTAAAGGATTCTATTGAAGTTTTGCCGTAATACATAGTTTTTTCGTATAATATATATAAAAATTAAATTATATTATCATAGGATAACATGCATAACTGGTAACATTTCCGCCATAGGTTTTACTAGACGAATGTTTGTTGCACAATTTATTGATTAAATATATAAATTATATCATATAAAGAAAAAACTGTTTGACCGGATTGAAGTTATGTATTATTATAAATTTACAACTATTTAACATAATTTTAAATTTATCTAAAATCTAAAATCTTTTAGTCGATACCAACTCCGGGGTAATAAATACAGATAAGGCAACTTTCTCTACAGCTGTGATACTTTTTGACATCCAACATCTTTTGTCTTCAGTCACCGTGACCACGCACGCTGTAAAGCACGCGAAACGTCGGATAAATTTAAAATTATGTTAAATAGTTGTAAATTTATAATAATACATAACTTCAATCCGGTCAAACAGTTTTTTCTTTAAATGTGTAAAGGTTATGTAAATCAAAGACAATACAATTATATCATAGCTAAACAAATAAAGAATTTTGAATTTTTCTTTTTAATTTTGATTGTATTCTATTGTAAAATATTTATATTTTAGTTCAGTAAGGACAAAATTGTATGTTTTTTAAAAACAGTATGCGCACGGGGTCAATTGCACATTCTCGAACATCGTCAATGGGGGTGGACGACGGCGGTGACAGAGACGTGGGTGACATACCTGACGGCTATTTGCCCATGGGTCCGCCGCACTTGTCCTCATCTGCCTCCGTTTGTAGCGGGACGCCTTCTACGGATCTTAAAGATGTAATTATTATAATTGAATAACAATTACAAAGTCTGTTTTGGGTACACAATTTACTGTTGCTATTGTCATTCCAGCCAACGATCGCCCGAACTCCGCCAACCCATTCAGACATACCAAAATCGAAACCAGTCGACGAATACGTCTACATGTCCCCCCGCAACGCCGGTTATGTAGAGATGAAGCCCGGCGAGATGTTCACTCCCATCCCCTCGATCAACCCCATCTCCTCCCCGATGAACTCCCTGACCCCCCCGGACGGGTACATGGAGATGAGCTATCGCTCTCGCACTCGCCCCATAGCTATAACGAATCGGCCGTCCTATTCCTCCCCCGATTCAGAGAAGGCTCTCCACGGATCGCAGACCATTTTCACCTTTTGCCCCGACTCCCCCCCTGAAATCGAGCACGCGTTGAGCACCGTGAGGGAGATTTCGGAGGAGGGGAGAGACGGAAGAGAAGGACGAGTCGAAGTCTCCTCTTCGCCTCAGTACGTGACGTTGGCGAGGCCCGATTGCCTCAACAATAATAAGACTGCCAGGATTGATGAAAACAGAGGTATGTCTTCTCATATATAGGTGTAGAAGAATTATGATCTACCAAAATGGTAGAAAAGGTGGTTTTTGCATTGCATGCATTCCTTAATTTCATTTATTAAATACACCATATAGAAAAAGATCGTGAAGATCTTTTGTTGAAGAATATATTCTTGATTTTCTAGTTTTAATGCCATATTCTTGAAATAAATTCTATTTATTCGGTTTAAGTATGCCAATAAAGTCGGAAACACACTTACGTGTCGTGGCGTGTGGTGACGCGCCAGAAACATATTGGTTTCATACATTTAATATGATTAGAAACATATTTGCATGTTGTGTCGTGTCGCAACACGTTATGTCTAATCATATTAAAATATGCTTCTGGCGCGTCGTTGTTGACCTCTTGCCTGTCGTTGTTCACAGATGTAACGGCACTTCGTAATCGTTGTGAGACGATGCCTTCTAGGGCTTGTTCCTCGTTCGAGTCGGACCGTCCACAAATAACGAGGCACACTGATGTCGTTGACGGTACGTCCTAAATTTTCTAAAGGTATAATTATAGATTTTAAAACCAATTTCCTTTGGGAAGACGTAGGAAGGATCCTACAAAAAAATGTGTCTCAATTTTGTTAGGGAACAAATGTTTGTTGTTGCACATAAATATATATTTACCCGTCTATGTGCTAAGGTAATGAATAAATTGTATGTATTGCTAAAAAATAATATGGACTTGTATAGAAAAACACCTTTTGTATGGCAATCAAAGTTTATAATAATTTACCAAAACATTCAAAGATATTCCTACTACTTAGAGTTTATAAAAATCGACACAATACTCTATTTTTGGAAAAAAAAATTATTATTTTATCAATTATTATTTGGGTGCAACATTATAATTAAAATTAATTTCATTAAAGTGATAAAATAATAAGAATTTACTATAATATATGACTCTTAATGTAATATTCATTTATATTTTGCAGAAATGTATACATTATACTTACAGACTAAGCCAATACAATAATATCGAGAAAATTAAAATAGAATATAATAAAGTTTATAAAACACAAAATATACACAATATCGCTAATGTGAATTAACTCTGCGAACATATATATACGTCGATACTCGATAGTGTCGGAGACAGCATTCAGTAGGCGGCAACGTCTTGGATAACGGGGGAATTTATAACTTTTATTTGTAACATATTCTTGCAAATAAATTATTATTATTATTAGGTCTGGCTTCATCACGCGACGACATAGATTCTATATCAGAATGGTATCGCACTCCGCGAATACTGGAAGAGCCGGACTGCTGCGAATATATGTTGCCTCGGGACTTTATGAGGTAGGCTGTTCAGATGTACAAACTAAACTATCTTATCGTAACGTTATATGTGAGAATACGTCAACCGCCTTTGTAATAACACTGATCTAAAGGATTCTATTGAAGTTTTGCCGTAATACATAGTTTTTTCGTATAATATATATAAAAATTAAATTATATTATCATAGGATAACATGCATAACTGGTAACATTTCCGCCATAGGTTTTACTAGACGAATGTTTGTTGCACAATTTATTGATTAAATATATAAATTATATCATATAAAGAAAAAACTGTTTGACCGGATTGAAGTTATGTATTATTATAAATTTACAACTATTTAACATAATTTTAAATTTATCTAAAATCTAAAATCTTTTAGTCGATACCAACTCCGGGGTAATAAATACAGATAAGGCAACTTTCTCTACAGCTGTGATACTTTTTGACATCCAACATCTTTTGTCTTCAGTCACCGTGACCACGCACGCTGTAAAGCACGCGAAACGTCGGATAAATTTAAAATTATGTTAAATAGTTGTAAATTTATAATAATACATAACTTCAATCCGGTCAAACAGTTTTTTCTTTAAATGTGTAAAGGTTATGTAAATCAAAGACAATACAATTATATCATAGCTAAACAAATAAAGAATTTTGAATTTTTCTTTTTAATTTTGATTGTATTCTATTGTAAAATATTTATATTTTAGTTCAGTAAGGACAAAATTGTATGTTTTTTAAAAACAGTATGCGCACGGGGTCAATTGCACATTCTCGAACATCGTCAATGGGGGTGGACGACGGCGGTGACAGAGACGTGGGTGACATACCTGACGGCTATTTGCCCATGGGTCCGCCGCACTTGTCCTCATCTGCCTCCGTTTGTAGCGGGACGCCTTCTACGGATCTTAAAGATGTAATTATTATAATTGAATAACAATTACAAAGTCTGTTTTGGGTACACAATTTACTGTTGCTATTGTCATTCCAGCCAACGATCGCCCGAACTCCGCCAACCCATTCAGACATACCAAAATCGAAACCAGTCGACGAATACGTCTACATGTCCCCCCGCAACGCCGGTTATGTAGAGATGAAGCCCGGCGAGATGTTCACTCCCATCCCCTCGATCAACCCCATCTCCTCCCCGATGAACTCCCTGACCCCCCCGGACGGGTACATGGAGATGAGCTATCGCTCTCGCACTCGCCCCATAGCTATAACGAATCGGCCGTCCTATTCCTCCCCCGATTCAGAGAAGGCTCTCCACGGATCGCAGACCATTTTCACCTTTTGCCCCGACTCCCCCCCTGAAATCGAGCACGCGTTGAGCACCGTGAGGGAGATTTCGGAGGAGGGGAGAGACGGAAGAGAAGGACGAGTCGAAGTCTCCTCTTCGCCTCAGTACGTGACGTTGGCGAGGCCCGATTGCCTCAACAATAATAAGACTGCCAGGATTGATGAAAACAGAGGTATGTCTTCTCATATATAGGTGTAGAAGAATTATGATCTACCAAAATGGTAGAAAAGGTGGTTTTTGCATTGCATGCATTCCTTAATTTCATTTATTAAATACACCATATAGAAAAAGATCGTGAAGATCTTTTGTTGAAGAATATATTCTTGATTTTCTAGTTTTAATGCCATATTCTTGAAATAAATTCTATTTATTCGGTTTAAGTATGCCAATAAAGTCGGAAACACACTTACGTGTCGTGGCGTGTGGTGACGCGCCAGAAACATATTGGTTTCATACATTTAATATGATTAGAAACATATTTGCATGTTGTGTCGTGTCGCAACACGTTATGTCTAATCATATTAAAATATGCTTCTGGCGCGTCGTTGTTGACCTCTTGCCTGTCGTTGTTCACAGATGTAACGGCACTTCGTAATCGTTGTGAGACGATGCCTTCTAGGGCTTGTTCCTCGTTCGAGTCGGACCGTCCACAAATAACGAGGCACACTGATGTCGTTGACGGTACGTCCTAAATTTTCTAAAGGTATAATTATAGATTTTAAAACCAATTTCCTTTGGGAAGACGTAGGAAGGATCCTACAAAAAAATGTGTCTCAATTTTGTTAGGGAACAAATGTTTGTTGTTGCACATAAATATATATTTACCCGTCTATGTGCTAAGGTAATGAATAAATTGTATGTATTGCTAAAAAATAATATGGACTTGTATAGAAAAACACCTTTTGTATGGCAATCAAAGTTTATAATAATTTACCAAAACATTCAAAGATATTCCTACTACTTAGAGTTTATAAAAATCGACACAATACTCTATTTTTGGAAAAAAAATTTATTATTTTATCAATTATTATTTGGGTGCAACATTATAATTAAAATTAATTTCATTAAAGTGATAAAATAATAAGAATTTACTATAATATATGACTCTTAATGTAATATTCATTTATATTTTGCAGAAATGTATACATTATACTTACAGACTAAGCCAATACAATAATATCGAGAAAATTAAAATAGAATATAATAAAGTTTATAAAACACAAAATATACACAATATCGCTAATGTGAATTAACTCTGCGAACATATATATACGTCGATACTCGATAGTGTCGGAGACAGCATTCAGTAGGCGGCAACGTCTTGGATAACGGGGGAATTTATAACTTTTATTTGTAACATATTCTTGCAAATAAATTATTATTATTATTAGGTCTGGCTTCATCACGCGACGACATAGATTCTATATCAGAATGGTATCGCACTCCGCGAATACTGGAAGAGCCGGACTGCTGCGAATATATTTTGCCTCGGGACTTTATGAGGTAGGCTGTTCAGATGTACAAACTAAACTATCTTATCGTAACGTTATATGTGAGAATACGTCAACCGCCTTTGTAATAACACTGATCTAAAGGATTCTATTGAAGTTTTGCCGTAATACATAGTTTTTTCGTATAATATATATAAAAATTAAATTATATTATCATAGGATAACATGCATAACTGGTAACATTTCCGCCATAGGTTTTACTAGACGAATGTTTGTTGCACAATTTATTGATTAAATATATAAATTATATCATATAAAGAAAAAACTGTTTGACCGGATTGAAGTTATGTATTATTATAAATTTACAACTATTTAACATAATTTTAAATTTATCTAAAATCTAAAATCTTTTAGTCGATACCAACTCCGGGGTAATAAATACAGATAAGGCAACTTTCTCTACAGCTGTGATACTTTTTGACATCCAACATCTTTTGTCTTCAGTCACCGTGACCACGCACGCTGTAAAGCACGCGAAACGTCGGATAAATTTAAAATTATGTTAAATAGTTGTAAATTTATAATAATACATAACTTCAATCCGGTCAAACAGTTTTTTCTTTAAATGTGTAAAGGTTATGTAAATCAAAGACAATACAATTATATCATAGCTAAACAAATAAAGAATTTTGAATTTTTCTTTTTAATTTTGATTGTATTCTATTGTAAAATATTTATATTTTAGTTCAGTAAGGACAAAATTGTATGTTTTTTAAAAACAGTATGCGCACGGGGTCAATTGCACATTCTCGAACATCGTCAATGGGGGTGGACGACGGCGGTGACAGAGACGTGGGTGACATACCTGACGGCTATTTGCCCATGGGTCCGCCGCACTTGTCCTCATCTGCCTCCGTTTGTAGCGGGACGCCTTCTACGGATCTTAAAGATGTAATTATTATAATTGAATAACAATTACAAAGTCTGTTTTGGGTACACAATTTACTGTTGCTATTGTCATTCCAGCCAACGATCGCCCGAACTCCGCCAACCCATTCAGACATACCAAAATCGAAACCAGTCGACGAATACGTCTACATGTCCCCCCGCAACGCCGGTTATGTAGAGATGAAGCCCGGCGAGATGTTCACTCCCATCCCCTCGATCAACCCCATCTCCTCCCCGATGAACTCCCTGACCCCCCCGGACGGGTACATGGAGATGAGCTATCGCTCTCGCACTCGCCCCATAGCTATAACGAATCGGCCGTCCTATTCCTCCCCCGATTCAGAGAAGGCTCTCCACGGATCGCAGACCATTTTCACCTTTTGCCCCGACTCCCCCCCTGAAATCGAGCACGCGTTGAGCACCGTGAGGGAGATTTCGGAGGAGGGGAGAGACGGAAGAGAAGGACGAGTCGAAGTCTCCTCTTCGCCTCAGTACGTGACGTTGGCGAGGCCCGATTGCCTCAACAATAATAAGACTGCCAGGATTGATGAAAACAGAGGTATGTCTTCTCATATATAGGTGTAGAAGAATTATGATCTACCAAAATGGTAGAAAAGGTGGTTTTTGCATTGCATGCATTCCTTAATTTCATTTATTAAATACACCATATAGAAAAAGATCGTGAAGATCTTTTGTTGAAGAATATATTCTTGATTTTCTAGTTTTAATGCCATATTCTTGAAATAAATTCTATTTATTCGGTTTAAGTATGCCAATAAAGTCGGAAACACACTTACGTGTCGTGGCGTGTGGTGACGCGCCAGAAACATATTGGTTTCATACATTTAATATGATTAGAAACATATTTGCATGTTGTGTCGTGTCGCAACACGTTATGTCTAATCATATTAAAATATGCTTCTGGCGCGTCACGACACGTAAGTGTGTTTCCGACTTTAGTATATTGTATTTTAAACGAAGCCAAATGTTTGGCTAACCAATCTGCTCCTATTGAGCAGATAGATAATAGTACCTTTTCTCAAGATACCTTGGAATTTGTTCCAAGTAATTATTTAAATTAGATTTTAAGACAAAAGAGGTGATCTCTGGCAATAGTTCTAGTCATAGTTGTTTATTAGGAGATCCATCAAACTCCTTAAATGTCAATAATAAAATCAATAATAAGCATATTTTAAATTTAGTACATCAGAATATTCAGGGTTTGATGGGTAAAGAATTGGAGTTGGAGTTGTTCATGAACTGCAATAACATTGATATCTTATGTATTACTGAACATTGGTTAAAGGACCACCAGTTCATGTTTAGCTTCAACAATCATCTGGTAGCCAGCTCGTTCAGCAGAGTTAATTTAATACGTGGAGGCTCTTTAATTATTGCTCGGAATAATCTTAAATTTAAAGAACGTACCGACATAGTGAGCCTGTCTGTCGAGCGAGTTGCTGAGATAGCATGTATTGAGCTTGAGCAGTTCATTGTATTGAGTGTATACAGGCCCCCTAGTACTTTATACGATACTTTTGAAAAAATCCTAGAAGATGTATTAATAAAAATATCTAATACTAATAAAACAGTTGCCGTCTGTGGAGACTTTAATATTAACTTATTAGATAAATCTAGTATTGTTAATAGATTTTTAATCTTATTGAAATCATATAATTTATATAATATTTTCCTTGAGCCAACTAGAATAACTGCCACCAGTGCCAGTTGTATTGACAATGTTTTTACAAATGTGAAGCCAACTTTCTACTCAATTATTAATCTGTTAGATTCAGATCACTGTGGCCAGTTGGTTTCATTTACTAAAGACATTGTTAAAGCAAATCGAAAAAATGTTAATTTTGTTCCAGTAACCAGTTATCGTTTAGAACTTTTTAAAAATAATTTAAATGAAAAACTGCCTGGTTTGCCTTATCACAATAACCCTGACCAAGCTTACTCTTCTTTATTTAACATGATTAATTCTCAGTTTAAGAAGGTTTTTACATCTAGATCAGTTTCTGTTAGTGATCGAGTTTTGTTTAGTGACTGGGCAACACCAGGTATTTTTAAAAGCAGAATAAGATTATTTGAATTATATAATGAAAGGAACCATGATCATAGTGAAAGGTTTAGGGAGTATGTTAAAAATTACTCTAAGACTTTTAAGAGAGCCTGTGCTGCCGCAAAATCTTTACACATTAAAAACAAAATACGATCTTCTGCAAACAAAATTAAAACTACTTGGAATATTATTAATTCTGAAATAGGAAGAACCACAGTCAAGAATAATGATTTTCATCTTAAAATTAATGATATAGATGTTAGGGCGGATTTGGAGGTGGCAACCGAGTTTGAATCTTTTTTCACTAATATTCCTGTATTAACAACTCAAACTTTGTTGTCATCTTCCGGCTCCGCATACAACATACTTAAAGACTGTGTCGCAGAATGTGGGACAAGTTTTGAATTTACAGTTGTTAGTGCTAAGGACATTCTAGATGCATTTAAAGATTTGGAAGTAAAAAAGTCCACCGATCTTTGGGGGTTGTCAGTTCAAATAATATCCTCAATAATTGAATGTATTTCCCCATTTCTGGCAATTGTGTTCAACTCTTGTGTCGCATCTGGTGTGTTTCCGGACTTAATGAAGTTAAGCAAGGTGATTCCACTCTTCAAATCTGGTAGTACAACCGATCCTACGAATTTTCGCCCTATCTCAATTTTGCCTACACTGAGCAAAATTTTTGAGAAAATAATTTTAAAGCAAATGCTAAAGCATTTTAACAGACATAATCTTTTTCACTCCAAACAATTTGGATTTACTAAGGGTCGGTCTACTGCTGATGCAGGTGTGGAACTACTCAAAAATGTATTCGAGGCTTGGGAGAATTCACAGGATGCTTTAGGCATATTCTGTGACTTGTCCAAAGCTTTTGACTGTGTTTGCCATGACACACTTATCAAGAAACTACACCACTATGGCATTAGAAATAAGGCTCTTAGACTTCTCAGTTCATATTTAGACAATAGAATACAAAGTGTAGATATTAATGGCAAAAAATCAAAAGGATCTGTGGTAACTATGGGTGTTCCGCAGGGTTCAATTCTAGGTCCTTTCTTATTCCTTATCTATATCAATGATTTACCTTTTTGTGTAAGGGATGATCACAAAATCCTATTATTTGCGGATGACACTTCGCTTGTTTTTAAAGTTAAGCGTCAACTTGAAAATTTTGACCAAGTTAATTTGGCACTATCTAAGGTTGTCCATTGGTTTAATGTTAATAATCTGCTTTTGAACTCAAGTAAAACTAAATTAATAAAATTTTCTACGCCTAATGTGAGGCAGTTAAGCACCAATGTACAACTGAATGGAGTAGAGTTGGACCCTGTTGAGTCAACTGTTTTTCTTGGCATTACTGTTGACGCCAAACTACAGTGGGGCCCACACATTAACAAATTGTCTGGAAGGCTCAGTTCAGCTGCTTATGCTGTAAGGAAAATTAGACAAATTACTGATGTGGATACTGCCAGAATTGTTTATTTCAGTTATTTTCATAGCTTGATGACGTACGGCATTCTCCTTTGGGGAAACTGTGCGGATATTAATACAATCTTCTTATTACAAAAAAGGGCTGTCCGCGCTATATATAAGTTAGGTCCTAGAGTTTCTCTCCGAGAGAAATTCAAAGAGATAAACATTCTGACTGTAACTTCACAATATATTTTTGAAAATTTACTTTATGTTTACAAAAACGAACCGGATTTTGTCAAATTGTCTGATCTTCACTCCCGAAATACTAGGAACAAAAATAATTTAACAGTTCATGCTACTCGCCTTCATAGAATAAGCAACTCGTTCATGGGTCAATGTATACGCTTTTACAATAAACTTCCTATGGATGTTCGTAAACTTCCCCTTAAGAAATTTAAATTTTTTATTAAATCAAAATTATTAACTAAAGGATATTACAGGATATCCGATTATTTAAATGATAGAAACGCCTGGGATTGAGCTGCTCGCTTATACAGCTATCGCTTGTGTTTTTGTAAGCTGTCTTTCACTTCTTTTTTTTTTTTTTTGCATGTTGTACATATTTACAATCTGACATGTCTTGTGCTTTTGCATATGCATTTTATTTTATTCTATTGACATGTTTGTGCTTAGTGCATATTCATTTTTTTACATTTTTTTTTTTTCTATATTACTGACATGTTTTGTGCTTAGTGCATATTCATTTTTTCTTTTTCTACAATACTGACATGTTTTGTGCTTTTGCATACAATATTTTACACTTTGACATGCCAAGTGAATAATGATTATATTTCGATTATATTTTTCAATTTCATTATTTTTTCCTTGCTTTAAGGTACACCTTAAAAATACATTTTGTATCCATTGTAAGTGTAAACATTATGCGGGTATATCATAAACTCTTTTGCTTGATTTATAATTTGATACATTTTAGTCTATAGTTATTTTGGGCTGGCGATCTGAGTGAGTTGTTGCCCCACATATTTTTATGGTGCCACTGGCGGTATTGTTGTGTACCGGGTTGTGCAGCTCCCTTAAAAATGGTTGAGCTGCATGAGCTATTCGGGGCATGCTAGCCGTCTGCTGGCACAGGCTTGCTCAGATCGATCTGGTTCTTTCTTCCAAAGACCAGTCCAGTAAATACTCTGCATTTGTTTACACCAATTTATTAATTTATTATTGTATTATCTGGACTATAAAAGAGACTAAGACCCCCGAGTTTGTTTCGACATTTCTTCTCAGGGCAGTCAGTTAGGAAATGTCGACTTCATCTAGTTTAGGATGACATTGTAAAAGTGATTTATATAGTCCTACTTGCAAGAATAAACTATTTCATTTCATTTCATTTCATTTCATTTCATTTCAGTTGCCATTCGGGACCCCTCACTCGTAAAAGTCCTACAAGTGTAAACGTCCACAGAGGGCGGGAGTAAAGGAACGGCAACGGACTTTTGGTTTAAAAATAATTTATTTAAATCAACAGAGTGACAGCACTTAATTAAGAACTAAACAATAATCAACTTAATATCTATTTCTTCATGCATTTATACATTCAGATTTACTTAGTAAGTATTGGTCGTTGCTGACGCACGACCTACATTCGGCTTAGTGCTAGCAAAGCATATATTAGTAGGGTTGGTACTCTTAACTCCTCCCTCCCTAAGAGAGAAATTATCCGAAGGGGCTAAAGGTGACTTCGGAGAATTTCTTTTATTGCAAATAGAATACAATTTAAACTTTAATATTATAACAATTACTATTATTACTACTATAAAATAAAGAACTAATGTCCATACACTTATGTTATGTGTCACCACACTTTCCACCACTATTTCACTATTGCTATTTCTCACATTATTTAACATTTCTTTTACGTCACTGAAGTCCACGTTTGTCAAATCTAACTTTTTATCTGCCGTTGCTAAATCTTCCTGAAGTTCGGGAATCACCACCAGTGGCATCTGTATATTCACATCCGATACATTGCTTGATTGACCGAAGATCGTTCTGCCAATTTGCATGTTGCACCCTTGACTTGGCGTCACGATGTAAGTCCCCAGTAAACTGAATCGACGGACGTCGTTTCTGCAGTGTTCTGACAAAATTATTTTATCTGCTGTGAATATCAACCAGCTATTGGTCATTATCTTCTGAATTTTTAGCTTCTCAATTCGTATTTGATGTTGATGACATAGACTGTAATTATTCTTTATTAACATTAATTCCTCGATACATGTTTCCTCATTGTCTGTTGCCATATTTTCTTCTGAACATAAGTATTTGTTGTCTTCTATACTCTCGCAAGGGCTGAACACATTTCTGTATTTCAAACCATTCACCAAAAGGTAAGGATATTTAGGAATAATTGTGTAAGTTTTAGAGGATTTTGTTATAGGAATAGGAATTACCTTGTAATAGTTATACGTTTCTGATTCTATCAAAGGAATTTCTAATACAAATACTAATTTATTCTTATCAATATAAGACTTTAATATAATATTACGTTCTAATTTAAGTAAGTTGTTTTTTGTTACTGGATAAATTGTTTGTGCATGTTTTTCTATCACTTTAAAAACACCTAATAACTCTGTAGAATTAATAATAGATTGGTGTAAGGTGTGCAATTTACCAAATGCAATAGCAGTTTCAATTTCTTGTATGCTCTCATAAATGAAACGAAAGTTATTTAGAATCTGGTATAAACTATTCATAATACGAATGACATTACTAATTTTAATTTCTTTTTCGACAACTTTATCAAACTCATTTGTTTTAAAATGTAAATTTTCTATGTTATGATTCATTATCTCGGAGATATTGGCTAAAGTAACAAATGCTTTGTGCATAGAAGATACTTTAATTTCCGTCAAGTGTTCTCTATTACTTATCTTACTAATTTCCTCATTAAATTTAACAGCATCTTCCTCATCTAAATTTCCAGTTATAACTTTTACTAAAGAACCTAAAGGACTAAAAATAGCACGTTTCCTCATACTATATGGAAGTAACTGGTGAAACTTATTTTCTACTATTTTAATTAATGTATCTATTTGAACTCTTAATACAACTAATTCCTTATCTAAGTGATTAACTATTATTAATTCATTTAATTTATTATATAGTTCTATATTATTATTTATTTGTATATCTAAAGTTTTAATGTCTACTGTTTTAAAAACTGTCCAATAACTATTCTTCATTACTGCTACTCCAAATTTGATTGGGATGATTCCTGGATTCTGGTCCATCTTTCGAAGTTCCAGGCTGTGGACTTGGCTCTCTAGTATCAGGAGTACTAGCCATGACCTGGGGAGGACGTTTTATATTTTTAGCAGCTACTCTGGTTTTTCTTTTATGCAACTCTACCGGTACAATGTTATGATTCGATTTTCCCACTACTTTTGCTTTCTCATAACGCGGCATTTCTTTAGCTTTTCTTGTTCTAGTAGTTTTCATGAAAATAGTATCACCTTCTTTAATATTAGATATTTCTTCACCACCTCTCTTGTCTCTAACTTTAATCTTATTCTCTTTTAACTTGTCCGCGACATATTCGTAAAGAACTTTTAGTCGTTTCCTATTTGACACTGAATTAGCGGTAGCACCGTCGTCTGATATTTCTACCAGTTCTATCGGTTTCTCACATTCTGTGTCAGAGATATCCATTCGATTTTCATTCAAATCAGACAATGACATATCGGGCTGAGGCCTAGGGTTTTTGTTCCTAACTATCACAAACTCGTCATTAAGTTCTTGTATTACTTGTTGAACTCTTTTGTCATTATCTTCAATATTAACCAAAGTCGAGTCGAGGTCATCGTCAAGAGCATTAATTCCTATTCTAGACGATTCATTATTCTTATTCGGTATTGTTGTGGCTATCATAAAAAAATTTCTTATCTGTTCATGGTTCGAACTATCCGAGTTCGATTCACAGCTATATGAACAAGATGGTTGAATATTATGAGTATCAGTGTAATTAACGCGTCTTGAACTGGCTGTTCTCATCGTAATATCGGTATTGGAGGTCGATGGCATAGGCGATTCTTGGTATTGTAATCCATTGTTCGAAAAATGCCGACGCTGCTGTGACGACGACTGTTTTACTGGTGACCTAAATACCGTGTTATAATTGTTTCGATTATTTAATGTTCTATCATTTCTAAATTGTAAAGAATTATTATTTGAATTATTAGAATTATTTGAATTATTTTGATAATTGGATGCATTCGAGTTCCTTTGGACGTTATGGTTTGGAGAATTAAAATTATTAAATTGTTTCGGATAAGAATTCCTATTTTGGAATGAATTAAAATTATTATAATTAGGTCTAAAATTTTGATTGGACCTTGGGTTCTTACTATCGTAAACCGTTTGAAAATTTTGTTCTTCCAACACGGTTTTTAAAGCATCTTCCAGGGTGGTAACATTACGTAATCTCACTAATCTTACAAGGTACGCTGGTAAATTAAATAAGAAAACGTTTAATGCCGAATTATTATATATCACTTGTTTGGCTTGTCTTATTTCGGGGTTGTTAATGGTTTCATTAATTTTGGAGAATAAAATACTCCTTAAATGTTGGACACGATGACAGAAATCTAAATGACTTTCGTTCCTATCCTTTTTTAGAGAATCTAATTCCATAGCCAGACAATCTTCTGACCTTGGATCGCCAAAGTGTTGGCTTAATAATAACTTAAGGTTATCCCAAGTATCTATTTGTTCCCGTTCCCCAACTAGACTTGCGGCTTCCCCGGATAATCGACTAGTAATTACGTGAAACAGATATTCATTTTGTAAATTGCCACCTTGAAATGTCTGTAAAATATATTCGCATTTCTTAATGAATAATGGTAATAATCTAGAATCACCATCAAAAACAGGAATAATTTTTACCATTTCTACAGGTACTCTTACGATATTTTCCATTTTGAATATAAAAAAAAAAAAAAAAAAATTACCTATAAAATAATTGTATAAACCTAACTTTTATTAACAATATTTTGATTGTTTAATAAAAATATTTTTCCGGCGTTTTCCAATCCGAAATAAACGTATAACTAATACAAGAGGAAAACAAGGAAAGTCACGGGAAGTGAAAAGTTTTACTCACAGTCCTGTAATCTTGACCATGCTCCTCCGGGATACTGCTAGTTCTTGGCTGCTCTTCCACCGATGCCGTGCTGTCCTTAACTTATTTATTTGTTCGGCGATCTCCGTTAAAACGTTAAAACGTACGTTACCCGGTTGGTACTAGATCACGAAAAAAACGCGGTATAACTTCTTCCAGGCAACTATGGAGATCCTACCGGCTGCGCCAGTAAAGGAACGGCAACGGACTTTTGGTTTAAAAATAATTTATTTAAATCAACAGAGTGACAGCACTTAATTAAGAACTAAACAATAATCAACTTAATATCTATTTCTTCATGCATTTATACATTCAGATTTACTTAGTAAGTATTGGTCGTTGCTGACGCACGACCTACATTCGGCTTAGTGCTAGCAAAGCATATATTAGTAGGGTTGGTACTCTTAACTCGGGCGCCTTCACTACGCAGCTCTGGACCTGGAGGAGCGCACTCCCCCGGTCCCTCCCCCTCACCGCCTCTACACGCAGATCGACTTCGCCCGCAGCGAGACATACGCCGCCGACGCGCTCTAGCCAGGTATGCCTGCGTGAGTAAGCTGGCTGCTCTCATTAGAAGCGCAGAAGTAGAGTAGGAGTGCCGGCGCTAGTTTTGCTAATGTCACTGCCAGACTAAATTTTCTAAAATGATATTCCAGATGTGTGCACTTTGAAGTCAGCGATCAGCCCACCGGACGCCTCCGCACGAGAACACGTACACGCGTGTCGCGTACGTACGTATACGCAACAAACGGGATTATCAAATTTTGTTAGGAAATTTAAAAATCACGTTGACGTCGCCAAAGTGTGTGTTCTACAGTTTTATACCACGTGTTACTCAAAATCATAAGTTCTACCTCCGTATTCTACGCGTTGACATTTGTAAAGACTAAATTGTGAGACACGTGTTGGAATACGGGCCCCGTAAGTGAAGGGAGTTTCAATAATTGAGAACGTGGCTTAATCGATGTTGTACAAAATCTGGTTAAATCGAATGTTATTTTTTTGTTATTTTTCTGTTATTGATTTGAAATATTAAGTTTTGATCGAAATTAAGTTGACTCGGGTCGCTCGCTTCTGTTTAAAATGATACATTTAAATCTTTCAATCAATATTTTTGATATAAAATTTTGTCAATTCGTATCATCAAAGTCGGGAAATCAAAGATTAATCAGATATCGGTTAGGAGTTGTTGTTCGAATTAAAAATATTTAAAAATACAAAGTGAACTCGACACGCGATAATAAACGAATTTATGTTCAAGTTTCACAAATTTGGTTCAAACGTTTGTCGCGTTCACGTAAGCCACGGTTGTGAGTGAGGCCTAATTAGTTGATAGTTACGTTCCGACGTACCCGTTGTGTTCGTAGTTACAGCTCTGACCGCGAAATTAACGCGGACAGATGGTCACGTAGACGTGCGCGTACGTTCGAGGCCATTCTTATATTACATGTTCTATATAGCAAACAATATTTAGAAAATTTAACACAGATCTTAGTTATTTTCATACAATTTTTTGTAATAAACAGTTAGAAAATAAAAAAATAGCAGAATTAAGGCCGCAACGTGACCACCTGTCACGCCTCCAGCCCGTTTGTTATACTGTTTATAACGAGAGTCCCATTTATTTCCCGTTTAATTTCTTATGAAAAGTGGTGCTCGTTGTATTAACGGCTCTCGGTATAGACAGGTGAACCTGAGCCTGCCCCTCGGCCCCTTCTGCCCCTTCGTTACCTCAGAGATACCACCTGTGTTTAGTTCCTCGGCGTGTGACGCGTTATTTATTACGACACGTCTACGTATAGTTTTAGTTCTCGCTTCTGTGGCCGTCGGTGACTGTCGGGTTTGACCCGGTCGTTCTATAACTTGTTATGAACAATTTTATTTTAATTACGACGAAACGAGAGAAATTTGTTTGTTTGGAGTAAATGTTCCAAATGAAATGCGTTCAATTGATTTGTAAGTTTCGAATATTTGAGACAAATTGAGGCGCAATCTTTCACAATGACTTGATGAACGGAATTTAAGTTTTGATTCTCTCTTTTCTCTCGTAAAGTTCAGGCTCAGGCTTCGTAATGATGTGTTCAAGATTTTTTTTTTTTCATATTGACAGTTTACAGCTAGGTGATATTGTCTCTGGTTACGTGTTACACTTGTTATTGCGTGTTTCGTAGGTGATGGGCGTCTGATGTGCCGTACTTGGTTTATGGCAAATTATATGCCCAGTTTCTGGAAAGAAATCGCAAGTTTTTCATCTAAATTTTGTAATTGTCAAATGTTTGGTTGTGCAAATGGAATTGCTAGTGGGACCTCTAGGCCCTTAAATTTCCAGTACGGCAGGTTCCATGCGCTTTGTATCCAACGCCTTCCCTCCACCATTATTTTAATAACATGTCAATAATCTCATTTTATAAAATAATTGAAAATTCTAGAAGTCGTAAATTTTGACACAACCTCTTGACTTTTGTTTTTAAAATGGTCAACGTAAAAATTTTGTAAGTTGCATATCTCTGGTAAGGATTATGCCAGTTAAACTAATCAAGCTTACAAAAAATACGTTAAAACGCCCAAATTTGTTAAATTGAACCGGAATACGAAAATTTTTATAATCTTGTATGGTTTAAATCAATAGAATAACCCAACCAATAGTTTCTGCAACTTCAATAAATTAATATCTAAACACGAAAGTCACTTTAGAATAGTGCTTCCCAACATTTTTTGGGCCATGCCCCACCTTAGTCATTCCGAAAATTAAAAGTTGTATTGTACACTTACCTTAATGAAAAACACAGCAAGTAAATTTTCAAAACATATAGCGAACAACTAATATTAAAACGGGGCGTGGGCCCCAGTTGGGGACCACTGGTTTAGAACGTTGACCGCGATTAGAACTGGGTATAATATTTCCAGAATAAAAATCCAGCCATCCATTCGGCAGCATCTGCGGCATATCGGACCGCGGACGCCTCAGTAATTATTAACTGACCCGTAGTCTGTTCTAGCTATGTTTAGCTCAAATAAGTAAATGTCGATCCGTTGTTGGGCACAATTAGGTACAATTACGCGGTTCTTCAAAGACGCCGATCTTAGTACTACATATATGCACCACTGATACGTTTTGTTCTTTTAATATAACTGTCTAAGTAAATTTAAGCAGCTCTTGTATTTTTTATTTTCTGCATTTGAAAAATTATTGGAAGAACGAATATTATCATATAATCAAATTGCAGTTTATATAACTACCTCGCATGTCCAGAGAACCAAACATTACAGAAAACGAAAAAAATGTTTTAGATGGTAAAATTTATGTTAATAATAAATAAGTCCTTACTTCATGATTAGACCAGTTAAATGACATAAGAGTTTAAGAATAAAAAATAAATGTTTTTTTGACATACGAGGTTATCATTCTAGTGACGATATATCATATATGTTCCTCTTGACATAAATACAGCATCGTTTGATACAAATATGTAATAGGAGCTGCTTAAATTAAACTATATTGGTATATTTCAAATCGTTTTTACCGGAATGAATTAGGACGAAAGCGTTATACGTGTAAATCGACGACCCGTTCCTTAACGATCACTAAATAGAACTATTTTATATTACAATAGTATAATTATGCTACTTAAAATAATTTTGATAAGACCTTAGAGTCGTTCATTAAAAGCTCTCATACACTATTTTTGCCTATTTCGTTTCCCTAAGTCAACTTAAGTAATAGTTAACTTTTTTAATTATGAGTAATAACAGTTTTTTTTTCGTTGGAGATTTCTGCGGTTGTCTTTTTGCTCTCTTGTTCTGTTAGCGTTGGGTTCTTCTCTACTAAACTCGATTTAGTAGAATGTGCAAATTTTTATTTCCTCTAATACAAATTTTATCCTCTGCGTCATCGGCCTTTAGCGCCCTGAGAACCCCACGAGGCCGTATGGCCCACTTAAGTGCGGCTTCAAGGCCTTGAGGTACGACTGGTGCGCTAGCAGCATGAGGGGCTTGGTGTCTAGTTCCAACAACTCGTCCAATAGCTTCAGACAAATTTCCGCATTCTCCATGCACAAGCGATAGATTTTTCAGTTAACTTATCCTACAGCCTTACCATATCAACCCGTTATGAGCTGGTCGTTGATGCAATAAATGTAGTATGCTATGTATGATACACGGTAGACATTCCGACAGAAGCAATTTGACTAATTCTCATGTGTTCAATAATCTTCCACTACCAATCTTAATAACTTAATTTTATTTTGGTACAATGATTATCGTTTAATAGCTATTCTACTACAGTAATAATGAAAATTTCTATTGATAAGTATGTTATTGAGATTGGCCATAAGAGCTATAGGTTTTTGTCATTTACAAGCTAAGGGAGCGTTCAAGTATTACGTCACACAATTTTTGGAGATCATTGCCCCCCCCCCCCCATGTAACGCGCCGTAACGTTTTTCTGTACCCAAGTATAGTAAAACATTTCGTGACCACCTAGTGACTCTTTATACCTAAAAGTTACCATTATGTGGCGTAAAGTACTGGAAAGTCAAAAATAATTGTTTTACAAAGGGATCGTTATGTAATACTTGGACGCTCCCTAACACATCCCACCATATATTTATACTGTAAATATCCTAGAACGACAAAATCAATGGCTTTCACCGGACTTAGGTCGTATGTACCTACGCTCACCGCCCTCAAGATGACGTAATGGGACCTATATGCCTGACTGAGTTAACACCAAATTTTATATATAATGTTATTTATTGAAGGCGTCTGATGAATTAATTGTATCCCCAATCTGGACCTCTTCTGGTCGATAAACTAGCTTTAAATTACCCGGAAAGGTAGCTTTCACGGCTACAAAGGTTCGCTGAGTGCAGTCCGTGCCCGAGGGTGTGTATAAAATTAGAGTCAAAATTCCTGATATTCGATATCCCAGAAAATTGCGTCGCCTCTTGGCGAATGTTTTAAGCGGTATTTAGTACAATTGGGCACAGCCGTTGTTTTTATACATACATATAGCGTTGTCTGGTGTCTGCGACTTTAACCAGTGTAAGTATAATTTGTTCAAAATACGAGTGGATAAGAATTTTTTTTTTTTTTTTTAGAATTTAATTTAATTAATTATTTAATTTAGGCGTAAGTTTGGCCACGGTCGCTGACGAGTCGCCAGGCGTCGGAGTTTTTTTAATTTTAGCCTGTACGCAGATAGCTAGCCACCTCGCAATTATGTAGTTACATTTAGGTAGATATATATTATACATTTACGAGTAGCGTATTTACTTTATTCCACATAGCTGTAAGGCGTCGAGTCGGCCCTAGTGTTAAGTGCACCCGTACCGAATAGCGTAAACGAACGGAACCTCCTTTTATGATACGAGTTGTTCGTATGTTCATATTTTACAAAGTGTTATATAGAGAAAATATTTATTCATAAGCACAAATACGTTTTATGCTAAGGGTCACAAAAGCAGATGAAAATATATTTAGAAAAAAGTTGCGTATTATAAAAGGAGCGTTCGGCAACATTTACATTGGTGGGAAACGTATTATACGACATCGAAAGCTAGTGTGAGTGCGGCCTTATTATCGTCTATTGTACGAGAAGAAGCTCCACGAGAGACGTCATGACAAATGGAGTTTTATTCTATACTAGTCCCATTGCAAGTTTAATAGGATTTTGCATAAAGATGTTCCTGTAACGGCGTAAAGTTTTTTTTTTTAATATTATGAGTAAGTGTGCATAGTGAGCGTGTAGTTGCGACGGGAGCCAACCGGCGAGCACCGAGTGGTCGTTCTGCAAAGGTGCTATTCGTGTTAGTGACGTCGGCTTGCGGCTGAGCCATATCACAAGGCCCTAGATCTAGACTAACATCACTACTCTTACGTATTTTAGCTTTTGTAACTGAGTGCGGCTCTCGCTGAAATGTTTCTATCACATTTAAAGTTTTCTCTCGCATTTTCGTGGGCTCGCCCGATGTTATGTTTTATAAATTTCTAAATCTGATTTTTCGTACGTTGCGTTTTGTTTACTTTCATATTACGATTATATTGTAAATGAATAAAAGCTTTGGATTTGATTTTTGTTTTCTTTGTACCCATTTTACCTATTTGTAAACTTGTTTCAAAGCAAAAACTCTAAACTTGAGATTTTTGTTAGTCAAAGACGTGACCTTTCTTATCTCTGGTCGGGCCAATAAACCCGTATCGAGTATCGCGTTCTAATATACATTTTGTTAATGTAAGTATATGTTTGCCGATAAATATCTATAGAAGAGTAATACGTACCTAAGTGGCAAATCAAGTCTATCGCAACGTGTGTTCTCGTTATAAATAACCTTGGACTGTGATTTGTGAAAGACAAAATGTGTGACCACCTGGCTTTTAAAATAACACAGTGTACAAATAAAACTATACTAAACCGATAATAACATTTAATATTATATAAGAAAGAGGATAATGCAATTCAGAAAACCCACGAATAAGCATTTATGAAATACAAGGGCATCCTCAAATTTCCATGGTCAAGAAATATCGATTAGATAACTTTAGATGCTGGTACTTAAAATCGAATGTATCATTCTGGAAGTCAAAATGAATTGTAACTCAAGTGGATAGGCTTGAAACAATACGATAAACACGCAATAAAATGACCGACAAGACAGTTTTTTCTCCGTTTATCAAACAAGTGAGTGTGTTATTACTTTTTTGTACAAAAAAAATGTGAAATAAGAAGCTAGATCGTAATTTTTGCAGTGTTTCGTGTGCGCGACGGTTTGTATGAATGTGCTAAGTAATGGTTGCGCTTATGGCTTCCCTGCGGTGCTGCTGCCGCAACTTAAACATCCAGACTCTCCCATTCCACTTACCAAGGCCCAGGAGTCATGGATAGGTAAATCAACAGTATTTTAAACTTGTGTTTGTTATTGGTTAGTCGTAATAGTATACTATATAAGTACTCAGAAATTCATTAGTTTAGATTTTGACATATAAAGCTAGCGCTAAGTGTCAACTCTGATTTTTGTCCTGAATCATCTTTGATAGTTTGAACTTAATTGCAATAATTTTTTCGACACTGTACCTACAGTGAAGCTTTTCTTATACGTCATTTAAGGTGCGCTTACACGAGGGCAATAATTGCTCGGCGACACGAATGGACCGATCTGGAGCAATTTCAATAAATTCAATAAATTGCAATAAATTATTTCGGCGATATTGCTTCGAATTGCTCCAGATATTTCATATCGCTCAATGTCGCAGATACGAATTGACGAATATCCAATGGACTTGGAAATTCCTAGCAATTTTTGTATATGTCTCATTCGCACTTGTTTGTTTTGCGGCTTGCCGTCTTGCTTCCGCGAGGAGAGGTCTAAATAATAATAATTTCTAATTACTTTATTCAAAGTCTGTTCGTGACATTCTAGTAAAGTTTTTGAATAATATATCATCTTTACATAATGAAAATTTTGTCCTATTTGCCAAAAACGATCGCACCCAGATACGCCTATTCCTTTTCTTTCTTTTTTGTTTTTGATTAATGATAAAAAAAAGCGCTACAAACCGCCGCAGCAAGAACAATGTCGTCCATAGCGAGCGAAAACTGAAATGCTCGTGTATGACAGTATTGCCTAGTTGATGAAGTTGCGCCATATCGCTCAATATGGTATTGCGCAGTATTGATGCTTGTTGCCGTTGCCGTAAATTGCTTGATGTAGTCGTGACGTCATAATTGACGAGTATTGACTGGAATTGAGCAATTTTAGTTGCCCGTGTAAGCGCACCTTTAGAAGTAGCTATCACCTCAAATTAAAGATAAGGGGAGAGCGAGTCTTGTATGCCGAAACGTGCAAATGTCCAAACCCCGAACCAGATTAAGCGCATTGATTTACCGCTAACCACAGACCCATGGATGTTGCTATCGATTAAGTAACAGGACTTAAAACATGGCTTCATTAAAACTATATAACAATTAACACACTCAGAGATAAAATCAAATCAGGAAAATCTAAAAAATATCACTGCAATACTGCAGATAAGACCTAACTACGAGAGATATGTAGTTCAATATTTACAATTACCTACGCACAATTTATTAATTATCTTGTTCTGCGATATCATACATTACCTCAGACAAACAGAGATTTTTAATTATTTTAGGCTTGTAATGGTGTATGTATGAAAAATACCCCTCCATTGAAATCAAATTAAATTTTGTTATAACAGTGAAACGCAAGTCATGTATATTTTCTCTATGTAATATTCTAGTTAAAGATAAGTTAACTACAATTTTTTCGGGTTAATTAATAATTTTAATGAAAGAGAAATTATTTAAAATATTAAAGTGAACTTTCATTTAATCGTTGTCTGGGCCAACTAACGGTCTCGACGCACGCATTACTTTCCATCGCTAAAGGTTAATATAGTTTTAAAAGAAATATATAGAATACTAGCTGACCCGGCAAATGTCGTTTAAAAGAAAAATACTATCTACTATAGTAAAACTAAGGGTTGATCGTAGAGGGGTGACAATTAAGGGTTGTATGTATTTTTGTATGCTGTATCATATAAAAATAAAGTTTTGTCTAAAATATAAAAATTTAAGGGTGGGATCACCCTTAACATTTAGGGGGATGAAAAAAAGATGTTGTTCGATTCTCAGACTTACTGAATATAATATATGTATATAAAACAATTCATAAGAATCGGTCGAGGCGTTTCTGAGGAGTATCCCATACTCGAACATTCTGAAACGAAATTTTATATGCATATATTTCCTTCGAAATATTTCCTTTAAAAAAAAAAAAAAAAAAAACCCGTGTCATTTGCTACGGGTTGTCTGTGATATGGTTCGCGATGCCCGAGACCAAGGGACGGACTTTACAACAAATTGAGGATCGGTTCAAGGGAATCGAAAGAGTCGTCCCTGAGATGGAGAGTTTGAATAACAACCTAAAGTGCTAATACTCGAAATTCATTGTAATAAAATACTCACATAAGACGTTTAGCTATAACCTGTGATAAAATTGTGAAAAGTGCAATTTCAACATATCTGGACATATAAAGGAATATAATGTTTGTGACAGTTGAAAGTTAAATTTCAAATTGAGGGTAGATTAAGTAAGGTAGTTTATAAAGTACAAATTATTTATTATTTAAAAGTACAAACTCAACGAGAGCATTTACATTATAAAGTACAAAGAACAATTAATTCCAAACACACATCAATGCAGAAGTCAACTTATTTTTACCTTATATTTGCTAATACTTGGCAAAATATTAAAAATATTAAAAATACTTGTTTTATTAATAACAGTCTCCGAAATACCACACCCTGTGAACAACAAAAGAGTATTATTAATTTATTAGAAATTATATGTAAATATTATTTATCATTATAATAAATATATGAATAAAATTTATAAAATACTGTAACCTTTTAGATAAAGAGACAAATAATGAAACAGAAATCTGAGGCTGAGCCTTAAAATAAGAACCTAAAAAGGTTGTAGCGCCACTGATTTATTTTATTTATAGATTATTTTATATTATGTTAATTTTTTTAATTTTTGACGTTGTTCATTCAGATAAAATAAGTCAATTGCCAAAATCGCAATTTGAGCTTAAATTTGGTTATAACATATTAGTTCATTTAAAATTTGACTAATTAAAGAAGATTAATATGAAATTTTGTTCTATTTTAATATTGGTCACATAAAGTAATTTAAAAAAACACTATAGCGACCTTATGCCTTGGGCGGTGACCTTCCGTTGAGCACTGCAGCCGTGTCCTTCCACGAGCGGCCTTTAGCCTTGGTCGCGGTCACCTTCCGCCTGACCACCCTTGTGACAGTTGCCTCTTCATCTGACAGCAAACGCCTTTTTGGTTTCGGCTTCACCTAAGTACCGACGCGTGGTTCATATTTATAGTCTTAGATAATTCAGGTGTACAAAGTTTTTGATTTCCACAGAGACCATTTTCCAAAATTTTGTTGTAATATTAAAAAATTCAATAGAAAAGAATCCGTTGTATGGAACTCCATTCAAACATAAAATCAAGCGATATCTTAGTCAAAATAGTAAAAATCTAAACACAACAGAAATGTCTTAAAGTCAGTTTAACGGCTAATTATATTTCTATGTATTCATTGAAAAATTCATTATTTTTTAAATCAAGTAATTTTCCAAATAAACATTATATACACAAGGTTCTACCTTTTTTTTTTCAATAGTGAAGGATTCATCAAAGATGTCTCCGCTGGAGTCAGCTTTGTTTTCACCGATGACAACACAAATGGGACTGTCGAATGACACCTGCAATGATACACAATTACTTTTACCAACGGGTTAAAATTACACATAGTTAAACAAAACTTTTTTTGAGAAAGTATTAGTTAGTATTATTTTTATATATTTCTAACGAAAAGACTAACTACTGGATCATATTAAAAAGCACAATGTCCAGCCATGCGAAGACTGGACAGGGCGTGATCAGTGAGACAGATATGAGAATCTACCTGCGCCTCTGAGGGTACAGGGCGGTTTCAGACTAGCGTTTTTACGCGCGTATAAGCTCGTCTTTGGACGCGCATGTAGACACGTATAGGCGCGCCTTTAAGCACGCACGCAACTAGCGTTGACGCGCTTCTAAGCTCGTATAAGTTCGCAGTTCTGGGTAGAGTGTATTAAAGTGACCGGTTCTGTTTTGTTGCAATCATCGATGACACCCAGCATCTGTTTCGTCTCCTCAGTGGACGGCGAATAAGTAACGCAAATAGCAATGTGTCTTCGTCAGAATCCATGTTGATACTGACACGATGCCACTACCTACCGGTTCGAGCGAACACGCCGAAATATGCCAGTTTACGCGCGTCCGGTTTTTTGAAGCGCGTATGCTGTAACGACCGTATACGCGCAGAAAAATGCGCTAGTCTGAAACCGGCTTTACGGGATATACATACAAGTTAATTAAAAAGCATTTATTATAACATTTTTTGGGTTAAATAATAAAATAAAATATACCTGTCGCAAATTTTTCTTAGATTTTTCTTCCGACGTCTTCGTTGAAATGTTCGTGTGATTCTGTTTCGCGGGGGGCGTGGCCTTTGGAGCCATTCTTGTTCGTTTTACTTTCACAACGAACGAAGGTTCGAGGGACTTCCTTTTCAAAGTTATACTTTTATTCTTATTCGGTTCCGTATTTTCATCTTTCTTTTTTCTACTTCTTGTTTTAACTATACCTTCGCTCGCATTACGCTTCGTTGTTCTTCTCTTCGGTTTAGATTCATCAGCGTTGTCATCACCGTCTTCATCGCTTTCGGGTGCTTTTTCATCGCTTTCATCATCTACTATATCATTTTTCTTTGTCGCTTTCCGTTTTTTGCTCGATGCGAATTCTAATTTGCTCGATTTCGTTTTTCCCTCGGTTTTAAGGTAGCTTTCAAATATTTGTCTGCATTTTGTGTAATCGACCGGGTCTTTTGGTTTTAATTTGTTTATATATTCAAAAAACTTTATTAACTGATCTGAAAAGAAAATATGTAACATTAAAGTCAAAAGTCAAAAATCATTTATTCATATAGGTAACACAATGTACACTTATGAACGTCAAAAAAGAAATATACATTAAATGTATTAATTTTACATTAACTGCCAGTTCCCAAATCAAGGGCGTAGAACGGAAGAGAAGAACTGGCAATAAACTCTCCGCCACTCTTTTTAATCGCTAAGTTTTTTGTTTCACACAACGTTTGTAAGGAGCTGCAACCATTACACCATGTTCCACATGACATTTTAAGTAATCAATAATAATAACATAAATTAAAAAAACACAGACCTCTATCAGCAGGACGCATGGTAAAATAGGAGCACGCACTTATATTCTCGTGAGTACAACACGCAAACACATAGTCGAAATAACTTACATCACCGCATACACGAATTCAAGTACGGCCAGTCACCACAAGTAGCACCCGTTCACGAGTATGACGCATGGCCAGCCATCGGCCCCCTCGCCATATTTTAGGGAGAGAGACAACCCGACGCATGGACGGCTTATTATTACAATTAGCATATATTACTATTGTCAACAAGCTCATAGCTAAGTTAATATTTTGGATTAGAATATAGGGTGGCCTTCACTCCATCGGAGGTCGAGTACTAGTGTAAAACTTATAAGACATGGACTTACTGTAGTTATAGTGTACTCAAATAAAGGCTATTTTTATTTTATTAAATTTTATTATATAGGGAAGCTAGTAACATATTAGAGTTTCTATTGGTCATGTATTTTTTTTTAATTTAACTATTTTAATGGACCTGCAACAGAGCTAATAAATGAATATTGTAAGTAAATTAAGCTATTGAAGCAGAAAATGGGGGCTGGATGTTCAAAAAAATTACTGGCCTACCTGGTCTCACAGAAGTTACATAAACTGATTGGAAGCATTAACAGAGTCTAGAGTCAAACATTAAGTTATATTGAGGGATTAATTTAATATTTATCAAATATTTTTTGATTTCATACAAATTTAAGGCAGAAGAGCACAATGGAGGAAGATCTTTTTAATATGCATAGCACCTATGGTTGGTATTTTAACTCTAAATAAACCACTCTGTTTACGACTATTACACTTTTTTCTAAGCTAAAAAGAAGAAATGAAGAAATTCGTATGACAGAAATTACTCACCAGGTACATTATCATATTTCTTAGTGATTTCAGCACGAACATTCTTCATGAAGGCTTCCTTCATTCCCTGCACTGTCTTCGGTTGGGACAGAACCTTTTCCCAAGGTAGGTCACCGACAATCCACTGAAGCATGTTATACCCCAAGATTTCCAGATCTCCACGCATTGTTGATACTAAAATTATGGGAAGTTTTATTTAAATGTTTGAGCTCTACGAAAAGCGAGCTGTTATTACATAGTGCAGTTGAACATCACTATATTAGACCCCAATTTACATGGGCAGAGTTTTAATATATCTATTAAAGGATAATTGTAAAAATGTTGCTCTTACACACAAAAATATACATAACACATATTGCAGATAAATAAGGAACAGTAAATGGCTATTGTTGCAAACTATGAGAGAAGTTATGATGTTGTAGTCTTAAGGGTAAAGATAATGCATCTTTTGTCTTATAAATAATAATCACCTGGCCCTTTTACATTAATACATAAAACGGCACACTAGTAGACTGATATATGACAAAACGGCGCTTAATAAAGCGATACGTGATTTAAATCCCTAATATCCGAAGCTAACGAAGCAGCCTTGAGTAAACACCTGGAAGGATTGACATCAACAAAAGCAACCGATTACTCGCTCTGGAGAGCCTGCAAAAACCTAGCACGACCACGACCACTACACCAAAAGCCACCACTACGAACGCAGAACGGGTAGTGGATTAGAACGGAACGAGAAAAAGCTGAAGTTTTTGCTAATCATCTCAGTCAAGTATTCAAACCGAATGACCCCAGTCCTAATGTAGATGAATCGGATATCGAACAAATCATTGACCAAGACCTGCAACTTGATCTACCATTAAAACTAGTGACACCACGGGAAATTAATCGCAACATCAAATCTATGGACAATAATAAAGCACCGGGCTATGACTTAATAGTCAAAAAGGTCCTCGAAGAATCACCACGCAAAGTGATAGTGTACCTTAAAATGCTTTTTAATGCAATCCTAAGAGCTGGATACTACCCAGACTTATGGAAGGTATCACAAGTGACTATGATCCACAAACCTGGAAAACCGATTCACGAAATCACATCATATAGACCCATTAGTCTGCTGCCTATTATGTCCAAATTATTTGAGAAATCTCTACTACATAGAATGCTGAACATAATAAAAGAAAAGCATATCATACCAGATCATCAGTTTGGCTTTAGGCAAGAACATGCCACAATAGAACAAGTCCACAGAGTATGTAGAAAAATAAGAAACTCCCTCGACAGGAGAGAATACTGCTCATCTGTATTTCTTGATGTACAACAAGCCTTTGACAGAGTATTTTTGGCATTGGCAGACCCTTTGGCATAAGGGTCTTTTGTTTAAAATAAAATCCTTATTGCCACACACATTCTATAGGATCCTACAATCATTCTTGTCTAACAGAATATTTCAAGTTAAAGAAGGTGCCAGCACATCCGGTTTTTACGGAATCTGCACAGGTATGCCACAGGGCTCAGTTCTCGGACCCGTCCTGTACACACTGTATACACACGACCTACCACAGAGCCCAGAGATTACTATCGCCACCTTCGCTGATGACACGGCTCTACTTACCTCCAACAGAAGTCCCATTCTGGCCTCTAAAATCCTACAAAATGGCTTAAATAAGGTAGAAGATTGGTTGGCCAAATGGAGAATTGCAGTTAGTGTGTCCAAATCGGTGCACGTCACTTTCACGCTCCGAAAGGAAGACTGCCCCCCTGTCACTCTAAATGGCACCCAATTACCACATCAAAATACCACATCAAAATACAGTCAAATATTTAGGAATGCATTTAGACCGCAGACTCACCTGGAAAAAACATATTCAAACAAAGCGAGACGAAATTAACCACAAATACAAGGGTCTCTACTGGCTAATGGGACGAAATTCAAAACTATCCACTGAGAATAAGTTGCTTTTGTACAAAACCATTCTCAAACCCAGCTTTACACATATGGAATACAGCTTTGGGGATCTGCTAGTGCCTCAAATATAATAATAATACAAAGAGCTCAATATCAAACACCCCATGGTTTCTCAAAACAACAGAAGTCCATGAATTTCTTAATATGCCCATGGTAAAAGAGGAAATAATCACACATGGGTATAACTACAAACTAAGACTTCAAAAGCACCCCAATCAGCTAGCAGGACAGCTAACTATACCAGAAACTACTCAACAACTAAACAAGCGGCGAGACATTTTTGACCAGGACAACCCAACAGACTGAGTGTAAATAAGAATAGGCAGGCTCCGCTGGGAGTAGCGCCAATAAGCACTCAACGTATCTACTTATAGTCGCAAAGATTTGAAGAGTTTATTTTTTTTTATGTTAATCATACATTAACATTAAAAAAAAAAAAATACATAAAACATGTGATGCAGCCTTAGAGGTTTAATGACTTAGAGGTTTTTTCAAAGAATAAAGTAGTTTATAAACCAATTATAAATATACATATTTAAGGAACATAATTTACCTCCCAAATGAGCATCTCTGCTTGTATACTCAATGGTGCCATTGTGAGCACACTTCGGATCAGGTTTGAACTCTTTATCATTTACCCGTGTCGCCAGACCAAAGTCAACCAGATATGCCTGATTCTCTGTTCCCTTCTTAAGTCCTAATAGAATATTTGCTCCCTTAATATCTGCATGCACATAGCCTCTACTGTGGATGTACTCTAACACATCTAGCTGTAAATGTAAGATACTCATCAATTTAAATCTCTAGATTTAAAGAAAACATGTCTAAAAATGTGACGGTTGCCTCATAACAATAAACTAAAATTGCAGTGCTGCAGACAGCAACTACCCATATGGGCATTGTACAACATTAACACCAGAGTAGGGTCTTCTTAAGGATATTTAGATTGTGTCTCCTTCAGAAGATGTTTCTGAACTATACTTTGTAAACATAAGTACGAAGTACTGGGAAAATTGACACAAATGGAGAGTGACAGATTGGATTATGATAGTATAAAGTTGTACGAGTCGCAATAATTCCTTGCCTTAAAGGAATGAGGCTACATGTTATTACTTTGTCAAATTGTTTTAACATGTAAAATTATATAATATTTATATTAAACACAAGTGAAATAAAATATAAAAAATAATACAGTCTAAAAACACATTATCTAACCAAAATGTAGAATCCAATTAAGGGAACTAATGTGTTTATTTTTATTTAAATGTGTGTAAGTCATTAGTGAATAACTTCTGAAATCCAGACTCTCCATTGTTATAAACAACAAGAAAATACCAATTTATAAATAAATGGAGACAAGCTTAGATTATTTTAACAATTGTTGGGAAGATAAGAAGATTATATTGACAACTTACAATTTATCTACCAATAACCTAATTAGTGGTTTACCAGCTAAGAATTCCTATCTTAGACATAACCGACATAGACATACCATTTGCAGTCCTATTTGAAAAACAGTAGTTGGTGGAAATGATCGTGCAGAATCCTTAAATATACTCCACACGTCTTTGCCATATCTTTCTAGGACTAAATATCTGTACTTTTCACCTTTGAAGGTATGTGAGCCATTTCCATAGTAACTTGGCATGCCAAATGTTGATAAGTTCTTTTCCTTCATGAATTTGGAAACTAAAACAGATATTTTACAGTACTATACAATTGAATTACAATTGTTTTAGCATGCTTTATCAACTATTACAACCACTTACTGTCATCCTTGTTAGCATTTCTTATGTAAAAATGCTTCTCTACAAACAGTGGTCCATTTTCATGAGGTTCCTGAGAGTAAAAATTGTTCAATTATGAACAGAAACCATATCCTATTACATTATCATTATAGTATTAATCTATCTTTATAATAACATAACACATATTTTATATATTAAGAACACAGAAAGACCTACACATTTAAACTTTACTTTAGACCCTAGATAAAAGAATTACAGCCTATTTTGTGTATGTATAAGCACACAAGTTGTGTTTTCAGTCAAGCAAGGCATTCTAGAATACGTAATAGGATTCACGTGTTATAAAGATTATTATTATTATAATAGCTTACTATTTTAACGACGAATGGATATTCAGATGCCTTTTTCGGAGAGCCTTCATGATTGCACGCTGAATATATTTCCCCAAATCCGCCGACTCCAATCGAAGGGCCGATTCTCCATTTCTTCTTAGCTATCGTATCATTAATTACTTCTCCTGCTGGAATTGGTGCTGGCATTTTGTAGTCATTAGCTTTTTTCTTCGGCGCTGCCGCTTTTCGTCCTCTTCCAGTCATATTAACTAAGTATATCTACTGATAATTAATAACAATATACACTTTATTTACACAAGCATGATTTTTAATTACAACAGATTTGATTATACAACAGTTTAGATATGACAAAACTTTAAATAGTAAAACGAATAATTTCTACCGCTGTTTCTTCGTTTTCGTTTGGTTTGAGGACTCGTAGCACCTTATTCCGTCATATTGTCTCTGGATTAAATGTATTCCTAATGTCAGATTTATTCACGGGAGATTCTTGGCGGGAAGTTGAAAAAGCGCGGTTCAATTTTTTTTTCAAAATTGTATTTTAATTAAAATAAATATTATTTCTTTGTAAATAACAGTATAAATTGGCAAATTAAATATAAATATAGTGAATAAATAATTAAAATGGAAGGAAACGAGGGGGGCGGGTTTGACCCGCCCACCTCAAAAAAGAGACCACGACGGCGGTTAGAAGATCTCCAAGATGTTTCTGATGCTGGCGGCGGAGGTGGTGAGAAAGACTCTTATTTGGCATATATCAAACCCAACTATAAAAGACTATACCCTGAAAATTCAATTAACACAGAATTTAAGGTTTTCATTCAGAGCAAAAATATACAAGACAAGCTGGGAAATAAAAGCCCAATATATTTGAATCAGATATTTTCCGATATTAAAGGTGTGGTGGCAATAAGGCGTATTGGCGCAAATAAAATTGTTGTGACCTTTAAACAACATAATACAGCTAACAATTTGATAAACAATATCAGCTTTCTTGATAAACACGAAATGAGAGCATATATTCCAGCAGCTCAAATTGAAAAAATTGGTATTATCAGATTTGTGCCTACAAATATTACAAATAGAGAACTATTTGCTAAATTGACTTCTACAAATGAAATAATAGCAGTTAGGAGATTTGTGAAAAAAATTGGTAATGAATTAGTCAGAACACAAACTGTTAGTATCACATTTCTGGCAAATACTTTACCTGAAAGTGTCCAATACGACTTATTTTTTTATAGAATATTTGAATATGTTCCTCCTCTGCAACAATGTTTTAAATGTCTTAAATTTAATCATTTTGCAAAAATATGTAATGGCAAAGAGCGTTGCTCTATTTGTTCAGGTGAACATTCCTATAAAGACTGTAGTAAGCCAAATGAGATTTGCTGTGCTAATTGCAATGGACCTCATTTAGCTATTTCTAAATTGTGTCCCATTAAAATGAGGAAAACATTAGAAAAGAAAAATAAAATAACTTATGCAAGCGTTACCATTACAAAAGATAATGATGAGTTCCCTCCTCTTCCACCACGCTCCAACCCTATAAATAAAAAAGTAATTAATGTAAATAATAAACCTAATGTAAAACATGTAAATAAATCTGAAAATATTAAGCCTGTCTCACAGACTGTAAGTTTTAATGATATAAAATTACAAATAATTGAAAACAGTGATGTACTTATGGCCCTGGTACAAACACTGGTTCAAATAGGTAATAAGATTGATAATGAACCCATCACAGCATCATTTATAAAAGATATACTTATTAAGAATCTGTCAACATAATGGATACACAACCATATATAACACACTCTCTACGTATTGCGCAATTTAATGTTCAAGGTGCAAATAATAAAAAACATCTTCTTACAAAATTCTTAAATGAAAAAAATATTGATATTTGCTTACTAAATGAGACATGGTTAAAAGAACACCATTCTTTTTATATTTCTGGTTATAATTTCTACAATAAAAATTCAAAAAATCCTCGTAATGGTGTAGGAATATTAATTAAACCATATTTGAAACATAATGTCATAAATACTACTTTTTATGAAGATATACAGACAATAGCCATAAGTATATACACAGAAAATACTACTATATCTATTCTTTGTGTGTACTGTCCTCCGTCCAGTAGGAATATAAGAATGAATAGATTGCACAATATTATAAGAGGATTACCAAAACCTATTTTTGTTAGTGGTGATTTCAATGCACATCATATTGCTTTTGGATGCCTATCTACGAAAAGTCGAGGCAATAACTTATATAATATAATTGATGAATGTGATTTATGTATTTTGAATAATGGTAGTTTTACTACAGTAAATTATCCTACATGCAACCCCTCAGCAATAGATATAAGCTTTGTTAGTCCACAGGTGGCTCCACTTTGTGAATGGTATGTACATGATGATGCTATGGGTAGTTATCATTATCCAACCATAACAAACATTACAATGTGCATTGAAAGATACACAATTAATAAACATGTTGACAGATTTTTATATGATAAAACAGATTGGACAAAGTATAGCGAATTGTCTGGTTTGGTCTTCCATGACATGATGGTTAGTGAAGAGAATCCAATGAAATCTTATGATGAGTTTTGTAGTCGGCTTAATAAACTCAAGCTAATGGTAGTTCCTAGATTCACTAGGACTAACTTTAGGAGTAGACCACCAGCCCCCTGGTGGAACAGTATATGTGAACAAGCCGTTATAAAATCATATGAAGCCCTGAAATTGTATAGAAACAATTCAACAGAATATAATTACATCAACTATAAAAGATTAGATGCTTTAAAAAAACGCACTATAAAGGAGCAAAAAAAAATCAGTTGGATTGGTTTTTGCAATAGTTTCAATAGAACTACACCCATCAGTCAAATATGGAATCTCATTAAAAAGTTTAAGGGAATCAGAACTGGTAATAAATCATATAGGGATGAATTTGTACAGCCACTTTTAGATAAGTTATCGGATAATAACAATTTGATTGATTCAGATTCATTAGACAATTATTTTAATATTAACAATGAGAATCCTCAATCAACATTTTTACTGGATTCTTTTTCATGGTCTGAACTTTTAATGAGTATACAATCTAGAAGAAATACTAGTCCTGGTTTAGATGATTTTCCATATTTATTAATAAAACATTTATCTGAATCTGTACGAAAGATATTTTTAAATATTCTTAATAATCTCTGGCATAAAAAACTCATACCAAGTTCATGGAAAACTCAATGTGTAATACCTATATTAAAACCAGATAAGTCACCTGAACAGATTAGTTCCTATCGTCCAATCTCGTTATCATCATGTATTGGAAAAATATTTGAAAACATGGTAAAATCTCGACTTGACTGGTATGCAGAATCCAATAATGTCATACCACATATTCAATATGGCTTCCGTAAAGGAAGAAGCTGTGCCGATAGCTTCATTTCTCTGATATCCGACCTGAAAAATGCAAAAAACAATACATTACACACAGTTTGTGTATTTTTAGATGTGCAAGGTGCATTTGACAGTGTGGATCCTGGCATACTGGTGAAGGTACTCAGTAATTCTGGTATACCTGGACAATTATCTAAATGGATTTATGATTTCCTTAATAACAGAATACTATATGTTAGGCATAACAATATTTTGTATGGACCTAGAACTGCATCAAAGGGTACTATACAAGGTGCAACATTATCGCCCTTGTTATATAACTTGTATACTTGTGAGATATGTAAATATGTAAATACTAAAAATGTAAATATACTTCAATTTGCAAATGATTTAGTGTTGTATAGTTCTGATGTAAATTTAACAGTAGCCATTGAAAATGTTAACACTGGATTAAAGCAGTTAAATAATTATTATCAACACAGATTAAATTTGAAAATAAATGCTGCCAAAAGTAATGCCATGATATTTGGAAAGGACACACCAATAGTGGATGTTGTATATAATGGTGATGTCATTCAAAGAGTCACCTCACACAAATTTTTGGGTATTATCATTGACCAGAAGCTGTCATTTGAAGAACATATTAAATATGTATCTAGAAATGCATTAAGAGGTGTTAACATTTTAAGATGTCTAGCAGGTGTTTCATGGGGTGCAGATCCCAAAATACTTTCTATATTATATAAATCTATTGTAAGAAGTAATTTTGATTACAGTTCTTTGGCTTATTTAAATAGCACTCATACACATAAATTGGATATATTGCAGAACAGGGCTTTGAGGATCATATCAGGAGCAATGTGTTCGACTCCCATAAGGGCCATGGAAGTCGAAACTAATATTATGCCATTGATATTGAGACGACTTATGCTTACAGAAAGATACTGTCTGAAACTATTATCATCAAATAATTTACAAATTATAAACAGGATAATACCTCACCCAATCAATATAGATGGTCCTCTCACTTCACCAAATGATCTTCTGACAGGTACATCTCCAACTTTGTGCCAGATCTTTACAGAAATACAATCTCATTATTCAAACATTAAAAAACATTCTCACTGGTCGTGTTACACTCATTCATACAGTTGTATCACACATCCTATTACGATTTTATCAAATTCAATTGAAAATAATTCAGACCTATTGGCTTTCAAAGAAGAAAATAACAAGTACTATACTATATATACTGACGGCAGTAAAGGCAATGATTTTGTGAGAAGTGCGGTATATGATTCCCAAAAAGATGTTGCTCAAAGCTTTGTTCTAGATAAAAACTGCTCCATATTTACAGCAGAGGCATATGCAGTTTTTGCAGCTTTAAAATCGATTACTTCTATAAACAATTGTAAATATTTTCTAATTTTGACAGACTCTTTGAGTCTTTTAAATAGTCTTAAGCATGCTACTCTTAATAATTTTAAAACCAATTATATTCTCTATTTAATTAAAGATACTGTCTTGCGGTTGTATAAGAAAGATGTAACTATTGCCTTTATGTGGGTACCCTCACATAAAGGTATTACTGGTAATGAAATAGCGGACAAAGCTGCATATGAAGGGGTTAACACTCTTAATGTCAGAAATGTGGTACATGTTTCTATGACCGATTATTATTATAATATAAATAATTCAATAAAAGATATATGGGCAAATTTATGGAAAGAAGATCAAAAACTTAAAGGAAAATGGTATGGAAGTATACAAGAAAATTTACTGAGAATACCCTGGTATGAAGATTATGAGTTGGATACAGTTAGTCGTGAGTTCGTTACCACAATCAACAGATTGCGTTTTGGTCACAACACTACACCCACACATCTCGCTAAACTTAATATTATAGATAACAATGTTTGCTCTTTCTGCACTAACGAGATCGCAGATATGAATCATATTTTTTTAAAATGCCAAAACCAAATTTTCATTTTTAATAGACTACTATTAGCAAGTGAAATAATGGAAGTTAGTGATCCCACCCGCCGCCAGTTGTGTGATTTGCTCAAAAACAAAAAGTGTTATAGTGCATTATATAAATACGTTAAAAATACCGTAGGGAAGATTTAAGAAAACAAATGGAATGTTGGAATAAGAATAACATGTGAAATTAAATGAAGGAAAATAAGTGAAATTTAGTGACCAAAAATAAGATTTGGCTTAAAGGTCTCGTTACCAGGCCATAAAATAAAAATAAAAAAAATAAAAATTAGTTTAAGCTCTGTCCATGCAAAACTTAAAATTTTTTATAATTCATATTATAAAATTTTTAACACATTTATATTAATATAATTATATAAATGTGTTAATAATATAATTTGTAGCACATGCTACAGACCTGGATAGCAACTTTCTTTTATTCTATTTAGAGATAGAGATAATTTAAATATAATACCGGTGTCTTCCTTGTAGGTTTCTTTGGAGTTGTTTGGGGATTCTTGTTGTTCAGTTCGACATGATTTTCTTTCACCTTTCTTTAATCCTACAAAATAATGAAATTGTTAAGTTATGTTGTCAATGTTGTGCACACCTTTGTTTGGCCTTTTTAGTATTCAAGTTATGTCAAAACTGATTTATTACCTTGTCATTGTTGGCTTTATTTGCTTTTGGGATATCAATTGTTTCCAAAATGATTTTATTTGTAATATCCTGAAATATATAAATAACATCTATTAATTTAAGTATCATGGTGAGTGGTTCGCACTTAGTGTCAATATTATCCCCTCTCAGGGGGCACACTAGTGCTCATGTTAAGGACTCTTACCATTTTGTGGAAACATTGAGAGATCTCAAATTACTCCACAATGAAACCATGGTGAGTTTTGACATTGAGTCACTATTTACAAACTTACCACTAAATGACTGCCTAGATATCATTGCAAAAAGACTTAGGGAACAGAACATGTCACCAGATAATGTAGATATTGTAAAACACTGTCTCACGTCAGGATACTTAATGTGGAAAGATGTTCTAAGTTCTATGTGCAGGTTGATGGAGTAGCCATGGGTTCTCCAGTGTCACCTATAGTCGCTGACATCTTCATGGAGGACTTTGAGGAGAGAGCTCTGGCCAATACCCCGGTTAAACCTCGACTGTACAAGAGATATGTCGATGACACATTTGTAGTACTCCCCAATGACAAAATATCTGCATTTCTAGCACATTTAAATTCAATAGACAAGAACATTAAATTTACTGTTGAACAAGAAAACAACAACTGTCTGCCCTTTTTAGACATTTTAATTATACGCAAAGCAGATGGCCCACTAGGTCACACAATACACAGGAAGGCAACCCACACAGATAGGTACCTCAATGGTGAATCCCACCACCACCCTTCACAACTGCTTTCTGTCGGTAAATGTTTGTTTCAGAGAGCCCAACGTCTTTGTGATGATGCCCACCTCGAGGAGGAACTACAGCATGTCAAACAGGTGCTACACCGAAACAAGCTGCGCATCCCCCGGCTACATCACAAAAACAAGACACAAACAGTTCCCCGCCAGCCAGCCTACTTGCCATATGTAAAGGGAGTTACAGATAGAATTAGCCGGATCCTAAAACGAGCTTCTATTCATACAATTTTCAAGCCGCACAAGAAGATTCAGCAATTCCTAAGACCAATCAAAAGTAACACCCCATTGCAAGATGCAGGTATATACAAACTGGATTGCGACTGTGGCCTGTCTAATGGCCGGTTTACACGTATTACATAGGGCAAACTAAACGCAATATGTCCAGCAGACTCAAAGAACACATTGCAGACATAAGACATAGACGACACACAAAATCAGCAGTCTGTGAACACATACTAGATAGGCCTAATCACTACATACGCTTTGACCAACCGAAAGTACTTGCGAAACAGAAAAGATTCTTCCCAAGATTGGTACGCGAAGCCATTGAAATCAAAAAACACCCCAATTTCAATAGAGAAGACGGCCTAAAATTGTCAAACACCTGGGATCCAATAATATCCAAATTAAAATCTCAAAAAGAAACACAATCCGCGAAAATAGAGACACCGTGAGCCATTTTTGCCAAAACCCTCCATCTTTTAGTCGATACCAAGTACCAACTCCGGGGAAATAAATACAGATAATGCAACTTTCTCTGCAGCTGTGATACTTTTTGACATTCAACATCTTTTGTCTTCAGTCACCGTGACCACGCACGCTGTAAAGCACGCGAAACGTCGGATAAATTTAAAATTATGTCAAATAGTTGTAAATTTATAATAATACATAACTTTAATCCGGTAAAAAGCGTTTTTTTTTTTAGTATTGATTTAGATATTCAATTTAAATCACTTCTGATTATAATTCAGACGCACATATAAAATTCGCACTTGTATAATGAAAATAACTATAGTCGTATTTTTAATTATAGTAGGAGAGCTGGTACCAATTTTTGGGCAGGTATTTGAGGCAAGCTGAAAACTTGTCACATACCTCTCCTATTATATTCCAACACGGAATTGCAGACCTGGCTGGTGAGTAGCGGGGCTACATCAACCCCTACATTTTTAAAAATATTATTTGTTTTTGAGGCAGCTTGAAATTTTAATGGAATGTTATTTATAACTATAAAATTAAGATTCCCAAAAAAGACAGATCATTTCGGTAGGGCTTTCTACCTGCCAGGTGATCAAACAAATAATGGATGAGTACGGGCCTGTACTACTATAGACAAGCTGTAGTGTGAGAGAGAGCGCATTTCGACAGCTGTCTTCGTTCTTGCTTGCCGCGTTACTATTGGCCACGTGACTTACAAAGCCGACACTGAAAATGAACCTTTCAGAAAAAAATTAAAAAATTGTGATCCCTCTACTTTACCTCCATGCAAATCTGAATTAAAACAACGTCTTTTAAGAACGCAATATATAACAAGCATTTGGAGAAATGCATATTTACGATTCCCCAGTTCTTTGACACCTAATAGAAACGGATGGACACTTAATGAGGATACGCTAGATTTTCACTGGTTTGACGGAGAGTGTATGCCACAATTAGTATTCGACGCTGTTGTTCACGAGGAAAATAAAAATTACGATGATGAAAATCATACTACAGGTGAGAATAAATGGTTTATTTTTAATAACTGCTGCATTCAAATTTCTATGATTAATTAAAAAAAAAAATCTATTTCTTTTCGCAGATGAGGCCCGTACTCATCCATTATTTGTTTGATCACCTGGCAGGTAGAAAGCCCTACCGAAATGATCTGTCTTTTTGGGAATCTAATTTTATAGTTATAAATAACATTCCATTAAAATTTCAAGCTGCCTCAAAAACAAATAATATTTTTAAAAATGTAGGGGTTGATTTAGCCCCGCTACTCACCAGCCAGGTCTGCAATTCCGTGTTGGAATATAATAGGAGAGGTATGTGACAAGTTTTCAGCTTGCCTCAAATACCTGCCCAAAAATTGATGCCAGCTCTCGGACCATTAGACGAAGCCAACTGACAGTAGCTAATGTCACTTTTTTTTTTTTTTTAATTAATTTAGTAGCCGGATACAAAGTCCATTGGCACTTTAAAAAAAAGTATAACAAAATATCTTACACAAATAACTATACTAACTTAACATAAAACACAATCAATTTATATAATACAATGGTGAGCTTTAAATTTTCTCAACCGTGTTTTTTATATAATAGTAAATAGCTTTGAATAGGACTGGACATTTCAGTAAATCTTGGACACGGCGGGGAATTTCTATTTGTGATGGTTGACATTGATGAGTGATGACTACCATTTGCAGTGACTGATGAGTCTAAAGCTGATCTTGTCGGGTTATTTGCTAAAGAATTTCCAAGTTTAGTCTGATTATTCTCATCAAAATCCATCAACTTCATAATATCCGTTACTAGTATTAATCGTTGAAATTTAAAGGTCGGGCAACTCAAGATGAGGTGGGATAAGTCGGCCTCATTTCCGCCACAGTATGTACATCTGTTATTATTTATAATTTTAAAACGAAATAAATGGCTTGGAGTCTGACAGTGGCCAAACCTCAAACGATTAATAATGGTTATAAATTTACGTTCATTGGCTCCTTTGTATTTATCATACCAAGGTTTACTTGGAAGTTCTTTTTGTATCTCTGCATACCAACTACCTTTATGCTGTGAGGATAATTTCCAATAGCTTTCCCATAACTTATGACTTCTTTGTTTTAAGTCGAAAAGAAAATCCGTAAAAGGAACTCTGAATGTAATACCTACTATGATCCTCATCATAAGTAGAATTGACAATACCATCTACAATATCATTTCCCTTGATACCCCTATGAGAGGGCACCCATTTAAATGTTACTGGAGTATCCAAAGATATCAATGCTTCTCTAATTTTATACAATAAATAATTATTTCTATAATGAGTATGCCATTTGTCTAAAGCCATTAACACACTTTTTGCATCTGAAATTATTAGGAACTCCACATAGTTATCATTATTTTGTAAACTTTGTAAGTACAATACAACTTGATAGATAGCATAAGCTTCAGCTGTAAATATGCTGCAAGTATTACTTAACATAAAACATTTTGAGGTTTTAGCCTGAGGATCATAGTAACCTGATTTCACTGCAGATGAAGATTTAGACCCATCAGTGTAGACTTTGTAACTGTTAGGCTTGGTACAGCAATAATCAAGAAAGTCTATATTATCTACTACACTGGACATATAAGTAGCGGCACGAAACTCTAGCGCTGACATATTAAGTAGAATATGTTTTACAGAAACATGTAGATTTTGAAGCATAATATAAGGAATATCGTCAAGACCAGGGGTTGTATTCTTTCTTGAAGACAAAGCCATGTCAAGTTCTTCAAAACAAAAAGAGTTAAGTAGAAACTTGCTCCACTGACTTCCATCATCAAATTCGAATAAACCAGAAATATTATCGTTGTTATTACTAGGTTGCCCTAACTTCTCTAAAAAACTTGCTATCCACTCATCATTTTTGGACACATTTCTATTAATGTTAATTCTCTTAAATCTTCTAATAAAATTCCACACTTGGGATACTGGAGTGAATCTATTAAAAGACGAACAAAGACTTTTCCAACTGTCTTTCTTACCCATTTTTATAATAATTTTTTTCCTCGAATCTATTTTCTTATATTCTATATAATTGTCCATTGTCATATTACGTCTATAATTAGCTAACGCTTCTCTTGATTTGGTTACAGCCTCGGCACAAGTATCATTCCACCAAGGAGCTGGAGGAACAGACTTTTTACTAGAAGATTTATGCTTTAACAATGGAACACAGTTTTCTTTTAAACTAAGTAGTAATTTAGAAAATTCATCATATTGAACTAAAGGATCAATTGTTGAAGGAGAAAATTTATCAAATATATCTTTGGATTTGTCATTGTACATATTCCAGTTTGTTTTATTATATAAATACTTATGTATAGACTCTTGAACTGTATATTTTTGAGTTGAGGTAATGATGTTAACAAAAGTAGGTAAATGATAGCTCCCTAAAGGGTCATCACCAACATACCACTCACAAAGTGGTGCAATATCAGGGCTAACACAAGTAACATCAATAGCTGATGCATTATTACCAGGTCTAGAAATAGTAGTAGGGTCACCAGAATTTAAAATACATAAATCAGCATCATCAAATATATCAAATAATTCACGACCTCTTGAATTGGTAGTATCACAACCAAAAGCTATATTGTGAGCATTAAAATCACCAGAAACAAGACAAGGCTTGGGTAATTGCAAAATAATCTTTCTCAAATTAATCAAACTAATTGAGCTATTATTTGGTGGACAGTAGACACAGTGTTATTATAGAAATAGCTATAAATTGAATATTTTGATAGAAAGTAGTTTATAAGACCTTAAATTTAATATCATTTTTTATTAAAATACCTACACCGCCATGTTCATTTTTAGCATTTTTTCCTATATAGTTATAGCCAGCGATTGATAAATAGGGGTTTGAATCTTTCAAAAACCAGGTTTCATTGAGAAGACACACATCTATGTTTTTTTGAATTAATGATGATTTAAGTAAAGCCTTTTTATTATTGACACTCTGAATATTATGTTGCATTATTTTTAAAACAGCCATTATTTGGTAAGATTTTCTATCAATATATCTTTAATGTGTGTGGTTGTGTTTGTTTTATTTGAATTAGCTAACGTAACTAAGGTTTTTATTATTTTTTGTAAAAAGATATCATCTTTTACAAGGTAGTCATAGGTCAAGGTGTTGGAGTTAGTATTTGGTGTTTGAACGGTTGAAACCGGTGCTGTGATAGGGGACTCATGACTATTTTCTTAACCGGGGTAGACTTAGTTTTCAATGCAAATGTCACTGATTTGTCTGTTTTCGCTTTGGTCAACGCAGGAAAATCTTTATTTAATACTACTGTTGAATACATTCTGGTCAAGTAATTTGTTTCATGTCTTTTACGTTGTTCTATTTTAATGCGACAAAACTTAGATATTGCTAGGTGGTCCCCACCACAGTTGCAACACTTCAAGATGTCTGATGAGCACTCCTTGTAGGAATGTGCACCTGAACATCTTGAACATACATCATCATTTCGACATATTTTGGCATTGTGCCTAAACTTCATGCACTTGAAGCATTGCATCAGTGGTGGCACATAAGTGTATACCCTGTATCTCCACTTGTCCAGAAAAACATATTGAGGGAGGGAAATGCCTACAAATGTTACACTCACCGTAGTGAGAGGGACTATATCCTGACCTACTTTCTTGGTGAACCGTCTCACAGCTATAATTTCGGCATCCGCCATCAGTTTTTCATACAGTTCTGCATTGCTCGATTCCTTGTCGACGAATCTAATAGTGCCGGTTCTCTCCACCGACGCTGCTGGTATGTACGCCTTCAAATTGTTTTCCTTAAGACAACTATGGCTTAGGAAGTCATTTGCTGCTACCGCCTGTTTGAAGACTACCATTATTTTGTTCGCATTTAATCTACGCTTTTCAACAATGCCCTTTACATTTTTGTAAAATTTCGAGAGATATAAGGGGTTTTTAGAGTAGGTAGAGCTGTTGTCCGGGTATGACCTCTTATATTCAGGTTTAAAAAAGGGTTTGTACTTATCGTCTGGTGACGAAGACGCCACTGGAAGCTGCTCCTTCATTTTTCGCTTTTTTGTTGTCCGCGGTGTCGCCATACACCCATCGTCATCTCCGCCGCTCTCCGGCTCCATTACGACTAGTCCCAGCTAGGTATTTCGTTAGTTTACCAACTTATTTGAATTTATTGAAAAAATTGTTTAAAAAAGGCGCCCTTCCAGTTCCCGCCAAAAAAGGAAGTCTAATGTCACTTTGTAAAATAACGTTGCCATATTTAAAGTAATAGTGATGCGTTCAGTTCTTGTTCAATCAGATGAATGAACAATGAGTGTGAATAGTCAATCATTTCAAACAATAAAAGAATATTATTTCTATTTCAAAATTTTATAAAAGTGCTCTGATATAAGTTAGGTACTAGTACTATGTAACTACAATCAGTTTTTTGACGTCTTATTGCAAAGCGCGGCGCGGCGACTAGTGCCATCACCGATCATTAATTCAGGGGTTTTTACTTTGTCACAACACTATTTTTATTTCATTAAAAACTGACAACACCGTAAACGTCAGTTGACTTCGTCTAATTAAAAATTCGACTCTAAGTATATAATCTTTTATTTTAAACAATAATTAAAACTCCTATATTTGTTTAAAAGGTAAATGTCATTGTCAGATGTCATGGTCATTCAAAATTCTTGTTAAGCTGCTAAGCTAAGAAATAGAAGCTAACTTCACGCATATTCTATTTCTTTTTACTTGTAGATTGTCTTATTCCCAAAACCAAATCCCATCTCGCTCGCGCACGCTATCATCACACTCCCAATTTTGTGCCACAGGTGCGCGCGCATCGTAAAATTTCACTCTCATCAATTTTTCATAACGCGCCTAAGTTAAAAGAAGTATAACTTCAAAAAAAATCTGTTATTTTATGTTTATCTATAAAAATACTAATTACTATAGCACATATACATACTATATACATATAGTTCATGGTTGTCACTGTTTATATTTTATAGATTCATAAGATGAAAGATCTTCAAAATAAAAAACACTGTTTCAAAGGGCTGTATGGACTAAAGTCCTTTGTCTTTCCCATTAGGGATAAATTAATATTTAATATCATCATCAACATTGTTTCAAAGTTTATAGTTGAATGTTTTAAAAAATAATCATGCTAATAATTTTGTTAGAATGGTGAGTTATAGAATACCTATTTTCTTGTAGTCGGAGTTGGCTTGGTTAAAAGACTTACCTTCAACGTGAAAAATTTGCTTGCATGCTTTTTAATAGTGAATGTGGAGTTAGAACCTATAACTAACCTATATTCCAAGAAAGTTACAAAATTAATTATTAAGGTTTAGGTTAAAAATACATTTTTGTTTCAGTAATCACAAATGAAAATAAAATTGGGACAAGCAATGGGTAAAAATAGTAATTTAAGCTTTATATATAATTATATTTGTTTAACTCATTTAAAATGTTAGTATAATATAGAAACAAGTAATATTAACTAAAAAGGAAGAGCCCCGGCTATAACTTTTGATCTTGGTCACAGCCTTCTGCATTCTAGACAGACAGGCATGTTTTGTTTTTAAAGACAAGTAGCTTATCAGCCTTCTGTGTCTTTGTTTGATTTTTGGATATTAGACAAACTGGTTTGCTGACAAACAAATATCAATTGGTGTAATAGTGAAAAAGCCAGGTTATGAATGTATGACCAGAGAATTGTCAGTTGTGTGCTTAGCCACTAGCTCGATGTTCAATATTAACATAGAAAACATTTTGTCTTTCAGTTTAAGAAGCGTGACCCAATTGGAGTAAATGGAATGGTAGAAATTAACATAAAAGGCCTAACTCTTATTGTAAAGACATGAAAGTCTTTATCACTTTTTTAATTGCAAATATAGTACATCTTAGTCCACCAAGTACAAGAAAATTGTGAGGGAGTACAAGTACACTTTGCAAGAAGAGGGTCAACCCGAACCTTTGGTTTCCACCCCAAGCAATGTTACTGTGAAATGTCAGTAAACTTTTACCATAAATTTAGTAAAGATCAAAGTTTTATTTAATATTTTACAATAAATATTCTTCTTTGCAAGTTTGATTGTAGGAAAAGTAAACTAAATAAAATCAAAATTTTCTTGCAAAGTTTTCATTCTTGTATAAAGTAAAATTATGATAACTAATTATTATGTAATTTTGTTACATTGAATTAAATCTTGAATCAAAATTTGGCTGTATATCTAAGTCAAAGTCAAATCATTTATTTCAATTAGACCACCTAAAATGGCACTTTTGAACGTCAAACAAAATACAAAGAAGATTCTTCTTGCCCCTTCCAAAAGGTAGTTTCGTGTGGAGAAGAATGGGCAAGAAACTCCATACTTACTCTTTTAAAATAGGTTTGAAATAATTTATATCTAGCTTTTGACTACTCGACACAAGTCATTCTCTAGGACTTAACCTTTTTGAGTAATACTAATCAAATATAAGTAAGGTCCTAACTACCTTAAGACAACAGACCACAATGTTGATATAAAAATGAATTGAATAAACTGTAATCATATTCTATGTGTAAATTTATTGTAGATTGTGCTTTATATTTTGTAGCAAACTATGAGCCCTTTAATGGTATGGGGAGGTATTTGAAGTTTTTATAATAATACATTTTTGTTTTCGACACTACGAAGATTTTGCTAAAATAATTACCTACCTTAATAATAAAGATTACTCTGTAGTATTGATGGTAATTTTAAATTTCTATACAATTGCAATAAATAATAAAATAAACTAAATACACTTTATTCGCAACGCAAATTCATCACTTTCGGAGTTAATTAATTTAAAAATGCAAATCAAATTGTCGCAAGCAGGGCTATTCTAAAGCTTACAGACAGTAAAAATATATATGCAGTAGGTATACAATGAAAAACATAAGAATTGATTAACACTATATTATATTATACATTTTGATTATTTGATTATACATTTGGCTGATTGAATTATTTAGTTTAGTCAAACAACAGAGCGTATGGTATGGTAAGCGAACTTAAATTAAATCTGTCAATTATCTCTTTCATTTAGCTTGACTTTTAAATTTATATTTAGAATCACATTGTTATAACAATTGATATGTGAGACAGTGCGCAAAGGTTTATTTGACCTTAATATAGCTAAAATAGACACTTTATACCATAATATTTAGTGAATGTGTTGTCTAGAACTTTCTAAACAATTTCTAAAAAAAATATATACACAGTGCGCTACATACACATACTATATACTTACTATACTAAAATAGTATGCATTACTTCCGTCAAAATATACTTAAACATAATTAGGTAGGTTACATAACAGGTAGGATAAAAGATAAAACACTAATATGTTAAATAGACTATAGTCTATAGTCATATTAATATTGACTTCTATATAGTGCTACCTCTAACTAATTTGTGATAAACGATGGCAGTTTTTGTCCTTGAGTGAAATAATTACAAAGATTCATGACCCTCATGTGTTTTCATACTTTATACATCAGCAGGTGATCCCAGATTGAACCTAGACATTTTACGGTCTCGGGAGCTCGCCAATTGCCCTGACGTGGAGCGCTGCAGCGAGCCAGAACGTGACTGGGAGGGTTCCGACTTAGACTTCTTACCCTTGCTGCCTCCCGATGCTGGTTGTTTGCCTTTCAGAGAAGATACAGATACTACTGTATCGGACGTCACGCCATCACGTTCTTCGCGCCGTATCACCGCGCCAGCATTGTTCAAAAAGAACTTTGGTTTTGGGTCTTGTAGCGAGTCCTAAGTAAAATAAAGGACAAGAGTGTGTTATACAATTATTTTTCTTTTACTGTTGTAAAATTCAGTTTGAACCTGACCTTAGACTTGGAAGCCGTGTCAGAGCTTCGTTTCCACCAACGTCATTGAAACGCACCCCTGACTACTTCCTCCTTCTCGGGGGTCGAAACGTTGGCTTCCACGTCATCTTCTTTCGGCGTCTCTGTGCCATCACTGACCGTACAAAAGTTTCGTTAAACAGTACCTTAGAATGCAAAGATTCATAATAAAACTTCAGTGCTTAATGACCTAACTTACGCAGCGTCTAGTCTGGCGTTCTGTTGGTTTCGCATCGTCAGAGTTGAGATAATCGGGGGTCGCTGTGGTTTGTTTGCCAGAATTTTTTCGATGTCCAAAATCACCGCCTTAGACAATTGAGGCACGATCTATGAAATCGAATTTAATGACTCATTAATACAATAATACATGAACTGTTTATTTGAGAAAATAAAAATGACGGAAAGTTCTGCAGTAAAATATCGTGGGTTGGTTTTTGTCCGTCGTTGTTCTATTGTTTAATGTGTCTGTATAATATAATATAAAACATATTTATTTAATTGAAACCACATATTACTTGATTACGTATTTTTACGATTACGATAGAGGGCGATTCCTCTGTAATGTAATAAAAAATGAATAAAATAAATAATAAGAATAATGTAAATATTAGGAATTATTTACATTATTCTTAATTAATATTTATTAAAATTTATTTTCTGTTTTTTAGTTTAGTTTTCTATATATAAAGCGTGTGTTCTAGTTTTTTTTAAACTATTATTTATTTTTTAGTTAAATTTTTTTCATTTTTTTTTCGGATTATTGCATTGTCGATCTTTGACAGGTGCGCAAAGTTTGAATTAAATCTGTCCGTTAAAAGTGGGTCAAAATCGAGTCCGAAGGAGTCGGTTACATACATACATACAGGTGAAGCTAATATAAAGCGTATAAAAATCGCCTCCTAAATAAGATACCTGCAGTGCGTGTATATTTTCTTTGAATTGTTCGACACTTGTAGCGCCTAGAAGTAAGCAGTTTATATTTTCATTTTTAAGACACCACGCCACCGACAACTGCCTTATCGAGCAATCTGAAAACACAATGAGACAGGCGTAAATATTAATAACTCGATTTTATAATTAGGTATATCGAATCATAAATTATACTCGCTTAAGGCATTGGCTATGTCGGAGAGAGCTTTCAGTTTGTCCTTGAAACTTCGTGACTCTTCGGCTACTGTAGATTCATTGTTTTCGAGTTCCTATAAAAACACCTTATTTAAGCTTATTTTATTTAAAATATATTATGTAAAGGATGTTTAATGAATGCTTTAGTTACATTGTTAGCAACGAGTTCCTCCTCCCACCAGCTGAATGTGCTGTATTTGCGGTTGAAGCGAGATTTGGCAAATAACTGTGCCACCTCCTCATGGTTCAGACCCTTATCAGTACTTAGTGCAGACCACACCATAGTTCCTGTATACAAAGACAATGATTACGAACGATCATGGGTACCTACAATACTAAAATTAATATACTGACCCACTCCAATCATACGATACACATCTGGCATATACAGTTCGGTCTTTTCACGACAGAACATATGGTACTCTGTCTGCTCGGCGACCGGCGTACAGCAATTGAAAGATCGACACTTAGAGTACGCGTCCATAATCTATGAAATCCATTTTATTGTATTATTAAAATATATTTAACTACATTATACATTTTGATATAAGGCAAAAAGTACATTTTACCTCGGTTGGAGTCCAGCGCGCTGTGCCCCAATACATCGCATATCCTTGGTTTATGATGTAGTTCATTGTTCGGACCAATTCTGCAATAAGCAATTTATAACATTGATACAATACTTTGTATCGATTTAATTATAAAGAATGCAGGGTCCTACCTTCCATCGGACATACTGGATCCACTTTATGTACAAGAACTAAGTCTATGTACTCTAGCTGGAGCCTCCCCAATGACTCCTTCACGCTTTCTATTATATGTTTTCGAGATTGACCTCTTTCTTCGCACCTATAAATACAAAACAAGTTTTACTTTTATATACGTATCTATGTGAACATAGCCGTTAAATTATAGAATTTTTTTTTTTTTTTTATTTCTAATAAACAAGAAAACTCACTTAGTACTCCAATAGATTTTGGTTGTAATAATAATACTGGATCGTTTAACGTTTCTTTTCTTCAGTATTCTGCCCAATTCTGCTTCACCCTGTGCTAAAATCGTTAAAAGTTATTAGTTTAGTCAATAAAGTGTCAAGTTTAAAAACTACCATTATGTTATATCAGACATTATTAAAATGCATGTGAGATATAATTAGTTATTTTTTAAAAAGACTTACCGTTATGAGCTTTAGATAAATCAATTAAGTTGATTCCACTCTCGAGAGCTGTCATGACGAGGTCTTCAGCGACATCTTCGTTGAGCATAGTCCACAGGCTGAGGCCGATGTTGGGCACTCGCAATCCTGACTTGCCCATGTTTTTGTAACGAAGTCCTGGAGTCACGGATGACGGTATACTTGCGTGGTTCCCCATGTACACTGACGACTGACGTGCCATATTCTCCCAACTGGCAACAAAAATATTGGATAATCAATTTATTATAAACACTATAAATTTACAGATATAAATAATTTTCTCAGCTGTACGTGTTATGTATTGTGGTAAATCCCAAAGCCAAGTGAGCTTTGACAGTGAAGTTCTTCTTAAGATATCCTTCTCAAAAACACTGTCTATTTTAAATATATGATAACTGCAAATAATTAAGTAAAAAGCATAAAAAGGATAGCGAGCTTGGAGCTAATGCTATGCTTTATCATATTTTATCTAACGTAATAATCCTTAATATATTATAAAATAAAAAGCTAATTTTAAATTTCTGCTTAAACACTACACTTTTTTAACAATTGCTTATTTTTTTCTAAATTGCAAGCACAATAATAAATTCCATATGATTAAAAATACTCTACTGTGGCTAGTTATTTTATACTTATCGATATAAACCAAAATTATACACAAATACAAATTAAATAGCTACATACAATTTCTCTAATTAAATTCTATAACTCCACAAAGCATAGAGAGTGAAAAAGAAAATGCGGGAGTCAGGAAGAAAGGTAAGTTTTAAGTAATATTAATGATAACTTACCTCGACGGCACTGATATGAAAGCTAAGCTAGCTACAACCTGATGGCTGGCTAATTTAATAGAACTATGAGAGGGTTCAAATCGGGTCCTTGGCTTTTGTGTTTTCTATGGATTGATATTCACGACAATTTGATAATTCGTCTTAAAGCAAGCGATCAGAGCATAGCATATCGTAGCACTCCGATGGATTGCACTCCAGACATGCGTCGCGGGGATCATGCGACGTCGACTGTGACAGCGAGTGAAGTGGCGCTGAATTTACTGTGTCGTGCATTGCTGAGCATGGTTGACGCCCTGTCCTTCGATCGTCCGAGGAACAGTTTTGATCGAGAGACACGACGCTAGGCGCAGAGGCTAGGGCGTTACCGATATATGGTGAGCATTGGGTTGGAGTCTACGCTGACGCTGTCGGGTAGACCGAGTGGTGTGTGCGGTGTGCGGCGGCTGACCGCGCGTGGATTCGCTTCGTGACATGGTGTTTCCTTTGTTCTGCCGCTGATCCGTTCTCTTCATACCTAACTCGTCTGAAACATACACTCTCACGGTTGAAGGAAAGGACGTAGCGGGTTAAGTCACACGTAGAAAAGCAAGCGTAGCCTAACTATCTAATATCTAGGACTAACGATGATCTAACCACTGGCTGACTCCTGCTCTCAAATCCGCTCTCGCTTAAACCCTCAACGAATACGTGCACTGCGGTTGGCCGTCTGCGGAGAAAGGGCGACGGCTGCCCCAGCTCTGCGTACGCAGGTACAGCGAGTTGTGCACATGCGCTCTGGTTGTGGTTCACCTTATATCAATAAAAAATCTTGTTTCTATTTTAAATATCTAATTACGCAAAAAGTACAACAACTAAAAGTGTTTGTAATTAACAACAAACAGGTGGTAATACTTATTATATCTAATATATAAAATTCTCGTGTCACAGTTTTCGTTGCCATACTCCTCCGAAACGGCTTGACCGATTTTGATGAAATTTTTTGTGCTGATAAGCACAAAAAACATCTATTTTTCATCCCCCTAAATGTTAGGGGTAGTCCACCCCTAAATTTTATTTTTTATTTTTTAGACAAACTTTTTAATTTCTATTTTTTTATGATACAGCATTAAAAAATACATACAACCCCTAACTTTCACCCCTCTACGATCAACCCCTATTTTTTATTATAAATGATATATATGGCAAAACGACGTTTGCCGGATCAGCTAGTAGGTATAATAAATCAATAAAGCCATTGTTTTTTGACCGTTGGTTACAAAAACTTTAGAGGTGTCAAGGGACACCCGGATGGAACGAAATTCCTTTCGATTAATTTATATGTTAATTGGTATCATAACAGTATGATAGATTTTCTCGACACCAATCTTACGACGAAAAAAAAAAGCCAACATCACGAGGTGCTCCCAGGCGGTCACCCATCCAAGTACTGACCTCGCCCGACGTTGCTTAACTTCGGTGATCGGACGAGAACCGGTGTATTCAACGTGGTATGGACGTTAGCGATAGCTGAATCGAAAATGTAAAATATAACAACTATAGCAAAAAGTGTCGTTGCAACTTTTGGTCTTAACTTATTCCGTCTAACCCCCTTTCGCAACGCTCGATAACTTCGTTCCAACAAGACTAATTTAGTTAAGTGATTCCAAAAATAATTTTCATTTCTTATCCCTACAAAAAAAGCCAACATTACGAGGTGTTCTCAGGCGGTCACCCATCCAAGTACTGACCTCGCCCGATGTTGCTTAACTTCGGTGATCGGACGAGAACCGGTGTATTACAATAGCAAATACATAGCAAAAAAGTGTCGTGACAACTTTTCGTAAGAATTTTTTCCGTCTAGCCCCCTTTCACAACGCGCGATAAGGAACTTCGTTCCAATTATATACATTAGTTTTATATTGATATAAAAAAGTAAAAGAAAGTTACGTATATAGAAAATAAAAATATTTACCACAGTAATAAATCCTGAAATGTGGAAGCAGTTTTCTAAACACGTTTATTCGGAGTGAATACTGGAAATCACGTATGGGTTATTTTTACGGAAAGCGAAACATTGCGTATTAGCTCAGTTCCAAATTATTACTAAATCTCAGGATGGAGAACTCATTACACCGTAACCTATGACCTATCATGTATTCATTTTCTTTTTTTCTTGTTGTAATTTAATAGTTTGAACTTTTTTTTTTTTACATTGACAAAATTCTTACATACTATTAGACTAAAATAATGGTACGGAACATTGACTTGACTGACATTTTCAATTTTGACAGTTCTCACATTGACGTCTACTAAATTGACATAACTGTGTTTTGACAGCTACACAAAACAAAATTAGGTCAACGTCAAAGACATTAAACAATACATTTACAAAATTTTGAAAATTCAGCACAGGATCTTTGTACTCTTGCAAAGACATATCTGGACAGAACCTGGAAGACATTTTGGAATGACTCCAAATCGGTTAAGGGTAAGTTTTATGCTTCCATCCAACCAAACATACCAAGACAACCCTGGTTTTGTCATTATCGGAATGCAAATCGCTGGATTACATCCACAATCTCACGTCTTCGTCTTGGTCATGCTTGCACCCCTGTTCATCTAGCCAAGCTCCGGATAAGGGATCACTCTATCTGTGAGTGTGGCTTGGATGAAGGCACTGTATCTCACATTCTATTTAATTGTCCCAAACTAAACTATCCTCTCTATGACGTTCTTCCCCGTAAAGTCCCCCGTCCTTTAAGTGTTAAATGTTTGTTAATGTTTGTGTTTAGTCCATATTGTAGATTTTTATGTAAATATATAGAAAGCAATAAAATTAAAGTGTAATATATATATAAAAATTATTATAAAGAGGAAACAGTATTTAATAATGGTATTATTACTCACTCATATTTGTGTTGTCTGTGCAGTCTTAAAACTAACAATCGAATTGCAACTATTTTGTTTTTGTTTAGGTGCATATTCAAAATTAACTTAATTATTATTTTCACCGATCAATCTCCATCGTGCCTTCTCCATCTACACGACACTGGCGAAGTACCTTGTGCCCAGTTGGCACATATAAAAGCCATTAAAAAAAAAAAAAAAAAAAAATACAAACTAAGTACAAATTATGAACTTAATCTAGATTCTAGACTAATTACCAAAATCTTCGGGGCTTTATGATAGCTCTGCCGAATGAAGAATAAGTTGTGTGGTGAGTACGTGTATTTGGTGTATGTGATGTGTTTGTTTTAGATTCTTGGACAGGATTATTTCTACCAGGGGATTGATAATTCGATGGAGAAGACGGCGATACATTGGAAGGGGACGTTGGATCAGTATCTTGTGGAACTGACGGGGATGGAAGTGAACTACTACTAGGAGGGGACTCAGAGGGTGAAAGTTTTGGTTGTAGGATGTGTTGGCGATTACGACGAAAAGTACCTTCCGGGGAGACATCATATACTATATATGATCTAGGCTGTGGACCTATGTCAGAAACAGTACCAGGTGTCCAAATACTGTCTGGCTGTTTCTTGAAGTATATTTTATCACCAATGTTTAGGGAAGACAACGGTTACGGTTACGGCTACTGGTATAATGACACTGTTGTTTTTGAAGACAATGCCATTAATAATGTGTATATCAGTTTTTAAAGGAAAATAAGACCTAAGGATGTCTGGAAGTAATTTTTTATGTTCAGGCCAACCTTCTATGCAACATTTACTTAAGAGTGACAATTCCTTGTCTTGGGAAGTTAGTTCTTGAATAGATTTAAGTTTATTTGGACTAACTGACAGTGATCTAATGACTAAATTGACATGTAAATCTAGGTCAGAATCAAGATCATGTAATGACTGTTCTGGTAAAGCTGCTCTGGACAGAGTATCAGCTACATAAAGATATTTACCTGGTTTGTAAGTTACATTGAGGTTGTATGGTTGTAATCTCAGCATTATTCTTTGAAGACGGGGTGGAATGTTGTAAATTGGTTTTTTATAGATACTATTGGTTTGAGGTCTGTTTTAACCAAAGTGTGGCGACCATAGACATATTGGTGAAACTTTGTACAACCAAATAGGATTGCTAATAGCTCTTTCTCAATCTGAGAGTATGACTGTTGACATGAGCTTAATGAAGCTGAAGCATATGCAATGGGGTGTTTATCATGGCAAATCACTGCACCCATGGCATCTTTAGACGAATCAACTGACAGTGTAATAGGTTTATTTTGATCATAATATGTCAAGACAGGGGCTTTAGTTATAGTCTCTTTTAATACATTAAATTCTATGTTATGTCTCTCTTGCCAAGACCATTCATTTTCTTTAGACAAAAGCATTCTTAAATTAGAAGTTTTTTCTGACAGATTCTCTATGTATGAGCCTAAGTATGTAACCATACCTAAAAATCTTTGTAATTCTGTGACATTTGTAGGGGGTGGCATACTGCAAATGGCTTTGACTTTGTTTTCATCAACTTTCACACCATCTTTAGAAAAGATGTGTCTTAAGTACTTGACTTTACTTTTAGATATATTAGACTTTTCTTTATTAAATTTTATTCCTAACTCCCTAGCTCTATCTAAGACTTGTTTTAATCTAAAATCATGTTCTTCTTTTGTTTGACCATAAATAAGGAAATCGTCCATCATAATTTGGACTCCTGAAATGTCACTGAATCTGTTTGTCATGATGGAATGAAACAGTTCTGGAGCTGCATTTATCCCGAAGGGTAGTCTTAGGAATCTATATCTACCTTGAGGTGTGATGAATGTACATAGCTTTGAAGAAGCTTCATCTAATTTAAGCATATAAAAACCTTTGTTTGCGTACCAGAGAGGCTGGATTTAATTTCATCAATAGTTGGAAATTGATAATGAGGACGCACAATGGCTTTATTAAGTTTTCTTGGATCAATGCACAGGCGTAGTTTACCATTCTTTTTTGAGGCAATTACAATTGAGCTAACCCATTTAGTAGGTTCCTCGACTTTGGTTATAATTTGATCTTTTTCTAACATGGCTTATTCTTCTTTTAATTGTTCTAAGAGACTGAATGGACATCTATAGATGGTACAGCATCAGGCTTCATTGACAAATGACATTCGTAATCTTTAAGACAACCTATTCCTGAGAAGAGATCTTTATATTCAACAAGCTGTGATACATTGACAGACTCATGAAATTGGACATTATGGACTCTTTTGACTAATTTTAAATTCTCACAACTGTTGCGACCAATAATATTTCTACAAGGTATATCTATAATGTGGAAATTGACATTGTATACTTTGTTGTTATGTGTGACAGACAGAATGCATTGACCTACTGTAGGTAATACTTCACCGCTAAAGGTTGAAAGTTTGTGATCACTTTTCTTTAAACTACTCAATGACAAATTAAGTTTTTTGTAAGAGTTAAATGATAAAATGTTAGTGTCAGCACCTGTGTCAAGTAAAAAGTCTACATTCTTACTATTTATGGACAAAGTTATATGATAAAGGCTGATTCACGCTACACCGTGTCTCGACCGGGCCGTGCCCCGGCCGGGGCACGGTCTAACATTAATGATATACTTTTGTATGAAGTAATTCATGCCTGACCGTGGCTCGGCCGGGGCACGGCCGGGGCACGGCGTTGTAATGTCGGTGGGTATTGTTTCCCGGCTCCGGCACGGTCCGGCCCCGGCACGTCGTAACATGAACGTAGGCGCCCGGGCGCTGCAGAGCAGTCAACGTCAAATCTTAGTGAGGTTAAATTTTTTTTTGTTTTTTTTTTGACAAAAACAGATATAGTCGTCCAAACACGTACGTGCGTACACCCAAACAGCCCGGTGTAACATGAACCACTGTCCCGGCCGGCGCACGGTGGACGTGTCCCGGCCGAGGCCCGGCCCGGTCGCGACACGGTGTACCGTGAATCATCCTTAATGATATACTTTTGTATGAAAAAAGAAAAATTATAATATATATTTAACGTTGTTGTAACATTGCTGGATATTTAAAAAAAAATTTAAATAACGAAATAAAAACGAAAGTGGGTTTTATGGGCAAAATTCATATTTTTTTTTAGGTAATATTATTAGCATTACACACTTTTACGAGACTAAAAAATTCCGTCTTTATTTAGACAGACATCAAAATCAAATGTATAAATCCCCTCGTGACTTAGAAGGAAGACGCCATGTATTCGTTCCAAATATAGTCTAAGTCAAAATCATTTATTTATTTAGATAACACAATGTACACTTATGAACGTTTATAAAGAAATAAATATTAATTGCTAAATGCTTCTAATTCTACATTTACTGCCAGTTCTCAAATCAAGGTAGAATGGACGAGAAGAACTGGCAATAAATTCTCCGCCACTCTTTTAGCATCCATTAGTTATCAAGAGGATTTAACCTTATGTGTCTTATACAGAAAAAAAAATGTAAAAAAAAAACTTCGGTTTAAAAGAATCAAAGTTATCACGTTATACAAGGGTCAGTTTGAAATAAATTAAGTGTTCATTTCGAGTAAGACAAAAATTGCTTACACAAAATTATGTTCCCCAGCGAAATGAACTATTTTGTCCACGTTTAAGGTAATTGCTAGCAGTTTCGGCTGGTCTGCGTCAGCTGCGAGCCTGACACTCGGCCCCTTGGGATCACCCTTTACAATCCTATTAATGAATGCCACTTATAATTTTATTTTACCTAAATTATATTATCATTTTATGACTTATTGTATGCGATTTAATTATTAATTCAAATCATGCGCTCACTTTTCAGATGTTTAAAATTGCATTACTACGAATTTTGGTATTTCATACAATCAAATAACGATAAAATACTATCTGAATTTTATAATATCTACAAATGCAGATAAGAAAATTAGGAATACAAAATTGTACAAAAGCGATAGTCAATTGTTAAATTTATATACAGACTTGAACTGAAGAAAACATGAATTATGAAGCTATTACTAGAATAGTATAGGTGTGAACTAGTGAGTTTATCGCAACGATAAAGGTAAATAATTGATATCTGCTTAGTCTCTTGTGGCATTATCGCCCACGCATCTAATGTGGCTTATATCAATTTAATTAAACCGTGTAATTATAAGAAATGTATTTGAAGTATCAACATTACTTTAAAACGTTCTAAAGCGGTGAAAATGGTTTTAATTTTATTCTTAGCTTCATGCTAAGCGTTTTGCGTGGGATTATGATAGATAGATTGTATTATTAAAAATCTGTTTATTAATATACGTCTGTATAGTTTTTAGCTTTAGCTGTACAGCTTTAGACGTAAATAAGAATTTTATTCACTTTTTGTATGGTCCATATTTTTCAACTACATTCATTAAACAAGCGTTCAAACTTTCTCATTTTTAAATGATGCTCATTTAAAAAAAAAACTTATATATAATATATTATTATATTTTATCAATTGAGAGACAAGTGATGTTTTATATTTTTTAATTCTATAAAAATAAAATAAAATCAACTTATATGTGTTATATCTCATAATAATGCAAAACCGATTACGGATAAGTATAGAAAAAGCCTTATTACCCCAATCACAGATATATCACGCATCAAATCCTTTGAAATGGATTATCAATATACATATAAGTTCCTTCATTACTGGTAGGAAGCCCATCTCAATAGCTATTGTTGTGTCGTTTACTTTTTTTGCTTCGTTACTACCTCGCATAAATATTCAAGAAGAAAACAGCGCAGCCTTTGAGACTGCGTCGCTATATTGACATTATAATGAAATCCCCCTCTAAACGTCTGCGCTATGATTGATAAAATATGCATGGATTAAATACTTTATTGTGTCGTTACATTTTCTTTTGAGTTAACGTTATATTCTTCATTCACATAAACATTTAATATTCTACGTTGATACAGGAAATTACGGAAAGAAAATTTTGTTATTAAATATATATTTTTTTTTTTGAGTCAGCAGTCAAATCAAAAAGAGTTGTTCTCTACACTTACATAATACATTCGGAAACATACATAACAATAAATCTTTAGCATTCTTGTTGCCCTTTAAATATATAAGACGATACTTAAATATTATTGTCATATGCGTATGTTACACTTTCCAAGGTACTACTGAAGAAAATCAAACCGCATGAGAGCTGCAGACTGAACTACCAAGCTCTTCCTGCCTCAATATATAGTTTTAGAATAAATAACATTTACAAAGAACGAGCTACGTTTCGTACCGTAGTTTTAAACTACACAAATATTTATAGAGTTTAAAACCAGCATGACTGAAATCTACGACCACGGTTATCTTGGAAAGCAATTTTGTCAGCATTACCGGTTCTTGCAAAATATCCCCTAACCTGCGTGGGAGGATTGCATAATATATACGCCGTAATTATTCTTATGTTTTGACAGCTATTTTTAAAATTTAGTTTATTCGCTAACATACTTTTAGTGTCACGTTAGAGACTTGTAATGAACACTAGAGTGATTAGTCGAGATTTGTATTGAGTCTATTCAGTTCAAAACAATATAGAAAACTTTTAGTCTGTTTTTTGGATAATTTTAAACTATTTATAATAATAACAATATAGAATTATGTCATTTATATCGGCTTATGAAAAATAAGTAATTTTGTCTTATGTTGATTGATGAGAAGTCAGTCCACGTTCATTTCTCGAAGCGTTTTGGTAGCCATTAAAGTATATTTACCATACATTGCATTTTGAAATAATAACTATACATTACGGCAAGATCATAATCAGTTTAAAACACTTAAACTTAATTTAATCGCGTAAATCATCATTTACATAAAACAGTATCATTTTTCATGATTTGGAATAAATTATGTTGAATATTTTTATAAAAACATATTTATCTAATAAGAATGTTGTAAGTAACTTTTTTTAATGTGATATTTATGATTTGTCCCAGATGGTGACCAGGACAAAGAAAATCTTCGTAGGAGGGCTCTCAGCACCCACGACGCTGGAGGATGTCAAGAATTATTTCGAACAGTTTGGGCCGGTAAGTGCTTTTGAATTGTTTATACGAAAACTTTCTTCATAATTCAACCATAGAACGAGGGAAAATCAATAACGATAAACACATAAATGTATTACGTTACCTTCCTAAAGGGTCATAGGGATATTTCTGTATCTTCATTAATTTTGAACGCAAATAGAACCTACCAACTATTATTGTTTTGCTGTGAATCCAGAGCCAGAACTTTTAGGAACTAAACCACAGGACAGTTACATCTTATTTACCTTATAATAATTATAAGTTATTAATTATTAATAATAAATGATTTAAAGTTTGAGTCCCTTACGTAATATTAAATTATTACGGATAGAAATCGATTTGGAATTACTTGAAATAAAATCCGATGTACTACATTCGTATTATACAGACTTGTTAATATTTTATATAGCTGATTTGTAGCCCCAGTGCTACGAGCTTCTACGAAACGTCTACGCGACTTCAATTAATATCCTTAATATAAAATAATTAATGTAGTCCGACATATTAAATATTGTCGAGTAACCATTTTATTCAATATTAAATATCCAATTAACCAATCAAGAAAGTTATTACATAGTTGCACAACATGTAACTAGACACAGCCGGTGTATAATCAAAGTTTTCAATGAGGAACAATTGCTTTACGATCGATATTAAATAGAATTCGTTTAAGTTCAAATCTATCTCTAATAGGGTTTGCTGAAAACTCATCTCTATCCTTTAAAATTAAAGCTTATTTTGGCCTGGCCCCGCGTACGCGACTGTAAGTCTGCGATAACTGAAGTCATTGTCTGGCAGCCGCGTTTCAGAGCAGGTGTCTATCTACAAAAGTTTTCCGTAATTAGCCCAGTATCTAGCATGGACTGAGGAACTTTTCAGAATTGAACATTGGCTAAAGGCGGCAGTCATTGTACCAGCTCAAAGTAATCGGCTGAAGCCAGCCACCCGCGACGATCAAAACCTTCATTACCTATTATGAGAGTTTAGAATAAAGCGAACCAGTTTTTCGGAGTGAATGTGATTGATGCGGAGCGAAGGAAATATCCCGGGAGAGATAAAAGGAATTTAATGAAGAGTCTTTAAGAATAATGATTAAGGGAATGGTTATTCCTTTTGGTCGGCAGCCTAATGATGGGGTCCTTTGAATTACTTTTGTGTGTCTACGTAATACAAGCAAAATAACGCTAATTATGTGACCGAGGTCTTTGTTTAATAATTGTAATAAATGCTAAGAGACATTACAACAATTTGCGGATTTCTAATTAACTTAACGTAAAGTTTCAATGAATAATAAACCAAGACACAATTTAAATGACTTATCGGAGCGAGATCCTGTTAAATTGAGACGATAATCCGTTAGATGGAAACTATCAAAACGTGTAATATCATATCTAGTTTAGCGTAATTTTCTGTTGAGATAAATAAATTAATACCATTATTGGATATACGAAGAACGCACAGCGGGAATTTTGATTACGAATTAATTCAATTTAAACCGTACACTGCTCTCGGCTCGGCATCATTTCGTAAGGGTGTCACATTTTGAGCAAGTTTAATTAACAATCTAGTTGCTTTTGGAGGTACCTTCATTAGTGTATTTGTGGGTAAACATTACGCAAACTCGGGCAGGTACGCGAGTGCGTAGTTGTGATAGCATTCGGAAATGTTCTCGCAAGTTTAGCGTCACGTTTGTCGTATTCAGAATCGCCATTGTGGGCGTACGGTACGGTGTGGTCGTGACATCGATGCATCGATACCGTCGCCTCACGCCACGTGCGAGCTTTCTGAATGCAAACTGTCTCTGAATATCAAATGAGCCACTTAAATACCAAGCACAATGAAACGCCCACCTGGAGCAAAGGCTGCGGAACGCGTGCACGCAACGCCGCCGTAAATGAAAGGCTGTCGGGTCGGGGCCGATGGGTGGGTGAGGCTCAACCCCGGTAACGATTTCCTTCAGATAATGGAGAATTTTCTGACGAAAGCTGCTCGACAGTGCCCTTTCCAGGATTTAGGTAGCGTTGGATTTATAACCGAAAAGGTTAAAGCAAATTTTATGGCAACAAAACGTTCCTAACCGCTTGAATGAACTTGCACGTGATAAATTGGGTACGGGAAAGGGTGCAAATATTTAGCTATAAATTAGTGCAAATGTTTCTCTTCTTCAAATAATTACTATAAAACGCGTATTTACATTTAAAACGCTTTCTTATTTTATGAGTCAAACAGTATTCTTTTTTCAAAATAAAGAAATAGTATCACAGTATAAGCGGACTTAAAAAAGCTTCGACTTAAAGATAAATTATTATTTAAATCATACTTGAAATAGATGACATCGTGTACAATATTAATATGCAAATCGTAGTCAAATTTAGTTGAAAAGCAAAAGCCACCAGGCGGCATCGAGATGCCGACTTAAAATTAATTAGCCGAACGACCGGTGTAATCTCTGAAGCCTACAATGATTAAAGGAATGTTGTTTTCGAATGTAGATTTTATTCAGCGAAGCGTGGGTATAGTTTAGAGTATACGTCTATGTCACTTATGACCTTTTCTAGTCCCGAAACTCGCACACTGTCGATGTTGCCCCATCGACAGAACGCACACCACCACAATTTCGTATCGGATTCTTTTTGCTCTCTCGTGGAAATGTATTCCGTCTTTATCTGTCTATCTGGCTCGCTAAACCGATCTTATATTTAATGTTAAGCGGACAACTTTATTCGCAGGAATTTCGACTGAGAAGTTTAAGTTAAATATCTTCCCGCGAATATTATTTTTAGATTCACAAACGAGCGGAAAATAGCTGTATCTTTTATTCGCCACAATTTTTCATTTTAACCCAGTATCATGTTTGTTAAGTGCTTAACTGTATTGATAGCTGAAGCCTCGTTATATTTATAATTGTATAGCGAAATAATTATCTGTTGTAAACTTTGTACCTTCTTGTTTCATTCTGGATGTATTAAAGTCGTGGTTTTCGCAAGGATCAAGTTTGGTAAGCAATATAAAGTTGGAGAACGGGTGTTCGGTTACCCTCGCACGCACTGGTGTCTTTGGCAAACTTCCTCTGATACGCTATTGTTCCCGGACCAGTACACGCTAAGACTAACCGTTGTGATCGCTGCCGACTTATATGCAAGTCATGGCTTGCCCTCCTCTAAACTTGTTCAATTGTTTGTATTAAATTATCAGCAAAGCGCAGTTGACTTCCGAATAATCTGTCTGATGCTTAGACTTAAACATATTATACTACATGCTCAATACTAATACTATTACGGCAAATAGCATTACGTAGAAATATATAGAAAATATGTAATACAAAAAAAGGTTGAGTTATTCCGGTAAATGGACACTATAAATGTCGATCAAACCGTTGACTCTCGATATCTCGTAAACTCTTAAGCGTTTACATTACTAACTAAACATCGTTTACTGTCAGCGGCACTCCAACTGTAACTGAAGCGGGTCCGGAATTCGGCTTAACTATAGGTACGATATCATCGCTAGTCGTATATCAATCAGTTGTTACAAAGCTCTACGATTGTCGTTTATCTTCGGGGCCACTCGGATCTATCTGTCCAGATTCGTGCATTGTTTCGACATTAGCTAGGGTTGCCGAAACAGTGGATGTTCGAAATACCAGTGCGGTAGTTGCGTTCCCGCTGCAACAGCGTGGCGCATCGCCCGATAGCGTTTCCAATTTCCTGACATAAATTGCTCTAATTTGGTTATGCGCTGACGGGTGATCGAAGGCTGCTAAAGCTCCGGCCACTAGCGACATTCGGTTGCGGCTTGTAATTTTTGTTCGATTTCCACGTACCGTTTGCATGTTCATGTTTTATTTCTTACAGTTTCACGTGGCATAACAGGAAATGGAATTTTTTACCTTTGACCACGGCCGCTTTACGTAACGTGCGTTTTGTGACTCGCAGCCGTTGCTTAAATTTTAACTACAAATTCTTTAGAAACGTTGGCTAACTGAAAACGTGTTCGTGCAATATTCATCGACTCGTTTATATTAGTTTAGGTCTTTGAAAATGTTTTCTCCCTTTAAAGTGAGGAATTGAATTCATTTGTATCTTTATGAATTTTATGAACGTTAAAATTTTAGTTGAATGAAATTTACATTAGTTTCAAAAGTCCAGTTTAAATAATATAATAATCATAACAAAGTCAAAGTAACCGAGCTAATACTAAAGTTACAATGAAAAGTAAATATTTTAACTAAAAGCTTTCCAGGAAACATACTCCGAATACAACTTTATAAAATTACCTAAATATTTTTCTAGGATTGAGCGGTTCGTTCTTTGTTTACTCCCGAACGGAGCGAGCAACTTTAAAGTACCGATATATTACCCTAATGGCAAACTAATTACACTCCAGAGCCTTTTTTCGTTTTTAAGGACCACATAACAGCTACTCAAGAAGCCCGAACAAAGCAAAACTTAAATAACTCCTGTTTATACTTTTACTGTTATGTCTCTGTATAACATAGTTGATTCTCACGTTTTCTCTATTAGGATAAAAAGTTATGTTATTCAAGTCAATATTCACATTCATTAATAACGAACGAAAGGAGAAAGTAATCAAACATTCTATCACATTAGCAGATTATAAAAGCTATTGAATTGAATTATTAAAACATTCCAATATTAAACAAACTAAATCTTAATCAATATATTCAATAAAAATATGATAATCTATAAAAAGGGTATGAAAAAATTTAGCTGCTCTTCTATCGAATCGGAAGGAATATGGAATTCTCATTGAAGTGTAAATTCAGAGCTTATTGTTTTCGCTCGAGAGTTCATTTTTCAATGACTCAGATCCTATGATATTATGAAGTAATGATATTAAAGCTCCCGAAGCGGTGGGGGAACATCGGATAGACGCACCTCCAGGCGAACGATTTGTTTTAGCTGTCTAGTATTGTTGTAATAGACGCCTACAGCTATTTTGTCGTGCACAGTAGAACATCGAAACTTGAGTCTCTACGAGTTTTTAACATTTCGGTTTATTATTGACAATTTTTTTGTTCTACACTTACATCATTTATAAAAGCAACACTAGACTTGTGATCTAAAGCATCTATCACTTTTTTTAACAAAATAAAATAATAGTAACTAGAAAATATAGGTTTTATGAAACTTTTTAATAATTTCAAGAATAGGTTTATTAACCAATTTACCAACTATAAATCTAGAATGATATGATCGCTTATAAGCGTCGATTTGTGTAATCGACGTCCGTCGTTCCATAACTTTGCATAGCACTATGTAGAACCAGCTGCCCACTGAAGTATTTCCGAACCAATTCGACTTAGCGTCCTTCAATAATTCTTAAAAGGCTGGCAACGCACTCGTAAGCCCTGGCATTGAGAGTGTCCATGGGCGGCGGTATGACTTAACAGATGAGCATCCTGTCCGTCTGCCTCCTATTATATTAAAAAAATGTAAACCCTTTATCACAAACATCCAAAGTCTTTGGACAACGTTCAAATCCAATATGCGAGCAAAGTTATCGGCATTCGATGAGTTAATAAAAAGAATCAATTCTTAACATGAAGTCCGCTTGCCAAATGCGACTCAATAAATAAATACGCAACTGCTCATTTACATGCCATAAAAATCATTGGAAGTATTTTAATCCGAGTTAACTCAATTGACGTCTATAAATACGGGCCTGCGCCAAGTTGTTAATCCTGTTACAATACTGGAATCGATTGGACGATATAAGCCGATCATTAAAAAGCTATCGTTGTAGATAATCGTATATTTTAAATTCTAATCTTGAAACTTATGAAAAAGGCCGGCAACGCACTTGCGAACCTTCTGGCAGTGTGAGTGTCCATGGGCGGTATCACTTAACAGATGAGCCTTCTTGCCGTTTGCCACATAAAAACAAAAAAACAAAAAATCTTTAACTCTAAACTCTAGTTTTGCTAAATTATAATAAAGAGCTGTGTGAAATCTGTTCGATTCAATCAAAACAAGTATTTCATATTATTTCAAGTCATTTGTTTCGGGCTTAATATCAACCTTATGAAAAGCCATCTCATAAAATATAGGTACATTTATTCTTAGCGTCGATTTTCCTAAAGGATTACGCTCCGGAGAAAACCAACATTCGTACCATGGAACATCAGTCTTATTCAAAGCTCAAATCGAATGGATCTCGTTACACGCATGTGTGCGTCTAAACCTGCCTGATTTTCTGTCTAATTGTTTCCCTTCTTTTCCAAAGTTAATTAAAATATTTCCAACTTTTCCAGTTTTAAGATTGTGTAGATAAAAATTGATGAGTTGTTAAATTATTCCGCAATTTTGATTGCCTTGTAAAATCTCAAGGTTTGGGGAGTGCTCAAGTTTTTCGAGAGACAATTAGGTATGCTAATTCATTTATAGTAGAGGAAGAACGCCGAGCAAGATCTGTGGGCTTTTAATGAGATGGGAGGTAGGGAGGAAGGATTGAGTTTATAGGTAGGTGACGTCTACGGCTGGGTCGTAATTAATGGTCCGTGCGTGGCCTCTTCGATGACAACCTTCGCTCGACAACCCTACGCTCATACTGCACCCTAATACAATCTGACTATTTTGAAAGGTGTTTGAACTCACGCTATCGATTTCCCTGTTCAGCCCTCAAATTATTTGAAACTTGGTTTTAAATCATTACCAAGATTCAGTTCACTTAAGAAATATAAAATTATGTTACCCCTTTGGTTTGTATTTGATTGGAGCACATTCTGTTTATCTTTATTCACCAGTCGAAAAGACTAACGATGTTTTTATTAGAAAATTAGTATACATAGAGTTGCAATGTTTGCGTCATAATTAACCAAGAAAGAATGCAGGAAAATTCTGTTATTCACTTTCATTGCTAAACGGAAATAGATCCCGTTGTTGGAAAAGGAAAATCGAAGGTTCTAGTAAACATAATTAGTTCGGGGTATCGGAATTGATTGAGGACGAGATGTTTAAGTCGAAAACGATTTTGGTCATGCGAAATTAAATCATATGATTTTCTACATTTGATCTATTTCATGTAATGTTTCTAGACGCGATAAAACTACATATATAATAACTATAATTAGTATTTACATAATTAAGATTTATATTTCATAATCCGATGTAAAATTAATTTGATACATTAATTCTCCTATAATTTAAAAATAATATATCATTATAAGTATAATGTAAAGAAACTAATGTTCATACAACAATAAAAAAAATCTAGATTTTTTTACATTAAACACATCTTTATAATAAAGTTATGGAATAAAAAAATATATAAATATATTATTTCTACCCTACCAGTATACCCCACCTAAACTATATTCCGAAAATATCCATTTATACGAAAAGAAGGAAATAAAAACAGATACGTGCCTGTGACAATTCAAACTGTCAAATAATTCAAGGTGTGGCACGGCGTATCTCACAATCAGCAAAATGTATAGCCAGTTCTATCGAGACCGTCTGTTTTTTCCATTCGGCTTTCTTTATTTCTCCTACCTCCTTAAGGGAATCTATACGAATTCCCCAGATGAAAAGGTATTTTTCGGAGAGTTTGCGGCGCAAAACTAATGTATATTTGTTGCGAGATATCATCGCATGAGTTATCGATACATGTTTTGATACATGTAACAAGTGTAGTGAGCAAAAAATAAGGTCGCACATTTCTATGAAACTGTGATCTTATAAAATGTATAAATTTCTCATTTGTGGAAATAGCTATAATAATAGTAGCTTAATTACAATATACTATTGTAAAACGTTTTGTAGGCTTTGAAGAAAAATATATATAGCTAGTTAAAGTGTATAACCGTCTAGTGTAGTCTAGTATGCGATGCAAGTGAACTTATATCAATTTGAATATTTTTAGTTTTTTATACGGTAATTAGGATAAATGGAGCATCTTGTTTATTGCAAAAATTTGGTTTTATTGAAATAATTTTAATGCTATTAAAAACATTTTCTATTAGTGTATATTTAATTCCGCAGTTTTAGCAATATCAACACATTGATGATTTTTGCTAATTCAATATCATATTATTACTCCGTACTATGTAATACTATCACTCGGCTCGAGTGAACCGTTATATCTTCCATAATAACTCGGTAACGTGCTGTTTTATGCTAGAAAGAAAACAAGGACATCCAAGATAATAAAGCTAAAGATAAAGAATTATATCTTAATTTTTCAATAGAACAGGCAGGATTGAGGCATACCGGATATTACAATATTATTCCGCCGCCCATGGATACTCTCACTGCAAGAAAACTTCATCATAACCATTTAAGATCTGGTATGCTCTTTTCTTGGACCTTTAGTTAACTGGTTCGAAAATACTTTGATGAATAAAAACAAAAAATGTAGGCTTTAGGATAGAAAACTTTAAACGTGATGACGGAACTCAATGTCGACATTTCCGCCTAATAAATTAACCAGAATTTTTTCACTTATAATACCACAAGAGCTTCGTCGTGAAATATAGTCGTCATGACGACTATAAGTCGTCATGACGACTATATTTGTTTGCAACGAACCTTGAGGGAAATACCAGATAATTTTGAAACTCGTGTGGTATTCGGGGGATTATTTTTCCGACCCAAATGTCGGCCAATAGAATTGCACCATGAGACGAAATGTACAGTTAACAAATAAGAATTTCATAATGAATAAAACAACTACTTAATACTTTTCTTGAAGCAACGACCAGAGAAAATTTTCACAAAAAGTTTTCAGTATAATACCATGTAGGTTGTACCACGTGACGTCGAATGGTGCAATTCTATTGGCCGACATTAGGGTCGGAAAAATAATCACTAAAATTCTTTTTTCAAATAATCGCTGAACATTCAACTTAATAGATTGCCGTGAAAATTTGGACCTTCCAATACTTCGCCAATTTCGAATTAAAACGCGAACTGGGCACATTTAGTGTGCAATTCCTATGCCTATTTTATTCGAATGCTATGTCGCTATTTTATTTACGAAATTGACCTATTTTGGTTTATAAAATAATCTTTAAACAATTTAAATTGTTTTATTTTAAATATTGATATTATAATTAATGTTTCCTCAATATACGTAAATAAATGAAATATAGTAAATTAACATTATTCATTCGAGTCAATTCAAGTCAAAAATCATTTTAATGCTTATATTTTACATTTTCTGCCAGTTCTCAAACCAAGGGCGTAGAACGGAAGAGAAGAACTGGCAATAAACTCTCCGCCACTCTTTTTAATCGCCAAGTTTTTTGTTTTATTGATATTTATTTATTGAATTCACATTATAAATGAACGCTAAATTCAATAGGCCTGAACAAGAAATAATTCTGGAAAAAATGGCCGCCATCTCATAAAACGATTGTATATCGTCAACCATCTAAACGGTACAAAGGTACTACAAAACACTAACTCGATACAAACATGATAAAGGTTCAATTGTATGCAGTAAATAAAATATGACTCGGCCATATTTCCACTTTCGTTTCTTTCCGTTTTATGTCCCTTTTCCTGCAAATCGTTCATACAAATATATTTTCGATATTGTTCGTCTTTATTAGCATTGAGCTACCTACACTTGTGGGTACTTTCGTAGATATTTCGTTTTCGCATTTATCAAAATGTATTTTAATTAATAAGGACTGCAAATATGTACAACACAAATATGTTGATTACATACTATTTGTAAATAATATGTATGTACTAAAAACGGTTCAAATTCAACACAACCTTTTTCTTTTCTACTAGAAAGTTCACAAAAGAGAGTACGACATTACATGAATTACAATCTAGCCTATACAATAATTATGGCTTATAAGTAATATGTTGACTAAATTTTCTACAATACTAGTGAATAGCTAAAACTAAGGTAATGTCCATTAACAGTCTTAGTGTTCTATAATGTTTTGACACTATGTTCGTGTGCACTTGCACTTATATTCACTACACTAGGTTTATTTCAACTAAGCTAGGTTTAGTTCTCTTTAGGCTTCTTATGCCTGTTGTGTCAAGAAGTCTGAACACAGCCTTTATAATTTTTATATCTTTTGGCTTTTTTTCAAGAAGAGGATTTCAATAAGCATGAATGTTCTTTTAAAACTTAAACTATATATATGATTTAAATGACTATGCTAAATTTATCCTGGCCAATCCATAAATTAAACAAGCGTGGATTCAGTAAATAGCTTCTTCAAAAGCTATCGTGAAGAGTATTAGAATAATGCGCTACGATTTGGCGTTTCGACAAACGAGTACGTAAAATGGCCCTCAGTGGATTACCCGGTTGTTCGGGTGGACTCGGCTGAATTTGGATTCATTTACATTCTGAAGGGTATAACCGAACCTCAATTTGAAGACGTCTCTACACTCTACTTTTTAGATTCAAGTATAGATACGAAAGCTATGAATTTGTTTGTACAAAGTTAAATATTATATGTTGCTACCAAAAGCACTTTTTATTTTTCATTTGTCTTTTTTTTAGTTCCTGTTTTAGTTTTGTCTAAATAACTATATGTATTATGTATTTTTGCACTTCTTGCTTACCTTATCTAATTTATGTTTTTTTCTCACAGTGGTTGCCTGGAAGAAATCGCACGAAGGCGCGATTTCAATTTTTTTCATTTAATTATGTTAATGCAACGAAGTGTTAGTAAATTATTGAAATAAATATTAACCATAAGAGCTTATATATAATATGTATTATATAATAATTTTATTTATTATATATAGATAGATAAAATTGCTTAAAATTAACACCACAAAAAGGACTTTATAGGACGCTTCTAAACCTTGTTATTTCAAATTACAGATACAATCTTAAAATGTAAAAATAAATTTAATACATTAAAACTCCATATTCTTGGATTATAAATAAGTCGTTCATATCAAAATGGCGCCGGCCTGTCTACCCGATGCTAATGTTAGGTATTAATGAAATTACCCGACGAGAGATGTAAGGACGTGCAAAAAGGAATATCTGTATTCATATTATACAAAGTATTGAGTTTATTTGGCTTCGGGGTTTAATTGTATTATTAAAAAATTTCATATGTTATATTTTGATATAAACTTACCTACTTGTTTGAATTTTTTAATAGAACTTACCTCATGTTTTGTTAGCCGCCCCCACATGGACACTCTCAATGCCAGAGAGTTCGCGAGTGCGTTGCCGGCCTTTTAAGAATTGGTACGCTCCTTTCTTGAAGGACCGTAAGTCGAATTGGTTTGGAAATACTTCAGTTTGTGGTTCACTCTTACGGCTACGTGTTTTAACCTTTTTGGTGTTTAGTATACATTTGTTTTCTGTTCACAATAAACACTTGCTAGTGCAGTAAAGGAAAATCTCATTACCAAAAATCGAGTGTCAGCTATTTTGTATGCTTTGTCCAGTGTAACATATTGCACAGAAAGGCATTTTTAAATTAATAAGCTTAAAGCTTTAAAAACGAAAGTTTATATGATATACAACGCTTGTTAACGGCGCTTAAAAAGTAATGTATCAGAGCACGCTCCACCAAAACTTGCACGTTATTAAACAAAAGACCGTAAATCAAAACTGCCAATACATAAGCTGCAATAAACTATTCTATCAAGTTAAAGCCATACTCATTTTTAAGCGACTTCAAAAAGGAGCTTTCGTTTAAAGGCTATTTTACGTGCCCAGTGACTTCCATTGTATGAAATTAGTTTATTACATTCGTTTCCCACCCCCTCTATTGTTCTATTCAATGAAAATTGAAATTATCATGCAGTACACATACTTTACAATGTATTTTAAATAAAAATGACATATCCAAATGTATGTAATATTTACGTACGCTGTAAATCTAAATTACAAACAATTATTTATTTAAAAATTACTTGATTTTAAATCATATGTGGTTGATGTGATAGGCTTTTAATACTTGCACTAAAATATATTCTATTGAATGATTTGAAATGAAACATTCAATTTGCCTTAACAAAAATCCCCTATAGCAATTTAAACTTTTTATGTAAAACACAGCTTTAAATACTTTTAAAACGGTGATTTAAAATCAATAAAAAGCCTATTTTCATCAACGCTCAAGTAATAAAAGTGTTTTATTGCGAACCTCGGTAATGGAATTGGACAATGTCTACTGTTAAAGAATAATATTTTATAAATAGAAAATTATATTCTCAAATATTTACGTTTAATACTATATATAAATATATCATATTATGCTTCTTATATGGCCTTTGTTACCTGTTATTAATTTATCACTAAAAAGGTTGTACTTTGTTAAAAATAATCCTAATAACGTGAATTGATATTAATAAAATAATTAAAGTTAAACACGCTAACTTATATTTAAAGTAGTCGTAATATCTACGTATGAAAAAATTAATTATTGTGAAAAATTTATAAAATATTTTATATTAGACTTTCAGAAAACCACATTAAAATAAAATACAGTCTCAAAAAGAATCCGCAATTAATTGACCTCGATAAATATTTTTTTCCCAATTAATTTACGAAAGTTTCAATCAGATCATGTTTTGAGAACGCAGAAAAATTAAAAAAGAAATTTTAATTGAAGTGTTGTGTCGGAGACTTGTTATAATAAGGAATCCTAGAAATACCGCTTCGATAACGTAAGCTAAAATAATGCATTTAACATAATATAAAGACAAACAGGCTTTTATCGGCATAAAAACCAAACAATATTAAAATTCGCATGGCAACTTTGCTTTGAAAACATCATTCGAAATTTGAAATTACCTGTAATTATATTTCCAAACATTGTATTGCCCTATAGACTCGATTACATTCATATTGCAATAGGATTGAACTGGCCGCGTGTTTGAGGTTTCGGCACTCGGGGCAGACTCCCAGCAGCCCCAAGGGACGCTCCTCGGAAACTTTCATGACAGCTCAAGCTCCTCATAACATTTTGAAACCACAATTATTATGCTATTGGTATACAATATTTTAAAGGGTATTTTACCAATGTTTTTGTGCAAATAACAGGATTTAACTTCTAACACCCACATTATGACAAATCAACATTAAGAATATATTTAAGATTGATACTACGAGTACTATAAACACACGTCGAATAATTGGTAATAACAAAAAGAAAAATAACATAGTTATTATAAATAAATCAGAGTTGACATTTCTCGTAAAGTTAAAGAAATCTTTGCTCAGATGCTGGCGCCCTCTGTCAACCTTAATTAGTTTTTCCGGAAAAGTAATCGCCGTCGGACGATACAAACATGCAACTTTGTAGCCCCTTAATGAAAATGCTCTTAAGTGTTCGTGTTTAATGTTTATTTACTTCCACTTTGTTTTTCAACTGTCTTATTATGGTTCCTGTAAGTACTGATAATACTTTGCTTTGAAATAAATCTGGGGGAATGTTCCCAAAAATGTGTCAGTCTGTGAGCTTCATTTCTGACAAGTTTATTAGTTACATACTAATCCCACGATGCCGAACGCCGGTTCGAGATTTTTTGTAGTCGATTTTCCTCGCCGGTGATTAGGGCACAGGTAACATTAGGTTGGTCATACAAGTCGACTAATATCTAAATATTTCATTGGAATGTCTAATATGGATAAAATAGTTCTTTATTGTAATCAACGACTCTGAGTAACGTGTTACAGTGTCAAATTAACATATCAGGATCAAATCAAATAATAATTTTAACGTTATATTTCTTTTATATCAGTTATATCAGTAAAGGTTTTGATACTTTTTTATTTACCCAAAAAAACAAAAATACACATAGCAGGTAGATTACGCGATAGGCCTTTTAGGGGCTTGTAATTTTCCACACTATGTATTTTACCTTCAGTAAGTCGTTCATTGTTTTACTCTGAAAACGTACAATTGTAATGACAAGTATAAAGAAAGCTTTTTAAAATAAAAGCATTCGAAAAACGACGCTTTTATCATGAATTGTTTCGAGATACGTTTTCCCTAAAGATACGAAAACGTGTTTAGTTACTCTAAAAAATATGTAAACACACCGCTTAAGGCGTGTTTAAGGTATGATAAGACTTACGCTAAGTAAATCTTGCGATGTAAAATGTTTTATGCGATAAAAAATTTATTCGGTATTTTTGCCGGTTTAAAAAGGTTTAATTATTAATTTGTTCTGTTTTATAATGTAAAACGATGTTTTTGTATATATATTGAAAAAAAACTATTTTATATTATTACTATTTAAATATTTGTTTACCAGTTAGGGAGCAAAAGCTATTATTTAGCTGACAGTAGAATTGAAAATGTGTAATTTATATTCAGAATATCAGTTTTCGTTTTGATGAGGGTTCTTTTTAAAACCCATTTAAATGAGAGATAGAGTATATAATATGAAAAATGTCAACACCTCTCCAGTCAAACTGTCGCCGTCTAGGGGAGTGCGGTGAGTGGCAAAAAATGAGAGGCCGTTTCACCTTACGTAGCAAAATAAACAAATTTCCCTTCTTTTAGCTTTTTAGGTTATTTAATACAAAAATGAATTCGACATGACAACTCGAAAGTAAACACAACTTCAGGTGCGGTAATAAGAATTCTGTTCCCCGCGAGAGCATTTACATCATTTGTCATTTCCATTTTGAGGGAATACTTTTAGCGAGCCTGCATTGCAGCGCGGAGAGATTCAAAACACGCACCTGTTTTACAAATATACGACCCTCTCGACGTCCACACATCGTCTTTACCAAATTTATTGGACACATTTATAGTTCACCGCGGACAGACCTTGTTTTAATTTCGTCTAAAGATGTCGTTCCGAACCCTGTTTCGCCGCAAGCCTAATGCCGCGCGACGTCGAAATTTATCGTGTCGCTTGTAATCCTGGCGCCACCTAGAGCGTCACCCACGTCACCCCCATGTAACTGTTTCTAATGAAATTGTCCACAGAACTCAACTCGCCAACCCCAGGCAGTTTACGGATGCCGGATGAACCAAAAAAATACAGCTCGCGTTACTAATGGCTTCATTTATCACAGTCACTAGCACTGATACACCACAACGTTTGATAATTTAATTTGGCCCTCGGTGGAATAAATGACGGTCGTATCAGGCCTGTAATGATAAAGGACAAGTAGCCTCGAATAATCTGTTGGGTCACTATGTTTGTTCGTAGTTCGCTATTTTGGATTAATTTGCTACAGCTAAGTGATAAGTTAGATGCCACGGTCCCGTGAATCAGAACTTACCAACTTTGTAAGGGCAAATACGGGAAAAGTTGCTGAATATTTGTTTTGTCGCGTTCAATACATCGGAGGAGGGTTAGTTTTTACTAAGACTTTCCTTATTTACTGTGTCGCTTTTGTAATAAATCAGATATTTAAACTTACTAGTTTCATGATTGATCCTATTTTTAGTAAGAACAAAAAACAGCTAAAATTCAGTATCTTTTGAACAAATGATTACAGTCTTACAAGCTAGTTCAAGCCAACAGATCGGCGTACCCGTCATTTGGTATAAAGCTTGTGTAACACAAGTTATCCCAACGTTTTACGGCGCACGATAAATGCATCGCCGGTGGGTGCAACCGCACGCTCTGCATATTATGTATTTCTTAGACTTTACAGTTTTATCTCGCAAATAATTTCCCGTCTTAGCATCTTAAATCCCTTGAAAATTTTTCAATGTTTTCGTTACTTATTTCAGATTGAAAACAAATAGGTACGTCATAAAAGCTCGTTTACTAAAACGAGGACTTAGTGTTTGTCTGTTGCCATAGCTACCATTTTTTTTAACTTTTAGGTCTGGGCCTCAGAAGTCTGTGTCATTTAAACATGTAATTTAATGTAAAATGTAATACGGTATTTAACGGTAATTGATGACATTAATTGAGCCGTGTGGTTATATCCTGTGATGGCATAATACCTGTTAATTCCAACTCGTACAGTAACATATAAAAAGTATTTAGCTATGTTAAAACTGTAAAGTGTTTATTTCACTATTATTATTAGACACCTCTAAAGAAAAGGCATCTTTAATAATTTGTTCAAGAAATGTTCCAACATTGTTCGTGCGTATCAATGCGTAGAAACAGAAACTTTAAGTTTAAAATCGGATTTCAGTGTTATCGTGTGTCGGTCGTGGAGTTTTCTACCGTTTCAGGAGATTAAAATAAGCTCACATTTAAACAGCGAGCCGCGTAATTTGGCAACTGAGCTGTGATTAGATAGTGCTTCTGCCTCGTTAGCGTAATGAGAGACTTTAACCCCTGCACACCATGCTAATATTATTACCAGACTTTTAAGCTTTGTTAGGCACTTGAAATGGGAAATTCTAATTTTATTATTACAAGGTACATAACTCGAAAGCTAGACGCTAATGCAATTTTACGTTGAATCTTTAAGCCTTAATTGTCCGGCGTTTTAATTTAAAGCATGTACGCAAAGCTTATCACAAGTATTTAATACTTTCAGTCGGTAATACTATGTTATAAAGTTTAGATAAGAAGTATCAGTATTATAAATAATTCCTTGGAATGACAATAATTATTATTTACGGAAAAAGTAAATTATATTGACTAAAATTGTAAAGTGTATTTTTGTTTTAAATCCTACAATTAATTTGTTTATCACGCTTTATTGTTATAACTAAAATAATCTTGAATTCTTTTACAAACATACTGAAATTGTAAACTGATTATATAAGTTAGCATTTATGTACTAAACAAGAACAAAACAACTGTAGACCCGGCGGTATTTGGTGTATTCCGTCTTGGACTTATTCTGCATTTTGGCGAAAGCCTTGCTATTCCGGAAGTAATGTAAATCGTCGCGGGCCACGGCGAACTTCCTAGATACCTCGCCAAAGGGACAGGACGTTAATATATGCGCATTCTACGTATTGTTGCTTAATGCTGTGAGTTTGTCCAGTCTCGACCACGCTGACTTGCAGATTTACGAATGCAGTACGACACTCTGATTTTAGTTCTGAAAACTGAGGTTTAAATCAAGTTATAGCTCCTCGAGAGACGGCTTTTAATGCAATATAAATTATTAATTGATGTTATTTAACTTTTATGAATAAATAACTAAAGCATAAACTGAAACTTTATAATTAGAACATATTAAACTATTTTGTTGATTAAATTTTCCAATAGCTAGAAGGAGTTTTCCAACTAGCTGGTATTATACTTTTTTACTCAATATATACGTTAATAACAATTAATTTCATGTGTATATAATAGTATTAAATTTAATGTTACAGTCAGGTTCTAGTATTTGAAATCCCCGTTTACTTGTCTCTATAAAACATACTTAGTATATCTAATACAATAATTAGACGCAATGAAAGTAACGGCGTGTTGAATTTGTGTACAATTCGACCCTCCCCTGTCAGATATAATTTGAATTAATTTTCCCACACAATCATGTTTAACATCTAATTACGCACGTTAAAATTCCATTTCCATATCTCTGTACTTAACAATTCTGCTTTGAAATTCAGTGTCATACAAGTTATCCGCGTAAATATTCCCAACGTTACAAAATCCGTTGTTAACCTAAGGATAGTATTTGTATTTCATTATAAACAAAAGCTTTGAAATGATGACGCCAGCACAATTCCGTGATAGGTACAGCCACCTACACAACCCACTTTGAAGATATTCGCAAACGTATTTACTCAGGCGTACCAAAATTGTTTGCCTACATGTTTGACGCCGCACGCAATGCTCATTACGACGAAAGCCTTTGTTCAGACTTAGAAAATATATTATTGTACCCGATAAACGTATCCTTTATACAATTTTATCACTCCAGGTAAGTAACGTGAGCTTTTGGGATAATGGCGAATGGGTCAGGTTGTTTTCAAATATTGTTGTTTTAAACTTATGATTTTTTTCCTTGTGTTCATAATGCTAGTATACTCTTTGAAAGAATAATGCATTATTATTTATAAAGTCAAATCAATAATAAATAAATGTTAGGTGTGACAGCAGAATAATAGTACATAATAATTTTTTGTTTAAAATTCTTCATTATATCGTTGGATGCAAAAACCTGAAAGGACTTATTCAACAAGTGAACATTGTATCACTAAACATACATCCTCTTAACATTAATTTCGTTTCTTAACGCGCGTGGGCAGGTTGGTACTTAATTGTTGTATGAAACAAGCCAGCAGGGAATTGGCTCTAAATGCTTCGTTGTCCAGGACACAGTAACACCGCAAACTTGCTACGATAATGTTCAATTGTTGCTATCCCAAAATAGACCACATTATCACGCCTCACGGGCGACTTTAGCGTATAGGGGCGTAAGTGAAATTTTCTAAAGAGAACAGTGATGGAGAGCACAGGCGGCCATTTTCACCTGTAATTCTTCTTCATCTTACCCTAAACTGACGCACCGTTTTAGCTACAGTAATTATGCTACATAACATATTAGTCTTTAGGGAACGAACACATGTTGGAAACGCTTAATCACTTTACGTTTGCGTACAAATAATTCGTTAAATTAATTTGGGGTTTGTGTTTGTTATTTTATTATAGAATCTCGGTTACGATAAATTAGTATCTATGTGGCATAAATATAACCCTTTAATTAATATAGGAACTAGCGTTTAAGATACAGGTTAGGCCTAGGTTAAACGCTAGAGCTCATAGAATTATTTTATGTACGAGGTTAAATAGTGTAACTCAACGATTCGTTGCCTATTATAAAAACATATATTGTATGTTTACTCGTATAACCTTCAGAATGTAAGTACTAAATGTAATTGTTTTTGAGTCAAATAAAGTGATTTTCTTTTTAATTTTTTTTTAAATATTACTTTTGTAGTTATGGGGTCGTTCAAGTATTACGAAAGCAGATTTACTCCAATTTACCCCCCCCCCCCTCTTTTTGTTCGCAAAAGTAAGCAAAGCTCTCAAAAATAATAGAATATAAACGTAATAATAATTTTGTAGGAATCCTCGAAAATGCATTTCGTTGACTTAAATAATTGCTGTTGACTTAATCACTAAATAAGAAAATCAAAGACCCCCCTCCCCCCTATAGTGCTTACGTAATACTTGAACGCTCCCATGGTGTATTTAACAAGACATATTTTGATTAAGTTATGCTTGTGTGTGCTTGGAGTCGGATCTCGGTAACAATCATTATTTCTAGTTCGAAATCATACTTGTTTAAATGAACATGGAGCACGCTTTAGGCTCGCGAAGGCGTTGCATTGTCTTAATCAATAAAACGAATACATATCAACTCTATGTCCTATTAGATAATTGCTGCTAACAATATTGTAATTACATAAAAGTGTAGGCTTCGTTTGGTTTGTGTGCGTGCAAATAAACGGTAATTTCATAATCATGTTGTTAGCGTACACTGGGGAAAAATTTTAACAATTTCACGATGTTTATTAAAAGAATGTCGTGCGCTTTTTGTAGTCATAAATCATAACTCCCAATTAGGAATACAAATGATATAAAGCCTATTTTATGCGTTTAACAATTTTAATTAATGTACAAAAACACCGATAATAATTTAATACGAAAATCACGACGTAATTGACTTGGGGCCTGTTTACTTGAATTCCTTTGTTTAAACCATAACTAAAAACTAAATTATTCTAATCAATAATTACATTAATTGTCATATCTCTGTCTGATAAATATGTTTATCGTGATGAAAAGAGACTGTATTTAAAGTATTTTCACATAGTTTTTAAAAATTAACACAAATATATGAAGTTAAAAATATGATTCTAATAAACAAAGCTTTTAACTTAATTGCGGATGTGGTTTATGGTAAACACAAATAATTGTAATAAATTTGTTAACCGAACCCGACCCAATTGAACATTAATCACAAAATGTGTACTTTTAGGCCCGTACCCACTATATAAAATAAAGCAGAAAAGCCGTTTTATCTGACAGGACCTTGTTGGAAATCATAACAAATAGCTCTTTAGAAAACCACATCTCGACCCCAACTGTCCTACCCTTTAGTACAAATCTTAGGCGGGGCACTTAAGGCCTGTCAATGAGACCCCGCCGTTGTATTTATTGTACTTGTAATATACATGAAAATATGTATAGTTTCAGTGGCATACAAAAAACCCTCATAACAAAAAACTATGCACGCTTGAAAAACAAAAGAATTCACTTGTTTCACATTCATTAAACAGTTGACAAATGCTAAAAATATAAGATTTATTTATAATCAAAATAATCGAGTAAAAATGTTGTTGTTTCAAAATCGCTAATTTGAACACTTTTGTTATCCTACAGATGAGGCTTGATAAAAACTTACTATAGTGGTCAAAATTTGTGTTTAGTTAATTCTTGTATAAATTGTTTTAAAATTATTCATTCATAAATGTCGAACAAGAAAGTTGTCAATTATCTCTGAGTGTCATATTTAATCCTTAATTAAGTATATTCAAAGAATCTCAGTACTGCTAGAGATTAATAAAAATAATATATTTTCAGAACTTTTGAACCAAGAATAAAGCTCCATAGAAATATTATAAACATAACGATCAGTAGCAATTACGTTTGGTAAAGACGTTAGACAAAAAAAATGGTTTTGACTTCGCGTCGGTTTTCACAAATGGTCTATATTCATAATATCAATTATTTAAATAACGTTCTGTCACTATGTAAAGTGACATTCAATAGCTATTTGAATCATATATTACGTTTAGAATAATATACATTAAATTAAACCAATGAGCAAATACTTGTATCTTAACTATTTTGTAACTCACGAAATATTTCAATGTATACCACAGCGGTCGAACCTTTCAAAGCAAAGCCTTATATTTGAAAACCGATGCCTGACGTAATAAATTTTGTTTTGCATGTTCCTATTTGTGGTTTGAGGGTTTCCCAAATGATTCTTGTTTTATCCAATTTATTCGTCCATTAAGATATATAGAAAACTGGCTAAAACTTGAATGTTATTATAACAATTCTAGATTCACGAAAATTGTATGATTTAGGAAAAGCATATCATAATGCTTACACAGGTTTATTAAGTTCTTAATTTTGTGGTTGTGTGTTTGACCTCTATATTTTTCTATGCGCTTAAACACTTGCTTGTATGATAAAATAAATTAAGCAAAAAAAAATATTACAAATTACTCAATAATATAAATTAGAAAATACGTGTTAAATACCCTTTATTGACACTCCATACTTAATCAAGACTACTTAAAAACAGAAGCCCATAGACACTATGATTTTTTTTAGAATAATTCAAATTTAATCCAGTAAAAATAATTCATCGCATTAGTACATGTCGCGATTACCCTCTCGCACTCTACCATCCGAATGCTTTTCCCTTTGAACGTGTTTATTTCGCGCCCTTTGACGGTACATTTGATGGCCTATTTAGACATTTGATCTGAACTCTTTCGTCATTATTCCCATTCGCATCGCTCGCACCAGTGCGGCCTTTGAATTCAGAGACAAATGGAAATGTATGAGAAGTTTTTAATTCGCCTAATGCACGGCGTGTCTCCTAGATGGCTTCATACCCGTCACATCAACCTTTGTATGATAGGCTTATTTTAGACTGTCTTGAATACATTCGCTAAGATGTAGATTTTTAAAGAGGAATTTCAGCATGTTTTGTTACAAGTTCTTTTCACAAGTATGAAAATGTTTTTAAGAGTTGTATAGTCGCTTAGTATAAAAGTTTATTCACTATTTTTAGGTTTTGGTTCGAGTAGCCGTTAATTATTCACATCAATAAAATTATTTTGATATGAAAGATTACAGCTCGACATTTAATCGATTTTAATTGATTTCCTGGAAATGGTCGACTATCCGTCGCATTTCTATAATTTTGAATGTTTCATGATTTTGTATACATCTTATAATATAGTTCACGCATTATTAATTAAATATTTGTAATACATTTTATAAATAAAACCTTTAAATTATTATGAGAATACAAACGAGGCAAAAATTATTATATTAAGTCGCTTAGTTCCGCACAGTTACAGTCGTGAAATGCCACCTCGAGCTACCTGCCATCTAATTCCCATATGAATATGAAATTATATGTAAATGTCGACCAAATGTTACCGCATTGCTTGACAACTCGACAGCGTTGTAAATATAGGGGTAGCGTTGCAGTGACTCCACCAAAACATGCGATATTGTAGTTCACTCTGCGTATAAATCGGTTAAAATATCACGCATTAACCCTCAACTAAAATGTTTTCATACCGTTCATTTCCACGACATACACTAAACTGAAATTTCAAATCTAAAAGTTCGCCTATAACATTTGTTCCAGCTAAAATAGCGAACAAATAAATGCAAACGGTAGAATGCTGCAATTACAATCTATGTAAGAGAACGTGGATTCATATAAGTAGACAGTTCATATAATGTGCACGAAGCTCATACCGCAACAGTATAACGAGTGCAATATCACCTAACTACGTTCAGAAGTACCCCTTCTGTTTTAAACTAGAATCCATTTCACGACTACAAACTCCACAAATGTACAGTTTCTCGGGCGGAGCGCGCCACAAAGTTAAGTTTAACCACTTGCTATAATTACCAATAAACCATGTTAGTGGTGACGCCACGTCAACCGGTGACATCAAGATTTTGTTATTTCCCTCGCTGACGTGACTTCTTGACAGTTCTAGCCATGTTTGATTCAAAGTTATTTTAGACGCATTGCCTAGTAGTAACGCTAAATTCTCAATGCTGTGCGTGCGGCAGCGACGTGTCAGGCATAGAAGGCCTGGCCTGGCCTGGCCATATTGGAGTTTCTTTATAGTAAGCTAAAGAAAGTCCAATAAAATAGTTTCAGTAAAATAATCCGATAAAAGGTAGCAACGGATGTAGACAATTTTAATGTTCCAATTATAAAAAGAAATTCTCACTTGCGAAGCGGTATCTGTAAGTATTAATTGAATCTTGTTAGAGATTATTGGACAAAGATTTATTCTTTTGTAGGCTTAACGGAGCTATGGAGGAGGTTTTATGCACTTTGTTACCGCTTTGTAGTCACATGGTTCAGCTAAACGCATCCCATTCGAAGAATATTGACAGATATGATCACTTCTCGATTGGACTCCGGCCAATAAACGTCGGGCGTTTCTGTGCGATTTGTAACTCGATACTGTTTTAGTTTCCGCTTCGAGCAGATACGCCATTTTATAGATTTTCCATCCCATAGACATGTAAGGTCATTTGCGATACAATATTTTATGGGATATGACTTTAATAGAAGTTAACATTACCTGTATTTGGCATCTCTATAAGAAAAGGTTCTTTTTTCCCTGTAAAGTTAGGATTTTTTAAACAATAACGCACTGTTTCAAAAATCTGTTATAAATAAAACCTTCCCTTGTGATATATATTTTAAAATAATTAAGTTTTGAAAATAGAAAGATAATTATAAAATATCCTAAGAAATACATTTACATTTATAGATTGAAAAATAATATGAATAACTTTTTCGTTGTCGATTCATGAATGCTCACAGTCCCCACGCAGTGAATCGTGGCAGCGCGATATTTTTTATTTATTTTAATCAAATGTACCAGTTGTTTTGATGCTGTGAGGTTTACTGTAGCGGTAGTTTTGTGTGTTCTATACTTACCTATGAATTCCGTCGCACAGTACTGTGGCAAAATGAATATTTTAACATTTTACATATCCGATGAGTGAATTCATTTCGCGACGTTTTCAAACTATGTTGTTATTTGATACATTTTAATTCCATTTTCAAATTGTGTACTATCAATTTGAAAGCGGTTTTGAAACATAAATCTTCTATTTCGAATTTCTTTTATCTAATTGATTCCGTAATCCTTTGTGAAGGGAGTGATGCGTGTACTGCGGTGCGATTGTGTTCCAGCAATCAATGTTATGACGACTACAAAGCGTACCACCAAACGTATTAGGGGAAATATGACGAGTTTGCCTGTTGAGGGTTTTTGTATTCAAAATTCGGATATGAGAATTATGTTAGACGCGCCTATATGAATACTCGCTTATAAGCGATATAACCGAAGTAGTCGCGGAATATATATTTCATACAATTACCGTTTTTATCTGATCTTACATGATTACGCGTTGACTTAATTATAATTTTAGAGCTTATATCCAACCGGGACTGTCAAATAAAAAGGACACAAAAATATATCCCCATTTATGGACAGTCAGTCTCGGCCACTGTCATGTCAAAAAGTATATGTCAAACTTCATCGAGGTGTAAAATGTTTTGACAGCCAATGAAATGAAATTTTAATCTGGCAATCCCGACTATAGATTAAAATATATTTGGCGCTATTTACGTAGACTGCTACGAATGTCTCGAACAGACGTAAAATAGAGTTCATTAATTGTTACTCGAAACAAATGAGTGCTACTTACGTCCTACAATCAGATATCGTATCGACTTTCCGCTTCGTTTATTACACTCGGTTCGGGAATAGTTTTTGTATCTGCCGTACTAATCAACGCCTGTACATAGCCATCCGAGTGAGATTTTCCATTCTGCGATTCTCAATAAAATGCTTCCCGTATTGTTGGTACCAGTTTCAGTTACAACAGCCCCTGGTACTAAACGCAGATTGCGTTCGGTCCCTCCGGACGCTCAGTCTAAAACACTATGTATTTAGGTCAACTACAAATATAAATAGAAATTAGTTTTTTTTAAACTTTAGCAAAACGGATAGTGAATTGAATTTTTACATAAAATTGTTAAGTATAGGCGTATATAAAAAGATCTTTCCATTTCGAACCTTTTAAGACCGTAAAAATGATTACTAATAATATGTTTTATACGAATATAAAAATCGCATATTTGAAGCGATTATTTGCCAGATTGTTGTCACTATCATCCGACAATTTGATTAATTTTTAAAGATAAGGTCAGTCAGTGCGCAAGTAGCAAAATCGATCGAACGCACAACCGAAAAATTTACTTTGACACATTGACAATTTACCACCTGTAAAATGTCTATGATATTGCGTGGTGTTGCCATTCTAATAAAACAAATAACATTGTGTTCTCTTATTACATAATCTCTGACATACATATGATAAAATAATTTCTTTATCAATATTGAAATAATTGGTCGTTCCGCTTGACGTGTGCAAAAGTCTGTACTATGCATAAAAAAGCTGTAGTCTCGAAAATAAGATACGGGGAGACATGCTTATTGCACCCTGTCTATTTGAGTCTCAGCGCGTAACTTGGCCTGATTGCTTGATAGGGAAAGTTGGCGCATGTATATTTACTTGGAAAGAATCGAAAAACGATGTATGCGCATCCAACACAAGCCCACTCGTATTCCGTACTACTCTCAACTTATTTAACAGTTTAAAAGGGGAATTTATCAAATATGTCTAGACCGCGGCGGCCGGTAATCTGTAAGCCAGCAATTACTGCTGCGGCGATTTCAAGAGCCTTCAGTTACAATTCCGGTCATTCTTCAAATGATTCGGCAAGTGCGGTATGCATTGCGAATATCGATTTACATACCACTGTATAATTCAAAGGTTGAATAATGTATCGCCTTTCATTAGCACATTGGGCAGCCGAAACGTATTTGCACATAAATTCGGTAACCAACCCTCCTAAGGCACACGTGCGAACGATTATCCATTTAGAAGCCTCCATCCTTTATTTATATAAATAATAGACAGCCCTGTATTACAATAACATTCTTCGAATAACCGCTGATACAAAATGAAACTATATACAATAAAGTAATTAACTAAACCCATTAAAAACATTAATTATACTTACTAAAACTCATTTTCAATAGCACTAGTACCGTAGTCCGTGGCAAATGAAATAATAACATATATTTTTCAATGTGTTAAATTAAGATGTGGACAGAGGGTGACTTTTTGAGTTCCTAAACATACCTATACGTACGGTTTGAAGTAAACTTCACGAAATTCAGTTAGTTAAACAAATATCTTGAAATCATAATTATGCATACCTAAATAAATTGAGAATTCTCCGCTAATCTAATCCTAATCTTTTTCTTACAAATATATTACGATATAATTATCAATATAATTTCGTATGAGATAAAAAGAAAAAATAATCAAAGAAAGTTAGGACAATCCACGATCTTGATAGTTGTAACAATACAATATTACGAGATTAGTTAGGAAGCCCAGAATTCCAATTTCGGATAGGTAATATATTAATAATTATTCCGATAATATTATTACGAGATTATCGCCACCTCTGAAGCGTTTTCAATTGATTACTTATTAATACCTAACATATATAAGTATATCTTTTTCCTTTAACAAAGTTAATTACCAATTATATATGCTAGCGAGTTTTTCATTAACGGCGTTACAGTTCTTGCCCTCAACGTCAAAGCACAATGTAAGCACTTTATAAAAATTGATTTAAATAGTTATATTTACAGATAAATTTATTTTTGGATTTATACAAAGTCTGAATAAAATACGAGTGAAATCCATTAATTTATTTACAGCAGTTTAAGTTTTAATTAATCCGCATTGAAGCGTTTGATGCAGTAACATTGACTGGTGTCGTGCGTTAAGTTCACCGCCGAAATTCGATTATGATAATGACAATTAATTGGAATTATTTATGTACATTGATAGATTTTATCGCAATAGATTTGGAGGGATTGGCCCTCAGTCAGATATGTTACATGAAACATTTTATGTACTCATTTTTACTATAAATAACAGATTTAAATGTTGTCTTTGAGAAACTAAATAATTTTTCACCTTAAAACAACTCTTTAAAATTGTATTGGTAGTAAAGTGAATTTTTGAAAATAGAACATGGATTTATTGCTCACCGTTATGCCTCTAACGAAGGAGTAACCTCAACGATGCATTTGGAATTTCAACGACTTCAATTATTGAGTGTCTACAAACCTTATGGGTTCTCGAGGGGCTGGACTGTCCATTCCAGCGATAATGTCGCATTCCACGCCGGGAGGGTATACATTAAACATTTACGTATACCCTTAATACTCTTGTTAGGTATATTGAAAATGTCTCGGTACTTTGTTTGATACGTTGAAATGCGTTATACAAACACATTAAAAGTCAAATCAGTCCAAATAAAATTTGTAATTATTCATAAAAATATCGGTTGTCTGTAAAGTCGGTTTACTGACGATAGTTGAACGTGACAACGTCATAAGAAAATACTGATGGAATGGTTGCATTCTTCAAAAGAAAATTTTAATTTTATTTGTTAGATAGATATTTTGTATAGATATAGAGAAGGAAGTAAATGGAAATCACAATTGAATTGATCAAGTTACATTTATTTTTACGCATAAATACAATTATGTAAATTTTTGTGTGCAAGCGAGAGCGCGGAACGAGTGCTCTCGCTTGCAGTTCAAGCCTTAAATGGAACGCCTCAGAGGTAACGCCGCATGAGTCATGTTTTTTCGTGCGTGCAGCCGGCTCCATCGAATTATAAGACGTTGTCACGTCAAAATACAATTATTTTTATGTATTTAATTAATTTCTACATGGGATTTTTTAAATTTAGATTTATTGTAACTGTCAAATGATAACAAAAAAGTCAGTAAGATAATGTGAAGAATTTAAAAAGATAATACTTGACCCATTCATTTCAGTGTTCCAAAGTTGTATAAATAAATAAAAATGTTCTAATTCTACTCCATTTTACCATGTGAATATAGTGTTAGGTGGTTATAAAGATGGAGAGACGGCCTGTCACCCGTCGTGACGATTAGACGTCCGGTAACAGGGGCGGTTTTAATCCAATTGAGGGCTTGCATAATTCGCACGAGCCTAGTGCTTAGTGCATATCCACGGAAGGCTTTCACTTAACTGGAAAATGATTTCCCATATTTTATATGAGTGTATTCACTGTATTAGATTTAATAACAAGTGAACTTTTTATTTAATAAATATTTTAATTCGATTTGCAGTTGAATACCTAACAGACATGTAAACGATTGAAAAGTTATATCAAAAATATACTTGAGGTGGGTGTCATATATACATATCAATTAACATTGTATATACGAGATATGTGCGAAGAGTAGCTGTCCTTATGTCGCTACGTAAAGCTAGACACCGAGAAGAGTGGAAGCTCGTAGAGGGGGCCTATGTCCAAGGACAAGCTGTATAACAGAAATCAACCGGCTTGCCGATTAATTATTAGTATTTTTATTTTTTTATTTTTAGTGTTAATTTCTTAGTATTTCACATTTGTATGTACTAATATAAGTAATTACAGCAATAAAGGCTTTTAATATTATTATTATTATACGAGATATATATCTATATAATACCTAGAAAGAGAAATGAAATACATAGGTTAACTTCAGTTATTTCGTAAACAGTCTAACACTTTATAATATAACATAAAAGACCTCTTCCTATTTCTATACATAAAATTCTTAAAAGACCTGTACTATTTAATATGTGGTAAAGCGAATAGTGTAGCAATATAACGATTATAAAATATTCACCGTATCAGAGTGCTCTGAAATCTGGTTAGAACAATGTGTTTTTACATTCTAAACCATACTCTAAACAGGGAGTTAGTCGGTCGAATTTTGCCAACTTTTTTATTTATGATTGACGGCACACGGGCCGTGCTCGGTCGCGCGATCCGTGCCCAGTGGACCGTGATCACTACTAAGAGACCAACCTATCCGTCGGTCTACCGGAGTCACATGTTGCATAATACAGAAGCTCCAGCGCTGGCAGATACTTTTATACGTAGCACTTTAAATCACCGAACTATTCACAAAAATCATCCACTCGAAATCTACACGAACCTTCTATTCGCACACGCCTAATTACGGAAACACGAGAGCCTCACTTGTGTCTAAATGTAGAAAGAAATGTATGTTCATCTCGTTAAAACTTTCGTACAAATATAAAATTCAATTTCTGAATGAGCGCAAAAATCTTGTACCTTGTTTTTTGCGTTCATTCTGCATCAACCGACGTAGAATCCTAATTATCTTTCCCAGTTAAGCTTAAGTGAATTATTCCGGCCGCCTACTGTAGCGCACAAACAAAACGGCTCCGAGTTCACAACCTCAGTCGAAAATGCTAAAACATTAAAGCGAACTCCTGGCACACGTATAATATTCGCCAAGCATGTTCGCATAAGCTTACGGAGGTAGCGTTTAGCCGGCTCAACTTTTAATAACACCCGCAAAATCATCTAATTAATCTGATTAGGGCGGACCGTGCTCTGGCGCAACACTCGCCACTAATGCTTACTGAGTATTAAACAAACTTATTTGTCCCATGCACTGCCGACCGGATTAGTGAAATGTGCCTTCCCAACCAACATTTTGGCGCTAATTTTCACCACTCTAATCGTTTGTATTGTTTTAACGGGTATATAAAAGTGTCAAGTAAAACTTTTGTTGGTTTAATGGTCAAGAATATAACTAAATAACTCATTAAGATGAGTAACAGTAACAATAATACAGTTTAAGACTTAAGAAGTTATAAAAGAGTTAAACTGAACCACAGTAACGCTAGGTATTGTAACCTCAAGTAACAATAAGTACCTTAAGTAGTAATAAGGTTTCTAGTAAGTCTTACTATTCCCAAGTGTTGTTTAAGAGTGCTAAGTAAATGTTTTATACCACTTAACATGCCTAAAAACTTAATATTACTTAAGAAGGTATGAAGGTTATAGTCACAACCATCATAGAACCTACTCTTATATAAATTCAAGTAACGCGAAACACTTAAAGTAATATTATAGTTTCTAATAACTCTTTCTACCGACAAAAGCTCTTGAAAATAGTTGACAAAATATTTTTATCACCTAAATTGCTACAAAAGAAGTAATTGGAACTTATTTATAGCAATTTAATTTAGAAATAAGAAACCACTATATATGATATTAGTTGGTATTATGGAGTTATTTTTAGAGCCCTGTTCTTTACAACGGTGTTCGAATTTACTTTTATGTTATTCTAAGCAATATGAAAATACAATTTAAACGTTGTAACTTTTATTTTTACTTGAAATTATAAAACATATAAAATATTACCTACTTTTATAGCTGTATAATGTCTCTAACCTCAAAATTGTGTATATGTGTGTAGTCTGATTTGCTCTCAAGTCTGTTTGCTCTTGCTTGCTTGATTTTTGCTATGAGTTCGTGGAAAAAACGAAAAAGATGTGGAGGAGTCAAAAGAAAACGAATACAAATTAATAATCAGATTAAATCAATCAGTGTCATCCTGCGATAAAACCACCAAACTGCAAACAGTGACCATTGATGCAGTTCAGCATCATAGTTCTTCGTTGAAAAGAAGTATTGATGACGCTAGTCTGGGTTGTAGTAGTTTTTGCAACGAATATGTTCATCCAGCGCAGCTTAAATGCCAAAGAAAATGTTCGTACTGTCGTAGAAACCCATCGAAAATGTCGGTCAAGTGCGGGAATTTCAACAAGGTTCCGTACAGTTTTTTTTATTTATTTTGGTGAGTACTTTATAGGTGATTATAATAGCAAATAATTTTATTTTTCACAGGACTAGAAAATCATAATATGTATGTGAGCAGTAAACATGGTGAAACGCAAGACATTGAACAGGGTTCTGTACTTTGAGCATTTTATAATTTCTTGTAAAGAGAGGAATAAATATTTTCTATCATCAACTGATGATATTATTGAAGTCCTAAATATATCAATTAACGCTAAAAAGATAAATATACAAGGTAAAAAACTTATGGGGAAAATGCTAGTATTTGAAAAACCTCTTCGGTCATCGTTCCTAAATATCTACAAAGTCTGCGAAATAAGTTTAGAGAAAATTGATATTGTTCTGAGCCCTGATGATGTAAGCTGTAAGCTAGTGTGTATTGTCCACGGCGGATTCCTGTATTTTATACCACTTTTACACACATTATAATTTGAATTATAGTGTGTTTCTTTAATGTATAAATAAAAGCAAGCTTTTAAAAATAATTGTGGTTTTATTCAAAATATCTTATCACTAGATTCACTAGTCTGATCAAAACAAGTCTAATAAACTAAGGCAAAGCATATACAACGCGTAACAAAAAGGGTTTATCAATCCAAAAGGAGGTGAACCTGCCCATGAAACTGAATAACTTTTCCCTAGAAACATGGGTCTAAAAACATTCGACCTCCCATACTAAATGAGTCAGCTGATCGGAAATTTTGTATGGGAGGTAAAAATTTTTTTTCTTTTTTCGACCCATGTTTCTAGGGAAAAGTTATTCAGTATCATGGGCAGGTTCACCTCCTTTCGGATTGATATACCCTTTCTTCTCTCTCATCGAGATTTTTTATTTTATTTTTTGTGATATTTGAGTTGGGATAATTCATCTTCTCTTTGTTATTTTCTTGCTCTTCTTCAAATTTATTTTGGGTGATGTAATTTTTTTCAAAAGGTCCATCTAATTCTATTGTACTTTCTTTATCATTTGAAGTATCTCCATCATTTTCGTGATATTCTTCTTCTTCCTCCGTGTTTTCATTTTCATCGATATTAGAGTCGACCTTTTTTGAAGTTTCGTAATCATTTCTTCTTTCAAGATCTTTTTCCTCGACACTGCATTCATTTTCTTCTATTATAGAGTCTGAAGTCTTTGCGTTTTCTTCATCATTCCCTTTTTCTTCTGTCTTCTTCAATTACGCCTCTTCTGTCAACATATTGCTTAAAAGAAATTTCGTCATTATTTTCATTTTTTTTCTATTTGTTTTTCCTCTATTTTAGCCTTTTTTGCAGTTGTTACAGATGTTTCTTCTTTGTCAGATTCAATTTCGTTGTTTACAGACTGGTTTTTTGATCGTTTTGTGCGTTTTCTTGACGTAGACGCTCTTTCTTTTTAGCCATATTCCTCTTTTTGGCATTTTTTAGAATACTTTGGAAAAATTCAACATTATGTGAAACTGTGTATTTGTTATAACAAGCGTGCACCATCTCCCAGGAAAAAGACAAAATGTTCTTATAAGCTTTCCAGACTATTTTAGCATCATTGTTACCCCGGCTGCCTCCACTCCAAGAGCATTGGCACAGAAACTTTCTCGAAAATAATACATCAGCTAATGTGTAAGCACAATAAATACCTTTGTCACCAGCGAAAATAACAGAGTACAATTGCTTTTTTTTGTTGCCTATTGGCACTGTTTGACAATTCCAGTTCTAATTCATCCAATTGTTGAACAGTTTCAATTGGCTTGATGTAAAAAGCTGTATTACTTGGAGAAGATTTGCATGCGCTCAATGGCGTGACTTGTAAGTTTTGGGAAAGGTTATTAATTTGTACCATAGCATGGTCTAATTGAACGGATAATGATGCTATTTTCTGAATCGTAGTAGTTTGTACATTCTGGATAGAGTTAAGTTGCTCCAATATTTTTGTTTGGTTTGTTAAGAGTGTATTTTGACCTGTTATGAGCGTTTTCTACATTCACGTTAGTTTCACTACTACACATGCGTATAGCGTACTCGTAGGATAATTCACTGTTTAAGTTTTCTGCAGCTGGTCCTACTGTTGTCCTATTGTTGAAGGCTGAAAAAATAACGTATTTCTTTGTTTATTACTTGTATTATAAATAGCATAAGTACCTTAATTCTTTGTTTATATGTAAGCTAAATAAATTCAAGATAATTTTGCTATACGTATCTCATTAAATTTATTTACTTAAAAAGGCAAAGTATTAAGGTGATTGCAGAGCTCAATAGACTTTAAAAAAACACTTGCTGAATATGCGATCTCACCGATGATATCAAAAAATCTTTAGCATTTGATCTCAATCTTATACGTTTTTCCTTCCCTTCCTAGATGGAAGGGTTTTATCAATTGAAAAACGTAACCCTAAAATACTACTACCCTTACATGTCAGTCGAACCATTGTAAAACCAAACACTTCAAGTTTGAAGTGTTTGGTTCTCTTATTACCTTTAAAACTCTATTCTGGTATAACAACTGTTACAATAGTTCTAACTACAACCTACCTAACACTTCTCGTTCATAAATAGTAATAATAGGCAATTAGGGTAATTAGAAATAGACGCCATGATAATTCAAACATAACCTCAAAGTAATTTAAGAAAAAACTAGTTTAAAACGCAATTTTTACATCATAATATGCTTAGTTTAAAACTAATTATATTTACTAAAATACACAACTACTATAAAAGACAAATCCAATAGGCCGTTTTTATCTAAATGTAGATTGAGTGTATACCCCTCCTGATAAAATACAAATCATTTTTACTTGAAATACCACTTATTTTAAGGTCCCTGCAAAATTGAGATGCAAAACATATATGATTCTCTCAATAAAGTAACCCTCGCAATAAATTTTAGGTATGAATTGTAAAAATCAAACTTGACTTACCGAGTTATAGACAATCCATAACTTGTTATTCACTTTTACTTTCGCCGTCATATTGAAACAATAACACAAATTAAATAATGACAGAAATAAAGTAACACTTCTGGAAGTAAAATTTATATGCAAAACTATAGAGGAATTAAACGTGCTAGAGCCTTGAGTTGCTACTCAACACGGATCAAGATACGTAAAGCAAATCCAAGATATAAATGGCCATAAAAAAACACTAAAATATAACCATAAAAATTATACCAACAGACTTTAAAACTTGTATACCACCAATAGTTTTTATTTTAACCATAGTACAAACTTTAAGGTGCTTCAGATGGCAAGATTTATATTGTACCACCATTATAGAAACAATAAATTAGTCGCAACTAACGCCATTCTATAACTGTTATGTAACGTTCAGTGTTAAAATAGTGAGAATAATAACCAATTTTATTACTTATAGCGCTAAAAAATGGGGCCCAATCGAGGGGTAGTAAGGGGTTAGAGCGTGCTCTAACACTAATCGCTAAAACTTTTGTATAACTCTGGTTTGCCGAAATTACTTATGAAGAACTCTTTTATCACCAATTCTAATTACCAAAATGTTAGTTGGGTTGGCTTTTCTTTAGATAAGGGGAAACTTAGCGAAATCGCGGCGCGCTTTATCTTGCTATATTAACCTTGAGAGAGGCGGCTTTTTAAAACAAAATAGACTGCATCTGAACTGTTTTTTAGGAGTAAACTTAAAAAATACTGGAGCTATTTATTTGACCATTATAATAGTTATTTCTTAGTAAATTGCGCTATATTATTTACTAGAATATAAAAACACAAGTGGCTATGGGCGGGTCATATAGCAAGATGCACAGATAAAAGGTGGGCTTTAAAGACAACTATATGGAAAGGACCATGAGGAAGGAGAAGGGGCGCCCCAAAAAAGATAGATAGAAGAAATAGTAGCGTTAGCAGGATGCGAATGGAGAAAGAAAGCCAAGGATATATATATTTATATATATATATTTGGAAAAAGCTTCAGGAGGCCTTTACTCATGAATGGGAACTGAAGGATTTATGAAAGCAAGAAAAAAATAAAACAAATCTAAACTATATATTCTACATTTGTGAAGATTGAAAATAAACAAGCGTTATTATTATTAAAAAAGTCGTGCTAACCTGGTACATATAAAAATAGTTATTATTAACCGGTCTTATCAGTTAATTTAGAGCTGTACTCAATTCAAATGTATTCACATAGATGTATTTATTATAAAATTTATCTCATTTGGAATTCAAATTGTAAATAGGCATTCATGTAGGCTCTAAATATACGTAATAACGGTTCGTCTCACTTGTACTGAATAAGTCCTGCCACTAATGGAGATCTTATCTTTACCCTAGACGGAGGTGGCTCTGTAATAACATAATCTGTATGTTATGTAGAAAACGGGGACTTATCTTGACCACATAGACCCAAGTTCAGGTCATAAATAAAGCCGGCTTTGATTTCTGAAGGTGACCCTCATTTTATTCTTCGGAGCCGAAGGCCGAGGTCTCGAGCCTTTAATGGTTAAAGGAAATCTTACTTAATGCCCATAATGAACATGTTATCCTTTTAATACGTTTTAGAGGGCTTTGTAAATAGATTTAATTGCTCACCCGAAGGTCATTATGGAAATTCTCAGTTGGGTATTTTTGTATGTAAAAGAAATCTCTACAATTAACCTCTAATCCGTTTTCTTGAGTAATTAAATATTTAAGTCGGCAATTTGCGGCGCTTCCGTTTTGCGGCGGTAAGGGAGGACTATTCGTTGAAAGTAATTTTCCTAATTATATTGTTATTTCGCCTTAGGATCTTGTAATAATTATCTCTGCTCTGCTTTAACAAGCACTTATTTTTAGCGTGGGATTAAACAGTTATGGTAAATTGTCCACAAAAGGGTTGTTAAGTTGATAAAATGTTTTGTATTTGACAACGATTTACTCCACTGAACTCTAAATGTAGTCTTTTTGTTGTTAACATAAAAGTATAACCTTACCTATTTACAACGAGATTTTACCGTATTGTTGGCTATTGACTTAAATTCTATAGTATTTAAAATATAATATACCCTGTGTAAATAAAACACCGACTACAAATAGAATAATGGGCCGTCGCTATTAACAGATGAGAAAAATCTGTAAGAATTTTCCAAAGAGTTTACGAAAATGTAAAACCCATTGAAAGAACGATCGAAGCGGTAAATAGGAAGCCGGCAGAGGTGGGATGTGAGTCTGAGATAGGCGAACCAAGCGACGCGAATACGACATTTCAATTTGAGCATATATTATTCATGGTAATGCGTTAAAAGCAACGCCATACTTGCTGCGAGCAATCGAGTAATCGCCAAGTACGTGTGAACACTACAACCGTAATCTAACTTTACATAATAAAATCTATCTTGCCAATGTTCATAGATAACTTACAACACTACAGAAACAAAATTTATCAGAAATTTTAAACGTTCTAATTATTATGAAAATTTAAAAAAAAATCCTTCATGTAGGAACACAAATACACTGCTTTATTCTTAGTAAATATTGCATACTAACAGGATTCTTACAAACTACAAACAGAGATAAATAATAACTTTTTGCAAAATTTTGTCTGCGAAACTGTATGTCGTTACTAATGTAATACTATGAGATGAATCTTGATGTATTTGTGGCAATTAATACATTACAATTATGTACAGTCCAACAAACGTTTAATCACTATTTTGTCATACTTTATCATTTGCAAACCTTTTTGAGAGTAATAAAGACAAAACATTCATTGCTATTTATGCAGGAGATGTTTAAAAGTGCTGAAAAGCCTGGGTAAGTATCTAGTATTGTCTATTCAATGCGCTTTAAAGCGTTTTGCGCTATTTGTTGCGACGCCATACTTCGCGTAAAGCAACTGCACGATGTGGCCGCCATTCTTATTTATTGTACCATATACAAAATCGCTTTTTACCTGTCGCTGAAATTTCAACTGAAATATACGATCCATTGAGTTCTAGATTCTAACGGTGCGTATTTTGTAATGAAATTGCTGTGAACTTTTTTGTCCGTGTTTGCCGTTCAATAGCGATGTGTCAATTCAATTGGTGAGTGGGAAACGCGGTTAAAATGAAGCCAGTATCAATCTGGCCGTAATATATGTACCTTAAATTATGAAAATATTCACACACCACTAAGCAACTAGTAGACTAGCTTGCTAAGTGCATAATGTTATCATACCTGTTGTAATACAACAGGTATGATAACATTACAACAAGTTTTATTTCTTTAACATTCCAAATAATTTAGAATAAAATTGTCTATGATTATGTCAAGAGATGAATAAAAAAGGAAGGGAACGTAAGCAAATGCCCTGAGACTGTTTAAATATTTTGCATATATATGGAATGCTGACAAACGGTTCTAAAATATATATATTCTATGATTATAAAAAGTTAACATATAAATTAAAAATTGATATATGTTAAAAAGCTGCGGGTATGTCATTTTACCTAGTTAAAAAATAATTAATGTTATATTAATACTACTATACTATTTTTGTATACCTAGAACTGTATAATTTCGCAATTCAATTAGTAATACTAATTATGATGGCTTATAATTTCCCGATTGCTATAAGCTATTAATTAGATCTGCACGAAGGTAGGGCGAAGGGGCGCTCTAAATTATTATTAATAAGAAAATTATAAATCGTTTTTAATCAAATAATAGAATAGTGATTTAACTAAGAAACTAACAAATTTAACATTAGGTAACAAACGAAAGTAAAGTTTTTGAAAGGTGTATCAAAAAAATTTAATGTTCATAACATTTAATAGCATTAATTGTGCTTTTGCTATTTATAAGTAATATTCTTAATTGAAATATATCAGAGAAAACAGTAAAAAAACACTTAACAAGTCGATAAAAACAAGAATGGAACGATTGATACACATTTCAAACATGTAATCCATTTATTGTGATGAAATAAAAATGGCGAAATTGGTTGGATCTCAACGCACTTAGACAATTTTCCCGTGTCTTCTGTGATGAATAATAAATGGACATTCGAGAAATGTAAGCTTTATACGGTAACTACAAGTAATATAAATAAAAATAGTTTTGTTGCTAAGTGTTACCGTAAATAATAAAATCTGCGATGCCCCGTTTATTGCGTACAGAAATGCGTGCTTAGTTCAGAGAGTGTAGGCGCATGGTGAGAATTTATTATACTCTAAATAAGTTATAAACATAATTATGTGTCATTCCAGAAAAGAGTGTACCAATTCATAAAAGGCCGGCAACGCACTCGAGATCCCACTGGCATTGAGAGTGTCATTTAAAATCAGATGAGCCTCCTACTCCTGTTCTATAGAAAAAGAAAATAATCTTCCTTTTAGATCATTGCATTGATCCGCGTAGTTATAAACCTAAAGCGTTAAGTCGACGAAAAACAATTTTGTTTTATACATTGTCAAAATTTGAAATTGCATTGAAGCCTTTCAACCGATAATGTAGCGAATTTTTGTACCACACTTAACATGCATGAGTGATAATAATATATGAACTTTTGTTTCTCTTACAATGACATTTTGTAAAGATTATTGAAATTAAAACGAAAATTTTAATATTTTATTTATAATGATCAATTGACAGTAAAATCTGAAGTGAGAAAATTAAACGCTAATCTTCCATATGCGATGTTTGATCAGGACGCGTGAGCTTGCATCAGTTCGATCCTATTATTTTGATGGATAGATTGATTATACGAGAATAACACGTTTCAGTGGTGTAATATTATTAGGAAAGAAACAAGATTTATACTTGCTTCACGTGTTTCATTACTCAAACGATTTTTTATGCAGCATAATTTCTATCTATTAAAACATTCAGAAAAATATTTGACATAACCAGTTTTATTTGATTATATTACTAATCAAATACAACTAAGTTCCACAATTAGTATGACTTGTGTATATATCATTTTATTTATTTTCAGAAAACCGTTTCCAAAACTGTCTTTATTAGTTTATATCTTAAACTGAGACAAATTTCAAATAGAAGTAATTGTTGAGTTCCATAAGAGCTTTAAGCTCGAATTTGCGCGGAATTACCTGCCACTGGTTTTAAGGCTTGCAATTTATCAGACATCGGTCCGATAGGCCGAAGGTCGTAGATGGGATAATGGACTCAGCCGTTATTTTAAGATTCCAGCGATATATTATTATAATGCGGGATTTAAATTTAGATAGCGACACGTGGATATTTTCATCGGTTAGGGAAGTAAGTTTATCGCTTAAAAGAAATTTGTATAACTTTTTGATAGCAATTTAATAAACAAAACAATTTTTTTTTAGTAACGCACCAATGCTCATGCGCGTTATTATAATAATAAAAGCCTTTATTGCTGTAATTACCTATACTAGAACATAAATCAACATGAGAAATTTTTAAAAATTAACACTAAAAATAAAAAAAATAATACTAATCATTAATCGGCAAGCCTGTTGATTTCTATTATACAGCTTGTCCTTGGACATAGGCCTCCTTTAAGGGCTTCCACTCTTCTCTTTTTCTATCCACATAGGGCCAGCTACTCTTCTTACATCATCTACTCATATTTATTTGGTTTCCTCGTTTTCTTTTGTCATATCGAGGAAGCCATTCCGTCGCTTACTTTGTCCATTTATCTTTATCTTCTCTCACAATGTGTCCTGTCCATGTCCATGCGCGTTATATTTTCTATTAAATTGAAGTTACGACTTAATAATGAACACATACTTTAGTAGTGCATGGCGAAGGTGTAGGACCTTTGTCCTATTGTCTACGGTAACAATTATTATCTGCCGGAGCAGATCACCAATTGTCTTAAAATTTGACTGCCTCGTTCCCGTTTCAGCTCTTCTAATGATTACAATTTAATAATATTGTAACTGAATACCAATGCGTACAAAAACACTTTTGATTGACGTTCGCAATCAGCTTAATGTATCCTACGGGCAAGTTTTGCACAACTGGTTAAATTCATAGGTCGACACAATCCCTCACGCGTCACACATAAGCAGCTTTTCATATTATTCATTTCCTCGTTCATATTTGTCTTAAACTTTAGGCCTACGGAGAAAAATGCGTGTCATATATTACGTCAACCTAAACGCTTCTTACGTGAAAGATCAATCTCTTATAATCAAACTCGATATAAACAATTTTAAAGCAAAGTAACTTTGTTTGTTATATTTTTCCCTTAAATATATTTATGGACTTTATTTTACATATGATATCTCCTATAATTGTACTATAAGCCTTTAATAGCTATTATGTATACGGTATCATTAGAAATGGGTAAAAATTCACATGATTCCTTCTTAAAATGATTGATACTTATTTGGAGCGATTTCGTAAGCCTCTCACTTCATGATTAAATATTTTAGCGAAATCTGGTCGGTGTGCGGTTTATACGTTAAGGATTACGTGACTGGAAATAGTAAAATCGGATGATGATGTTGATAATGTACGCTGTAATGGGCCATTGCCAATAAAACCTTATAGGTAAGCGATGGATTAGAGGGAACTAGGTCAGGGAAAGTCGTGTCTTATTGTTGTTTTTGTATGCTTTTCGAATCTTACGATGTGTTTTGTTTTTGAACAGCTTTCGCCCTTGCAATTGTTTTTACGAATAACAAAAACACGCGGCTTATCATCTACCTAAATAAAAAAATATATTAATATGCAAAGGCCAAGGCCTATAGGATAGCATGTATGAAGAAAAGCAATCAAAACTTGCGGCATTTTGACCTTGAAGTTCATACACGAGTATCTTTTTACAATAAAGTTTCTATAGAAATAACATATTTTTTTTAGTGTAATGTACGTTCCGAGGTGGTTTTGTTCTTGGGTCATTAAACACAGGTTAGACTACACGCCCAACGAAAAAGAAAAAGACAAAGTTCTTATCAGCTAGATATTTGTGTATAAAAAGAAAAAACTAAAGTGCCACTTGGCTTGCTTTTAGCGGCTATTAATAAATTTTCACAATACAATATTATCAAGGGAGAATAATAATCGGCCTCTTAACTTTCATCTTCCACCCTGGACTCCAAGGACATGTTATGAAGTGATACATAACGAATATTGTTAGAGAATAACCAAAAAGTTTTACTCAACTTTCCATTGACGAAATTTCAGCGTAAACTTACTAGAGTCCGAGTTTCATAGAATATTTGCATAATAGGATACCGCGGGTCTATTTACCATCGGGGTCATCGAAACTTCTGTGGATTAGTGGTTTCAGCGCCCTTATAGCAACGAATTTGCTTATGATAGCGATATTATGGATATCCGATTTATATGCAGATTAGGAAATGCAAGTCGAAACGTGTTGTTGACGCTCTTGATCCACTGCGCAGTTGTAGTATTTACTATATTATGCCTTACAAATTAATTATAACATAATATGTTTAACCACAATTATATAGTCACAAAGAAAAAATAAAAAAAAATAAAGGAAAAGTGATACCTAGAGAAATCGTGAAATGTGATATTTTATTTTATCTAGTTATTTCCTATGTACCTGCTTTACAAAAAAAACTCTAAACAATTTAATTTTGGTGATAGTTTACTTTAAATAAATTATCAAGTTGTAGCACGTAAATATAAATAAATCAGTGGCCTCGAATTTCTGAATCTGTTTCATGATCATTTTTTCAATCTAATAGGCAGCCTCCTGTGCCTGACACACGCCGTCGACTTTTTGGGTCTAAGACATGTCGGTTTCCTCACGATGTTTACCGAGCGAAAGTTAAATGCGCACATAGAAAGATAATCCATTGGTGCACAGCCGGGGATCGAACCTACGGCCTCAGGGCTGAGAGTCGCACGCTGAAGCCACTAGGCCAACTCAGCTCTTATACTGCTCACACGTTATAGCACTTAGGTATTTTTAATCAATCATAAGCTAGAACAAAACAAAGCTTAGACATTCGTATTAAAAAGTTTTAATTCATTAATCCCTGCCACTTTTGTAGTCGACTCAACTTTCCTCTCAACGAAGACAGAGGCTCTATTGTAGGGTTTAAGAATTTCCGGTTGCATTTCACAGAGTATTAATAAAACATCACAATGGATGTCATTCACGACAAGTGGCTGAGAGAATGTCAGTAGCATTCGCGAAATCAAATTGCAAAATTCAGTAATAAGGGTTTTTGAAAACTCCTAACAATGTATTTTCGTAGTTTGTCTTGGTTGTTTGTGTTATTCGTGGTATTTGTTAGTAACTAATCATTAATTTGATCAACCCCTGCGATAAAAAAAAACAAATTTGTATAAGTTATATTCATAAATACCAGTTATTAGGACAGTTGATTCATAGTAAAATATATACCTAGACTATATACGTATATATATACATAACAAAAGTTATATTCTTTCTCCTTGTTACGCTATCTTATTGTTAAATTCTTTTAATGTAACAGTCTCAAAGAATTATTGAATGTTTTCTGTCACTTTTCAATAAATTAAATTAAATAAACAACATTGGAAGATCTGCAAACTTTCTATAAATATACAATTATTTTGATAATTCAAGATATATTAAAGTAACAGTCTGTCTATCGAAATCTAAGTTAGGTAAGCTAACAATGGATGAATTAGGTTCCAAATCGAACTGTATTTATCATTTGTCTGAGCAATCTAACAGGAAGATATATTACCTAGAACAATTAACACCTGAGCTCACCTGAGCAATAGAGTTTACATTTGAAACTATTCATTTATCAATAGCCTTAAGAGAACTTCTATTTAGATTCAATTCCACACATTGCACCAATCGCTTCCACCTATTTAACAATTGAATAAAGATTTATTTAATTCAAATTTGGAATGGTGTCTTGAGTTTTTTATCAAAAGGAGGTTACATACTATTGAATAACAATTTGCAAATAAAACTTTATTTGGCTAATTTTGAAGTGTATAATTTATCTATTAATTAAAAGTTGTATAAATACCTACTTTATGGCTGTAGTAAACAGTGCCTGCAATGCATGCAGTCTATAAGCAGTAGGTATGACAAAATAGATAGACGCATTTAATGTAATAAACGCAGACGGGATATTAAAATAATTCAGGAAAAAACAAGAGAATATAAAGAACAATACCGTACATAGCAGAACACGTAGGTATAAACAATAAAGCTTTATTTTAAATCAACTTTATCTCAATATAATAGTAATTTATCTCATCTCGTAAAAAATAAAAGGGATGAGACAAAGAAAATTACTTCCTCAACTGGATTATTGTCTTACCAATTTTTTCCCAACTCTTCTTTAATACGTTCGCTGGATAAGCGTAAAGCATTTGCATGTTTTATAAAAACCCCAACTGTCAAACCCAAGAGTTGTTTTTGTTCGGCTATTTTTTGGAAAGTTTTGAGGGGAAAAGTATAATGAAAAAGCCAACACATCATTCATTTTTCACCAGCGCTGTCTATTATGAATTGCAGTTTTAAAAAGTTGTTAATTAACTTTGGAGTTCAGGTCAGAACTTTAAGTGTTATTTTTTATTTGTGCTAATCATTTAATTAATTATTAAGCTGTGTTGCGATAGTGTTGGATCACGCTAACAATAATCTTATTCAGATAATTAATTTGTTTATTCGTAATAAATTAAAAAGCTACAAGTTTAAATAATTTATAAAATTATCGTTTGTGTTGACTTACAAACTGTATTTTCGAATTGGCTGCGTTATAAGGTAAAACAAAATATAAATTTTTTTTGAGCTTTACAAAATTGGGCACAATCAATGCAAGATATTTAGTATAAATCGTAATTAAAAACTTCATCTATACTAAATTGTTACCATATTTGACGAATATCGTCTAAAATACAATGACAAACACAAAGAGATTAATAAAGATGTTTATTTGATCAAAAAATACAAAAGATACATTCTGAACAAAGGCTTTAGGCTTATATCCTTACGATAACTTATTCATTTCGCATCAATACAATACATCGGATGTATTGAGGAGTTTTCAAACACAATAATTCCTTTGATGATGTAACCACTTTAGTTGTAATGTCCTTAACAATAATTGTATCGAGACAATTAATACTGTTGTTTCAATGTAGTCTGCATATGTACCACTATACTCTTCTTCGTTCGTTCTTTTATATCTGTATATCTGTGTACTAAACATTAGGTTGTAATGATTATTATTATTTGACTTTCATAAAATACTAATTTATTTATTAAACAGATGCCATAAGTCAATAGCATAAAAGCTCAATTGTAAAAAGTTTAAACGGCTGGCAACACACTCGCCAGCCTTCGGGCATTGAGAGTGTCCCAGGGCGGCGGTATCACTTAAAATCAGGTGTGCCTCCTGCCCGTTTGCCTATTCAAAAAAAACAAATAAAATAAAAGTTACAATATTGAATATATCTTAAAATAGTTTTACAGATAACAACAATAATTATTATATACAAACATGAGAATTAGTTAGTGCTAAAAAAATTAAGCTATTAATAATGTGTATACAAAATTATGACACTGAAGGAAGGTAGCCTTCCAGAGATTGGTTCAGAGGTATCCGTTTCATTGACCATGTATGTGTGCATAATAAGTCTAACACTTATTATGCTTCTCACACAAACATACAAATAAGAAAAACCTTTCTAAAATTTATATTTCTAATTAATTTAATACAATACATCACCAAATAAACGAGAAACTTATTTATACATAAGACTCCTTGGAATCGTTCATTAACCACTTAAAGTTCCCCCTTATCAACCAATACTCGAATCTTATCAACAATTACGAATGTCTCGAACCGTGAAGAATCGATGAATAAAATATGAAAGAAGTTTAGCCAAAGCCGAAAACGTTTTACGTATTTGAATAATCACTTTAACAAACAAAACTCGGAATCTGGTTCATTACTTATTAACCTGTGTTTGCGCACGGGATCTTTGATAGGTAACGATTCCCTTCTGTGATAAGTTGTGGAAAGGATGGGAAAGTTTTAATCTCCTTCGCTTTATTGATAGTGAAAAAGTAACTGGAACAGCCCTGCGATTCTGTAACTCACTTTTCGAACTCACACAGCGGTTTTCGCATCGGCGGTCGCTGTCAAATCAGTCGTGAAGCAGTCATTTTATGATTTGGCATTCTGAAAAGGTGGGAGCTTGTAGTTTATTGTTTACTAGAATGCCAAATCATAAAATGACTGCTTCACGACTGATTTGAGAGCGACCGCCGATGCGAAAACCGCTGTGTGAGTTCGAAAAGTGAGTTACAGAATCGCAGGGCAGTATAGTTCTTGCGTCGGCTAACTGTGGAGCGTCAATGTTTCAATTGGTTTGTGACGTTTAACTTACAATTTTAATGGTTATAATGTTATAGTGTATATGTCACTGGCCTTAGTATGTGTCCAGTTTGTGTTTCCACCATACCATATTTTCTATTTAAGATCATGTATATAATAAATAAATAGTTATTGACACAACAACTTTGGAGGTAGATACGGAACGCTACTGTAAAAGTTATGAATAAATGCTTAAATGCTTATGGAGTATTAAGTTTATCAAAGAGTAAGTTTGTAAAACCTTTAAATAGTGTGTCGACCTACATGTGTATTGTGTGATATCTGCCTAGTCCAGTTATCTTTTGTAGAATTTTTTGGCTTTTAGAGAAATAATTGAAGTGATTTTTTTTCATCACTATGCAATTTTAAAGACGTATATAGAACATAATTTTAAACATTCATAAATCTGATTTCACTCAAATGGCTTTGGTACTTGCTATAAGAACTGACATAAATTATTTGAGACTTCTCTCCTTAGGGAATTATTACGTAAATACGACAAAATTGTAGGGGATCTGTCTTCAGAAGGGTTGTTATTTATCGAGGGTAGGAGCAGTGTGTATTCAAGTGGCTGTATTAACTAATATTTTTTCTTGACTCGCACATTTAGCTAAGATCCTTCCGTTTTGTGTATTTAAGAAATCTAGATTGCGTCTGTGTGGTTGTTAAGACTGTTAATTGTTAATTGTGGTTTGTAAATTAATTTTTATAAGAAGGAATAAAATATAGATTATAAGATTATTTATATGCTAGCATTATGTCGCAATCACTTCTGATTCTGTACAGGAAGTATTTGTTAAAAATTCCTTTATGAATATTCATGTAACCATACAAAACTCCTATAAGTTTTTGTTACTTTTAGTAGATAAAAAAACAGATTAATATTTTGTGACGCTAGATAAAAATAATTGAAAATATAATAAAATACACCAGTTGATAAATAGCATTAAAATTGTGAGCTCAATTTATATCATGCAATTATGTAATGACGTCTTTGAAGGCAGGTGCCGTTAGGCCGCAGGCAACTCAAGAACCAGGGAACTTCGCGGAAATATTTAAACAAATTAAAACTTTTCTTTATACCATTTCTGGAGAGTCTCATCTGATTTGTTTATATTGAGTTTACTCACTCTCCGAAGCATCCGTGTCGCACGAGTTAGAATGCGTTAAGATAATTATTATTTATTTATTAACACTTCGTTTCATTACAATATAAAAATTGAACATAATTAAATGAAAAGGATGGCAACTGGGGGCTTTATCACTTTCGAGCGATCTCTTCCAGGCAACCACTTTGAGAAAAGAAAAAGAAATGTATTAAATTGGATAAGGTAGGCAAGAAGTGCAAAAATACATATTACATATACTTGGTAAAAAATTATCAGGAACAAAAAACAAACCAAACTAATAAAGGATACATGAAAAACATAAGTGAAATTTGCACATGAATCATGATAATTTAATTTAAGATCAGTCTCATGTCAGTTGTTATTATTTAGAAAATTATTGACGACTGTGCAGTATCAACGGCATTAAGTCGACGATGTTCTATGACCTAAAGGTTTTTTCGGTACATAGAAATTGTATGTCTAATAATATATTCTATAGCTCACGTTCGTCAGGAATCTTCTAATGGTAAAATAAAGTAAACCACTCAACCACGACGGTTAAGCAATTGATAATTTTAGAGCTTAAATAAAAAGGTTATAATTTATTAGATGTTTTAGTATAAACGGGCCTAAAACCTTACCACTAACCAAGTATTCGAATACCATAGGATGAAGGATTGCTCTCTGATAGACAGGAAACTGACCAAGACTGTCCAACTGCCAAAGTAAATGCGGTCTGAAGAAAATGTTTTCTCGCTATGGATCTTAAGTTTTCGTACGAATACAACTTGAGAAGTTAGTTTCGTTCTTAATATTGATAAATCTACTGACGAGAACAGTTTTAATAACATAACTATTTTAATTTAAAAATGGGGGAGCCAATATAATTACATTTATAATAGTTATAAATTCATTGCATACATAACAATCAATATGAATTAGTCCACTTATAAGAATTCCCACGTATAGATTTCATAAGCTTTGTTTTAGGTTGCGGAATATCTCATTTATTCAAATGGATGACACCTATGAACGTGACTTCTGAAAAGGAACAGAAGAACTGGCAATAGACTCTCGTTACTCTTTTAAATCGCTAAGCTTTGTTTTAGGCAATTAATTAATAAATTAGAAAAACAAACGTTTATTCTATCCAGTTAAATTAAATATGAAGCCATTAATCTGACATCCAATAGTTATAGTAAAAATGTTAATAAAGAGAAAATAATCAAAACACTACGAGACACATCTTGACTGCTCTCATCTTATTGGCATTTCATAGCGACCTACTTATTTTTAATCCATAAATTGATTGCTTTAGAGCTTTCGTGTTGAGATATGAAAAATTTAGAGGAATGAGACATTTTAATTATCTGTAATTTTACATTTTTCATGACATTAAATATTTAATTTCTCATAATAATAAATTTGTGCCATATTTTATTGTTTAAATTTATTATTTTTAACCAGAGAGACTCTATCTATCTCTGACCACGACTGCTGTAAAGCACTCAACGTCGAAATAACTCGACATTGGAATCTATTCACAATTCGTTTAAATGTTTTTATTAAAGTACGTAGTGGTCGAAACATTATAGATATTTTTCTTTTAACCATTTATTTATTTATAAGATAACAACATTTACGCTGAAAATATATGACTTCACAAATATTACACACATACGACACACATACAAATATCCTGTCATATAAGAAATCTCGCCTGGCCACTATTAATTTGTCCGTTTTTCAGACTTTGCACAACTCACATTTTTTCTCATGTTAGTAATTTAAATTTTTGTTTATTTCCACGCATTATTTTATTATTGTTGTCAAATATAACATTAAGGTAATTATAATAATAGGAACATACCCAATACTCACTGATAACATTTCATTGTACCTCAGAGACCTAACCGGCCGCATTAATTCTACAGCATCTAAGCATGCATGCAGTGTTTACGAATCAATGCGTCACAAATATTAAAGCACACCGCACAAACGTAATTAGTAATATTCTCTTATAAATTTAAATCAGGTTTAACTTTTAAAATTAAAGTCTAAATCAGAGTGTTCAAGTACGATATTGTTGACACATCAATATTTTCTGAAATGAAATACGACAAGCATGATATTCCGAATACATATATTTTTATATATAGATAACGATTCGAAAGAATTTGTTTTTATGCGTTTTTCTTGCGCAATGTTTAGATTCACAAATTTATTAGTGATATGATATATTTATCACAAGTTAAATCCAAATATTGAAGAACCATTCAATTTATAATAAAAGTTTTTAATCATTCTATATCCAATTAAGTACAATGCTCTCAAGATCAATTGCGCTAATGTCCAATCTAAAAGTAGCGTGTCTGCGCTGTTCGTAAAGCACACGCTAGAGCAACGTTTGTTCAGTTATTAGTTCCACTGGCAAATGCTAGCCGAATAGCGATATCGCACGGGTTTGATGGATTGCGGTACAGAATGTGATGTGTAATTAATTTTGTACTCGACATACTCTGTTTACATTTCGAACTCTTTTAGCTAAATACTAAACAAATATGTATTCAAAATTCCTAACAATTTTAATCGAATCGATCATTTAAATTTCGTGTCAGTTTCAGGTATTAACTTCAAAACTCGAAGGCGTATTGACGTGTTTATTTTTGAATCACGTAAACAAAACTATAAAAAAGTGTACGGTAGTTTAAGCTTTAATGGTTAAAATAATAATAATAAATTTTATTTGCCTCTTCACAATATTGAATTTTACGGTTTTACATGTAGGCATTGGCCATCTTTGAGAAGTTGGTGCCTATAGGACTATTAGTAACCAACCTTCCATTACGCACAGAAAATATACAAAAACATACTATGACTAATCTAAAGTAATAAACAAAATAAAACCAAAGCATGAGTGGTTGTGTGTGTGTGGATATGTGTAAGGATGTGTGAAAGAATTTAAATTAAAGTTTATAACTGCTTTGTGATTTATTATCTTATATTACTAGAGTAAAAGCAATTCGACTTAGGGTCCTTCAAGAAAAGAGCGTACCAACTCTTGAAAGGCCGGCAACGCACTTGCGAGCCTTCTGGCAGTGTGAGTGTCCATGGGCGGAGGTATGACTTGACATCAGGTGAGCCTCCTGCTCGTTTGCCTCCTTTATATTAAAAAAAGCTTCCAGATAGTAGAAGGGTCGACCTGTAAATCGGTAGCAATAAATAATCGGATAATATTTACGCTTATCATAGAGTCAAGAGGATAAAACTGATTTCCTGAGAATATTTTTAATCATTTTTCCCTGTTTTTATTCTGCTCGTTAAAAATAAATCCTATGGAAACCGTAAACGAGACAACAGTTTCGCCTTAATATCTAGTTCATTGCTTCATTCGCTATTTCAAGATACCAATTTTATCAAGATTTTAATAAGAAACAAATTAGCGTAGCACTACAACAAACTAGACATACTTCACTAATTTAATTACGTTGGAAATGCTAACGTAGGCGCAAAATAGTCTTATGTATAGGGATGATTAAAAAGTGACATAAAAAGTATCTTAGCGTATAAAATCTGTGGAAGCGAACGAATCTCGTAAGTGACAAAGGAATGAGGGGTTTTAAAGTTTAGTGGGAGCTCTTAAATGCGTACCTACGTAGCAAATTAATGCGACAGGTACCTCACGGGACGTGGCGGGACTCTCCCCTTAAATAAAATGCTTAATAATAGAGATGGCTGCTTAGTAAGAATGAGCAGGCGTTAGTGAAAATTATTACAAGTGTGACTTTATTGGTACCGCTCCTGCGATGATACATCTAAACTCTTATTTCATGTCATTGTCTTATGCATATAGACTTTGGTGTAAGGGATAATTTTTGTATAGTTAGTAGAAGTATCATACAAGGACAAAAAAATGATTTTATTAATGAATACATCATGGATTCATATTACACTGTAATGGCCCAGACACGATATTACATAAAAGTTTACATTGTACTAACTGATCTGAAATTATCGTGATTCATGTGTATTTTTTTATAATTGTCTCATTGTTTACATATGTTTTAATTGCTTTGCTTTTTTCCCATTAGTTCTGTCCATGTCTTATGTAGTTTTGCACTTCTTGCGCTCACCTTATCTAAATTTTTTTCTAACAGTGCCTGGAAGATATCGCTCAAAAACGATAAGGCCGCCTCCTTTTTATTTTAATCGTGCTGTATTTTTGTATACTTGCAACGAAGTGTTAATAAATAACGTTATTACTCAATGTAAGCTGGTGGTTGAGAGATGTTTAACCTAACCGATATTTTTTTTTACACACAGAGTTTATACAGTAAAAATAATTTGATATATTACTAAAAGCGGACAGACATTGTTGGAATACTAAAACGCGAATTAGACTGGACACGCAGTGTTCATAAATGTGCCCATTACATCTCAACTTATTTAGGATCATTTTAGAGTACGTGACTCAAATTGTGACACCAAAGTTGACGATTCACAGAGGGGCAGTTTCACTTTACCTTCACTATAAAATATATACTTCCGTTGGTTTAGGAATATTCTTAAATTTAATTTTAAACTTAGAACACATGTGTGAAATATATCAGATAGGTACATTTTGATACCTAAACAATTATTTAAACTGAATAATACGGAAGCCCAAAACTGAAGCGTACCAATTCTTAAAAGACCGGCAACGCACTTGCGCGCCTTTGGCAATGTATCGCTTAAGACGAGTCTCCTGCCCGTTTCTCCCCTGTTATATATATTGTCAGAGCAATGGCGCCGATATTAGCTGCCATTGTTATTACAATTTAATAACGTCAAAGTTAAATTAGTTCAAAACTGTTCTGTAATTTATTTGATTTGCCAATATTAATTGATCTACAAATAAACAGACTATTTGATAGTCTGTAGTATCATAATCTTTGTTAATGTAGGATCAATGGTGTTAGTGACAGCTGCCATTCCTTGGATATATATAAAAAGCTATATACAACTAAAAATAATAGTTATCCATCTATATGGATCGCAATTTCCCAAGTAATAACCAAATACATAAATGCAACGAAGTGTGTCGCAATAAATGTCGTATTAGCCACATCGGTGACAAAGATTAAGCAGGAGACCACTTAAAGTTTGCAGCCGTAACTTATGACGAAACTAAAACACTATCACGAGAAAATATAAGATTAAATATAAAATGAGAAACTACTCGACTAATAAAGTTAAGAAACAGGTTGTTTTAAAGGAGTACTAGTCAACAATAGACTGTCTTTCTTGTTATTTTTGACGTGACAACGTCTTATAATTCGATGGAGCCGGCTGCACGCACGAAAAAACATGACGCATGCGGCGTTACCTCGCTCTGAGGCGTTACCTCGCTCTGAGGCGTTACCTCACTCTGAGGCGTTACCTCGCTCTGAGGCGTTCCATTTAAAATTGACATAATTGTATTTATGCGTACAAATAAATGTATCTTAATCAATTCAATTGTGATTTCCATTTACCTCCTTCTCTATATCCATGCAAAATGCCTATCAAACAAATAAAATTTAATTTTTTTTTTTGAAAAATGCAACCATCCCATCAATATTTTTTTATGACGTTGTCACGTTCAACTATCGTCAGTAAACCGACTTTACAGACAACCGATTTTTTTTTGCTATATTATGTTGTTAGGAAGACGCTATTCAACTTATGTAAGGGTACAATAGTAATGACAGAGCTCCCTCTTTGTTAGAGAGTTCCTTTAAGAATTTTTAAGTTGAATACAAGTGATCACTTATTTTAAGTTAAATTTTTAATCACATTACTAGTGGAAGCTTACTCTTGACTCTTTACGTAAGTTCAAATAGCTAAAAATACTAATAAATCAGTTTCCTGCACTAAATTATTTGTATGAGACAAAATACTAAATATATAAACACGAATATAATAACTATACATCTTCATATGCAAAAGCGCAAACGAACGTACATAAAGCGGGCCCAAAACGACTGTATTTGAATAACTAATTTACCACATAAACAAGAAAAACCTAACTCAATTTCGTCAATGTTGCGGAAAATTTTTCATTCATAGCAAAAGGGTTGTCACGCGTAAATAAAAGCTTAGCGCGGCTGCTCAAACAAATCAGCACTAAACAAACGTTTCTGCAGGTACGAATAATTCAGGGAAAGGTCACCTGTTACGTGTATTCGACATCGATCATCAGGGGTGTGTTGTGTCGAGGTTCGCGGGTAATGTTGCCCTGGGGGCGCCCGGCGACTCCGAGACAAAGCCCTGGGGCAAACCTGTCAAAGTGTATGCCCACTTTTTGCAAACGTCTGTTTTAACGCGTACAATTTGTGCGTCCTTACGCGCCCATCGCTGAAACTTTAACAACGTTACGTATCACGTAGACATGAATATTACAATACAATTTCACGCTTTTTCGTTTTGCTAGCGGACGGGGAGTTTTTAAACCGTACAATCGCAGCCGAATATAGCGTTCGGTTAGATACGCGGTGACAGCGCATCTGCTCACCTGTATTGTTCGTGTCCTAACCGCCGACTTTCCATTTATTTCTCTATGAATACGTTATTACCTGCTCGCCCCCGCTTATCAAAGTTTATTTCCAGCGTGTGGTTTACTCTGTACGGGTGCTTATTCGTTATTACAGCGCCGGAGTGTTTTATTGCATGGGCGGGGTTCATATCGCGCGACGAACACGTTTTTCACTACCCATATTCATGTTTTTAATATTGTTTGTCTTGTTTCAGATTGAAGATGCGATGCTGATGTTCGACAAACAGACAAATAGACACAGAGGTAAGAACAATAAAACGTATTACAGATATCTAAGTAAACGTGCCTTCTCAGTTTAATATAATTTTTATTATACTGTATAATTAAAATTCCAAAAATATACCTTTGAATGGCCAGTAAAAAGGGGCATTCGAAGAGACAGCGGCCCCTCAAATGTATTCAGTACCGTAAAAATTAATATAACGTAGCACAAGCGCACCTGAATTTGTTAATAAAGTGTACGTCAAACTACCAACCGGGACGTGTATAATCAGAGGTTTAGCCGTAAGATTTTAATTAAAATTCTAAATCCATGAAACTGCTATCAAGGATCATCTTTTGTTAACAAAGGTCCCTTACAAATGTAAAATTTACTTCTGTAATTCCCATTATACAAAAATAGGTTGACCCAAATATTTAGACTCAGTGAAATATCGTTGCGTCATTTATGCAAGTTAGCAAAAACGAATTCTCTTTTATAGTGACAAGGGATTTTAAGTATTAAAGCTTTAACAGAAGACATAAAATCTCTTGTAGACAACGATCTGTCTTCTAACTTTCACGCCCTTTGCGTGTCATTTAGATCATGTTTGAGGTTCCCTTCACATTGTAATTATTTGAACAAAAGGAATGAAACGCGTCTTCATTTTTAGGTGCCGATCTGCACTGTATTTCAAACGAATTCTTTACAAGCTTTAACTTCTTTATTGAATTTGAATTTTTCATTTAAATATACTTATAAAATATCAACAGAGATATTGAATTAATTTATTTTGACTGAAACTAATGTTGTTATGTTAGTATAGTAATCAAATATCTGAAATCCCGTATCTCCCTGATAGGTCATAGGACATAGGTCACGGACGCATCTCTGTACCTAAAACAGATTTATTATCTGATTTTTTCTGTTTTAAAGATATGTCAATTATTGTTGATTGTTTCAAGATTTACTGTTAATTGAATAGAAAGACAAATCTAAATTCTCGGTTGAAAAATGGTCGGCTTTTAATGTAAAGCGTTGAGCGTTACATTAAAAGTCGTAAGTTTAATAACTAATACTGTTGTTTTAAATATATTCCTATTGTGAGCTACGCTTATATTATATTATACATACTTAATATCCAAATGGAATATGACAATAAAATACTTATTCATAATGTCATGGCAGTGTCGGCTATTATCCCCGAACGTAATCAGTTGGGTTGGGTTATTTCCGTAAGTAATGTAAAAATATCCCTGTTTGTATCAGAGTCGGGCAAAAGGCAACCCGACGCGTATTCGCACTGAATATGAATGCAAACTGCCCGAACCAACGGCCGGAATGGCGAAAATCAAATTAGGTATGGCGCGAATACTTCACGGCGACGTTGGGAAAAAAAATTGAAATCAAATATTCATTGACTCTCAACCGGATAAGCCGGCCCGCTGCCATTTCAATACATTTTATTATCTATTTTTCGCTACGGTCGGCCCAACCCATAAGACGACGATTTCTGTCCATTTGAATTATTAATTTCGAATATCAAATCATACACCCAAATTCGTTTATCATTTTCGAATATTTGATCCGTTATTTTATTCTGAATATGAATTTTAAAAGTCCTAATATTAGAGAGAATTGAAACAAAGATTTTTAGCGGAGACCCTTTTATATTTACGACCACTAAACCACAAAAAATGTATTTATAATAAACAAAGTCATCTCTGGTTCGTTTAGTCTGAAAAATTAAAAATAAATTATTCTTTGTTTGCGTTCTTTATATTCAAATTGGTAAATTTTACATATAAATCACGTGTTGAATGGTTGCTTAATTTAAAGGGCTATTTTATGGTAAGCTTTTGGATCAGGAAAAATATGAAACCTTTTAGCATTACACATTAAAAATTCGAATAATGCTTTTAATATCTACCCTTTATTTTATTTATGGCTGTGACAATTGTAAAAAAGGTATCACCTATATCCCGAATGAGATATTGTTAATTTTTATTTTATTCACGTAATTCTATTGAGTGGTCTACAACGTATGCCTAGTGATCTATCATGAATTTTGATTTAAAAAGAACTTGAGGTTATAGAGCTCCAAGTATACATTTCTCGTAAGAGGCGTTAAAACTTGTTTATTTAGTTAGTTCAAAAACTAAAGACAATTATTGATCTTTAAGATCTTCAAGTATAGAACAGTTTTCGTGAAAGTCAAACAGCGTGAAACCATCTCTCCCAAAGCAATGTAATAATCAAAGTTTCCGTGTTTTCGAGGAATTCTCGTTCAAAACGCAACCGAAGCTTGAAGCAAATGCAATTACCAAAGGTAAAACGACACGTGAGACACGAGTTCATAAATATTAAAGAAAAAAAGTAGTGGAACCAATCTCAGCGGGGCGGGTTCCATTTGCTCGACGTTACTAGGTGGCGCCACTGGGACGCATTTCTACCAGTGCGTGTCGCACTACCGTGTAAATTTCACCTATCACTTTGCATACAGACATTATTTATATTTCATTCAAAGACGCGGATCGCGTGAATCATAAATGATCGCTTTCGTCATACACCATAAAGCTTTTGTCTATGGTTTTACGCATCATTTTATATTCACGAATAAAGTTTACGACTTCAAAATGTATATCGTGTAAAAATATTTAATTTTTCTTTTACGATGTTCTTAAATCTTGGCACTTTGTATACCAACAATTCAATTTACAAGGCGCCCCGATTCACTATTTTTGTACATGTCGAGGCAATTCTAATACCTAGTAGGAAGCTTCTGAAGTAGAGCTGTCTGTTGGGAGCTCGGCTGTTTTGTTTAGAGCTTTAGGACAAAACATTCTCATCTTTATTTCTTTCACAATAAGACTTGTTCGGTGATTTGGTGCAAAGTTTATTTCGTGAGCGCTAAGTGGCTGCACGTGGCTCTATCGGGAGACGAGAATACACTGGGATTAGTTGCACCTTGCGGGCAACCAACGCCCGTACATATCACATTAACTATTCATTTGCACATATTAGGGGCACTTCTAATTAAGTGAAAATGTGGGAATCTATACGTTTAATAAGCATTGCACAAAAAAGTACAAATCTGTTTATTCCAATACTTAAAATTAAAAGACGTAAGTGTATATGATTCGGCTCCAGTATAAACTCCCGAATAACTAAACGGATACAACAGTCTATGAACAGGTTTTAACAACATAAGCGTTATTAAATTTAGAACATCGATGCAGTATCGAATTCAGTTGAACGGGCGCCTCGTGGGATCGCTGTAGATGCAGGCAATGTAATGTACGTTAAGTAAGAGATAAATCGGCATTCGAAACTCGCTAGACTCCATAATCACACTCGCTTTGCATTCGAATATAAATTACTGAGTATTTAAAAAGTTTTCAGATAATTAAGCGAACTGAAACGTTAATTAAGTTCTTTTGTTTTTAACCATTTTATCCAAACACTATTTGAGTATGTTCGAAGTTTGTAATATCAACTGGAGATGCTATTTTAAAGGCGTATTTTTAAAGGATTTATACACATTTTGCCACAAGGCTATTCACACATCAGCGGAAGACCTCCTCCCCGGGGAGTCTCGGCGAGAAGTGGTATAGAAAATACGGGGGAGTATTTTAGCACGTTCCTGTTTCTAACATTAGATATCTCCTAGCCATTTGCGAAACTGTCCACTTGTGTATCTATGGGTATTACCTCGGGGCCTCAGTAGGAAGGATTCTGTATATACAATGAATCCAGTGGAGTGAATATTTATTATTTCAATGGGTGTTACTGATTCCTACACCTATTTTTACTACAGAGACTAGTGTAGGCGTTTTTGCGTTCTCTCCATTTGAATAATAACATTGAAAGGGTGACAATTGGACTATAATTGACACCTTGACAATATGTATAATCATTTCCTAAGACCGACCCAAAAGAAACGCTTAAAAAACTCGTAAGTACGGGAAATGACATAGTGAAACCCACCTCCCAATAGAGTGGTAGCTATTGAAAAGTCATTCATTCTAAGACCGGAAAATATCGAGCGCTTTACATTGTAGAGCGTTCGAACAATAAGCGTAGCACTCTTCCAACAAATAAGGCAATAGTGTTGTAATTATGGCGTCAATAGTTTCATGCTGCTTTGTTCCATTTAACTATTCATTGTTATTACTTACGTGGTACGAACGGATAATTACACGCTACTTGGTTGATTTACCATTAATTTTTAAATGGTACTATTAAAGATATGATTAGTGTTCATTTATGTGGCATTTGTACTCTTTAATAACGATTAATATGCAGAACTTTATTAGAGTCTGGTCTGTTATTTACTAAATCGATATATGATTGATTTGAATCAATCATATATCAATTAAGTTATGCATTTTAATTGATTAAAATGCATAACTTATTTTCCTTAAATGAAGGTCCTATGATATCAAGGCGGGACGTCTCAATGAAGAACATTTTTCCAATGCAAACATTGCTTTGCTATAACAAACCCAAGATCTTTAACTTGAAATAAGACTAATAGACACAATTGTTACGTTAACTTTACTTTAATTTTTCTTATATAATAATTGTTTATTAGTAATCATAACAATAACATCAAAAATATAATACAGAAAATTAAAACAAATTTAAAAACTAACGCTTACGTTAACGTTATTCTTAAAATAGATTTTATTAACTTAATCTTAAACCCACAATTTACATTCATAAATTCATTTAAATAAATATGGGTTACTGAAAAAGTTTGATGCTTGAAACTCGTAAACGTTCTTAATAGGTACACGTATTAGATCCGTCAGTGATTTATTGGCCATTGAGGGTGCTTGAAGTTTTATTAGGGCCATATTATTTTAATTATATACCAGGTTTTACTTTATATAGGAATTTTAAATGTATTGATACAATTCACTTTTACCCCGTTTATTTACTGCGTCTATAATATTATTGCGTAGCTACATAATATAGTTATGATAAGACTTTGAATATTGATAAATATTATATAAAAACAAAAATCTTAGTACTAGTTATTAGTATATTAATAATATGAAGCTGAATTTGTTTGAATTGACATCGTATATCTTAAGAAATACTAGCTCGAATTAAAAAACATTATCTTGAAACTTTCGCTAAAAAAATTTACGCTACAGCCTTTTTAGTTCTGTTTAGTTTAGTATCAGCCTCCTGTGCCTGACACACCCCGTTGAATTTTTGGGTTTCAAACAAGCCGGTTTCCTCACGATATATTGCTTTACCGTTCGAGTGAATGTTAAATGCGCACATAGAAAGAAACTCCATTGGTGCACAGCTGGGGATCGAACCTACGACAACACGAATCCGGGGTACATATTTTATTATAAAATCGTTATAATTTGTCCCCAACATCGATGGTTGAGATCATATTATCCTTAAATAGATCAACATTAGTGCAGAAGCCGGAGATTATTTAGCTTATATTAAAGCATTCCAGACATAATTATCCAAAGCGTCTTACTACGCACCCATTTATTAACCATCTTAATTACTAAGGCCAAGTTAATTACTCCCGGTAAAACTTAAGCTAAAGAGCGTTATCCCGTTAATTTAGTAGGAAGACGTCTTGAAAATCTCTTTATGAGATCACCCTGATCATTTCCCGTGGGCTATCACCGAAGTTGGACACCCGAATGTTATTCCGACCGCGTTCGAACAATTTTCATAATAAAATTATGGAAAAAATCCCTCGGCCACTTGGAACAATTACTTTTATTTATGACTCCAATAATTTACTGTCAGGAGCAATGTGGTTTCACCCTACAACTTAGCGCTGGGTTGATTGAAGAGCTTTGATATAGGCTTCCATTCGTAAAAAAAGGCCCTATTTTAGGTCCTGGGCCTCAGATTTCTGTATCTGTTTCATGATCATTTGTTAATCTAATAGGCAAGTAGGTGATCAGCCTCATGTGCCTGACGCATGCCGTAGATTATATGGGTCTAAGGCAAGCCGGTTTCCTCATGTTTTCCTTCGCCGTTCGAGCAAATATTAAATGCGCACATAGAAAGAAGGCCATTGATGCACAGCCGGGGACCGAACCTTCGACCTCAGGGATAATAGTCGCACGCTGAAGCCACTAGGCCAACACTGCTCAATGATAACTAAAAATATATATAGGTTCCTTTAACATATTGTAATGATAATTTTGACGTCATTGAGATTTCCTTGCTTTGAAATCATGTGTTTTTACTTTATAGATTACACAATACAAATGAATTCATAAAAATATCTTCGATATTCGTGAATTAAATACTCGAAATTTAAAATATATTGTTATATAATAATGGCACTTCAGATTCGCCATATAAAAGTTGTATAAAATAAATCGCATCGAAAACCCCGCTGATATTGCGGTTGTCTGTGCACGACAGTTAACAGACTTTATAAACTGGACCTATCCTTTCAGTACACTCGAATTTAAAACATAAGCTCCAAGAATAAAGTATAATCTTGCTTAAAACTTGTAATATATCTGCTACAACTGACTGGGTTCGAAACCGATATCATTGTTATGAATAAAAAATTGTACAATCCAATCCCTTTTATGTTTTTGACAGTTGTGTCTGGACAAATGACAAAGGTATGGGGTGTACTGAATAAATCTAGAAATAGATATGTGCTAGGTTTTCCTGTATTCGCTTCTGGGTTTTATTGATGTAGGTTTATTTGTTACGTCGTGTATAAAAAAATATCTGCGGTGGTTTTCGAATCTGACTAGTACAGTAGCTGGTGTTAGCAATCGTAGTTACCGACAGATTGCAGTCTCTTTGTAAAGAACGAGTTACATTAATAATGAAATAAATTCGAGTTTAAACCTCTTTCATCAACAGAAATCAAGGCAGAATTCGAAATCCGCATTACCTCGACGTCTGTCGTTCCACAACTGAGCGTTTTTTATGGTAGTTTTTGCCGCGCACCACCACTATGTGGTACCACCTGCCCACTGAAGTATTTCTGAACCAATTCGATTTAGAGTAATTCTTATAAGGCCGGCAACGCGCTTGCGAGCCCTCTGGCAATGTGTGTCTATGGGCGGTGGTATCACTTAACATCAGATGAGCCTCCTGCCCTTTTGCCCCCTGTTCTATATAAAAAAAGAAGTTCTATTTGAATTGAAAAAATCATATTTTTCAATTATATTTTCAGACTATTTAGGACACAATTTTTACCGTCTTTTATTATTCACTATACAAACACACTCATATTATACAATTGAGGAGTTACAAATGAATTAGATTTATAGCAAAAACTAATTTCGTCATAACCAAAACCACTATACATTCCTCAACTTCCAAAATTGAATAGCCGTATTTTATCGTGTAGTGTTTCCGTAACTTTGACAGATTATGTGGTCGACTTATTTCCATGTTCCCAACGTAGATAGCAACTAGACAATAGAACCAGGTCACAGTCCCATCTCATTACCTTGCTGACCACACTAGAGTAATGTGACCGAGGTGCTGCCGTGTTGCGATTTAAACACTTTAAACATTATTACATTTATTTTGTTATTTGTTAGTAATCTTACAGCTAACATATATATTATATAATAAAACACTTAGACAATATACAAAGCCAAAACAGATTACAAAGATAAACCATTTAAATAAAACATAAAAGATAAGTAAGTACAATAATAACAAAAAAAAAGATAAATGAAGTTTAACAAACGACAATTAATACTTAATATTTCAAAGAAAAAACTAAATCGTTACTGCTAAACAAAACATCCTTTTCGGTGAGGTGGAAAATATCCATATCCTCATAATAAGTGTTATAGTTCGATAAAAGCCGAAATATTGGCGAATTATTATTGTACTTAGTATGATCTTGACATTATTAGATATAACGTGCCTTTCCTAAATGCCTTAGTTTCTTTAACGATTCTAGCGACCGCGATGTAACCCGTTCGTAAATGCTAGTCAGTACAGATACCGACTGACTAATATTATTAAACTTAGGTGTAGCGACAGTATCACCTCGACGTCCGCCGTTCCACAACTGAGCGTTTTTCAAGGCAGTTTTTGCCGCGCACCATCATTTTGTGGAACCAGCTGCCCACTAAAGTATTTCCGAACCAATTTGACTTAGGGTCCTTCAAGAAAATAGCGTACCAATTTTTAAAAGGCCGGCAGCGCACTCGTGAGTTCTCTGGCATTGAGAGTGTCCATGGGCGGCGGTATCACTTAACACCAGCCTCCTGCTCGATTTACCCCTGTTCTATAAAAAAAGCCTTTAAAAGATCTAATGTATTGTAAAATTCATTACGTTTTTTTTTGCTATTTTTTTTAAATCAGTACTGTAGGAGTTGATTCGTCATCGTACAGAATTACAGAAGTACCACAGATTAAAGTTAACCTTTACAGGGCTTTTGTAATTAAACATTAATTATAAATAAAAATTAAAACAGCGAGATAATCTACGTAATACATTCGAATTTTCAGTGAGCGTGAACAATTTCCTCATCAGCGAAAACTGACAACCAATATTAAACTCATTGTGATAATTAATAGTTTTTATCATTATTTATCAACGTCAACCACATTATTTCGAATAATGATACCGGTAATGTTTTTTGCATCGTATCGTGCTATCTAGGTGCGGTGCCTCAACTGGTCGCACAATTGCAATCAGTCTAATATGTTGAATAGTAGGTCCATCTCATTATCATTGGTGACCACAGGTGAATGATGGGATGGTGTGCGCGCCGCCGCCCGTTTTGTTTGTGGTCGATTTAGCGCTCAGGACAAATTGCGTGTTTGCCGCCGCAACCGAGAGATCATTCCGGGGCCGAGAGGCATAAATCGGCTGATTACTTTTGCACAATTTCGAATATAATGTGAATCGTTTCACGCAGCGCCTATTGTGAATTTCGATATCGGACTGCAATGTTTACTATGATGCCATATGTAAGTTCTTGGGAAGTTGATACAATTTCAATCTCAAGAAGAACAACTTTTATTTCGAAATCTTATTATCTAAGAATATCAAATATGACTAAAGATGAATAATTTGAAATAGTACGGTAAATAACAATTTACGAAAACTGTAATGAAATCTTTGAACTGAAAATTAAATAAAACGTGAATATTTTTTGACAAATGCGTAATCTTGTTTCATCCTCTTAACAAGAATGTAATCTGTCGGCCTCGGACGAGATAACGCGATTTTTATGTAACAAAAACGACTCGCGCCTGCCCTCACCTAGCCTGAGGCTCTTAGAAATCCTCGCATTGTCAGTTTCTAAGGATTCCGTGTAATATACATTTTCTCCTATTGGAATTACAGCTATATTTTGCTCATGCAACATAAAATCGGCGACGCCCATGAAAAGACTCGAGCCTTCATTTAGTTGGCTTCCATGTAACAATTTGCCGAAAGTTTACTGTTTCATATACGAGATAGTAAAAGCGGGTTTACGGAATGAAACCTGACAAATTTGTCCACGAAGCTTGCACTTATATTTAACTTTAAACTCTAAGCTTTTCTCTTAGTAACTTTTTAAGCGGCAACATAGTTTTCAAAATCACTTGAGCGCTATAAAACACTTTTTAGTATATGACAAACTCTAAGATACTTTTATGAACTTTCACCTTAGTACAGGCTAAAGAGAATATTAAAAGTTATTTAAGAAATATCGACCCCTTACTTCCTTTAACATGATGTCCTACTAACTGTGAATTTAATTCACTTTGTCTCCGAAAATCCTTACTGTTAAAAAGGTAGAAACTACACATTAAGTGAATCTGCAGTTAGCGCATAAAAGCGTTGTCAACTCAGTTGAACCGGTAATATCGGTTATCCTTGGGTTATCCGATAAAATTATACACAAATGTTGCATATAAGGCGGGGTAGTAACACGTATAGTACTAAATTTTAGTTAAAGTCGGCGGCAACAGGTGCAAGAGATGAGCCCGCACGAGACTCGTAATTATCATATCCCGCTTCTAACTATACAAAAAGGATAAGTTTATAATATCATAGCGAGTAAAGCGCTTTATGCAACTGTAATTATTAAGGCTGTATTATCCTATAAAAACGTTGATCCAATAACCGCTGATTAATCTTTCAATTTGATTTTATAAATCAATTTCGATTAACTATTTACACACGACACAGCCGATCGGAACCCTTTATGTGGAAGAATTGAATTAAGTTTATTTAATACGTGAGGGATGGGATCGAAATCGTACTGTTGTTATAGTGACGGTACATTAAACGAATTTTACTGACTTGTCAATTAAAAGTCACTCGATTCGTTGGGAATTGTTCCAGTTGATCGCGAACATCGACAACCCGAATGAAATTTTGCATAAAATACAGTTGACTGTCAACTCCATGCGTATAGCTCGATATATCTTAATTATTAAAAAACAAGTATTTAGTTATGTTTAAAAAAATATTATCGAACAAGAAATTGCTACTATTCAGTTGACAGTCGATTTGTTTGAACCGCGTCATTTGTAGCAGTTTATGTTAGCATATTCATATTGTATCGTGCCATTTAAACATTTCACATACAGGCATCGCTGATGAAAAGTGACAGATGTACTGGCAATAAAAACTGAAATGTGAACTGAGTATATCACGTGTTGAAACGGCAGTTGGTCAATATTTTGTAAAATAAAATTAAAATTAGTTCGACTAAGTTTCAGTAGTGTTTGTGCGTAGAATTCTTAATCCAGAGACGAAGAAAACCTACTGAGGAAACTCGTATGTCACAAACATCACAGCTTTTGTAATAACGCGAAAAACAGCAACTAGTTATTGGAATGTCTAAAGATCGTAAATTTTCGTCTTTTTGTGAAAGTCATGAAAAATATAATTGTAAGCATGATATAGCAAAACTACGAACTACTTTTATCCTTTACAGACAATATTTACCCTTTTGTTGGTTTAATGAGCTTTTATAAAGGTCTTGTAAAGTTACAGGAAATGTATTATCATTAATAATCTTTTTTTAAATCAATATTTTCTCTTGCCAAAAAAAATAATAATTCTTAACTTAAATTATTATTATCTAATATTACCTATATAGACACCTCTTAAAAAAGACATTTTCATATATTAGTGCATTTTTAAATTGGATATACCTGTATTTTAGATTAATTATTAAGTCTCTAATATTTAAAATTATATTAAATACATTAAAATTCTAGCGAAACTGCTAAACTATCAAAACTTGACATGTAGCCCTTAGGAGGGGTTTCCTGTCTAAACCAGACAGGCCCAGGCGCCTCGGCACTTCACCTTTGGGCCTACATGAAAATTTAACGTCAATCAAGGCCACCTTCCTCTATAATTATAGACCAATAACCCTTATTAAAGTAATATGCCGGGACAGAGGGTGTTTTCAACAGATTTGTCGATAACGGTATTGAGTTAGTAAAATCAAATTTTCTTATAATTATACATAGTTTATTTATGTTATGTTATGGTACAATCTAAAGTTCGCATATTCTGCCACACATAAAGAAGTACAAATTTGTCTTAACAGTAATGTTACAGGGAAGTTACATACATTATAAGTCATATTATTATAGTCAATTCTTATATTATTTGTAGTGATAAAATATCACAATATTACAATATATTATTATGTTTTATATTACTCAAGTACCTAACTGAAGTCCGTAGAAACTAAAAATATATTTAATAAAGTTTTGTTAGGAATAAGAATTCCTATATTTAAATTTTAATAATAATAAATAAATAAGTGACGCTACAATCTCTTTAGGTCTTGGCCTCAGATTTCTGAATCCGTTTCATGATCATTTTTAAATCTCATAGGGATCAGTCTCCAGTGCCTGACACACGCCTTCGACTTTTTGGGTCTAAGACATGTCGGTTTCCTTCACCGTTCAAGCAAATGTTAAATGCGCACATAGAAAGAAAGTCCATTGGTGCACAACCGAGGATCGAACCTACGACCTCAGGTATGAGAGTCGCACGCTGAAGCCACTAGGCCAACACTACTATTATATAATAGCATATACAAATTATAATATATAATTCATTGTATACAATATACATATAAACTTTCGTACATGCGACCCTCATAGAAACCAACCCTTACGCGCCTAATTTATGTGAAATTCTACCCTATATAGATAAAAAGACAAAAGTCTCCGAAATAAACGAAACACTTCAAAGTGCGAAGTAAATGAGTGTGCCAGCAATAAAAATTAACATTTGCCTCGAAAAACATTATTGTAATCATTTCTAACAATGGCTCCCGGCCGTATTGATGTCCGCAAGGGTCTTTCGATTAATTTCGCTTTTACTTAGGGAAATATCAAAACATTACCTGAACCCCGATATTTACCAGAAGCTTTTGACTTGAAATTATTTATCAAATGTTTAAGATGTATGAATTTTAATTTGTGTCTTTTATGTTTAGGGATCAACTTCCAATTATGTAAAATACATTAAAATCTCATACATAATATTTTATAGAAATACTAGCGGACCCCACAGACTTTGTCTTGCATTATACCTATTTCAAGCGATTAGGATATTTAACAAAGTATGAAGTACCGACTGCAGCGCCATCTGCCGGGCTGATTTGTGAATCTAAACCATTCCCAGATCCCCTTGAACACACACAAAAAATTTCATCTAAATCGGTCCAGTCGTTTGAGAGAAGTTCAGTGACATACACACTCACAGAAGAATTATATATATAAAGATATACTAATAGCAACCATGCATATATTAGTTTTTGAAATGAAATAGCTTCAGTGATTTTGCACGCAAAGTACGCGTTCATATGTGTAATAAATTTCAATAAAAGTTGAAGTTTTAATATTAACTTTTAACTCCAACTAATTTATCGTCCGTTTAATATTTTAATTTAGCTTACATCAACACGCCAGCTTTAATTGTTTTTTGTATAACATACACCTATATGTAACTATACGTAGGAAATTTTAGTAGTCGTAATCTCGAGTGCTTTACTATTTCCGTAACAACTTACACAAGTCATCGATTGAAATCGGAGGTGCTCAAAGACGTTCAGAATGGCTCAGCCCATTAAAAATTTACTTCTGCTAGATAAAGCTTACATTCTCTGTACTACTTGAGAATTTTATAGCAATTTTATTGTTTGTTCTGATCACAAGTTGCCTGCTTACCTAGTTTTTAACGGATGACCCGAGCTTCTTTGTTTAAAACTTAGTCAGTTAAAATTCAAAGTAATTTTATTGCCGCATAAAATTTTTAGTGATTCATTAAAAAAGTCGTTGATAGTCTTTGTTGGTATTTTATTGGCGGAAAAGGAGCAGCTTAATCACTACTTCATTCTGTAGCGTTATACGTTTTTAAATTTAAAATGAGCGCGCACAAAAATACGAATTGTTAACGAAAAATTCCGAGTCTTTTCGTTTAGTCTTTGACAAAATTGCGGTTTTGCGGGAAGATAAGTTGACATAACGCTACATGTTTCTCTAAGCTGCGTTCTTAAACGACGACCACTCGGGTCGCTTAATAGCAAACAACACAAAGGGCTACATAATGAATAGTCCAGAAAAACGGCGCGTCTCTTTATGAGCTACATGCATAAATGATACGGCGAATCTGACAAATGGTACGGCAAAGTATAACAATGGTGGTGCTTCCAAGTGACCGTTCAATTATGCAAATAGGGCGACTCGTCCGGCAATAACAACTGTTTAACAGCTGACAAACGTGCGACTCTTTTTACGTAATAAAACCAAGTACGCACGATATGCCCACGGCTCGGACAAATTAGACTGTATCAACTTTATTTTTATTCGAATCCCATAAAATATGATACCTATGTCATGTTTGCACATTTTCGTTTGGGGAGTATAAAATGGCAACATTTCGCTCACGAGTCAATGTTTATGAATTTGCCAATAAACACCCAGCGATGTGACTCTGCGCCCGACTGCCGACCTGTGCGGACGTCTGCTCCTGCCAACGCGCCATCCTGCTGCCATCTCGCTCACTCGCTGTGAGTCATCGCCGCTTGCCGCTGTACAGTGCGCACGCGCTGTCCGACTGCTGCCCTTGCTGCCCGCTGCCCTCTCATTGGTCGCTTCGCGTCTTCGGTGATTGGACATCGTGTTGAAGGCTGCAATTTATGAGCGCGGGTTTACCTGCGGCCGTCCGATAGCCACCTAACGGTGCCAAACGGTTATCGAACGGTTAACGCCTTGTGCGGGTGTTTTGTCCGGGGTGCATACACCGTGCCTTTTTCAAGGCGCGAATCAGCCCCTCCGCTTCCTCCAAGTCCTGTGCGCAGCCGGGCCTCCTAGTAGGCACTTATTAGGGAGTAGGAACTCCAACTACTCTCTTGAAACCGGCTTCAATCAGGTCCACTGTTGGACGGGTCCTGTCACATCCGCGGGGGCTCTATTTACCCAAACCCCTGCGGGCTGGTTAGGTCTGTGACAAACCTCACCTCCGCTATCACCAGCGGAGACACATACATATTAGGGCAAACCACAGCTTAGATACTCACACGTTAGACGTAGGTACACACTCGCCGCCAAACTGTATTGCTTCCCGCATACAGGATGGCGTCCGAGGTTCAACCGCCCGATCTAAATAAAATATTGTCATTTTTAAAACAGCGTTTTCCGGACGCTATTAAAGCCTTTTACGAGTCAGAGTGCACTGACTCACCCCGTTCGCCGTCTCCGTCGCCGCGTAAGACGAAGAAAAATGCCTCCGCGAAGGCATCGCGCAATAATAGCATTTTACTAACCGACCAATCCCGTGCTCGCTCGCGCTCGCGCTCACCACTCCCTGAAGTGGGAAGCGCAAGCGATGGTACGTGCGAAACTGCTTTGTAGTTATATGTGACTAAATGAATGTTTGTATGTTTTAGTAGAGAGATTAATAAATAATACCTACAAAACTAGTAATCAAACCCTAAAGGTGCGCTTACACGAGGGCAATAATTGCTCGGCGACACGAATGGACCGATCTGGAGCAATTCATGGAGAAATTTCAATAAATTCAAAAAATGTTAATAAATTATTTCGGCGATATTGCTTCTAATTGCTCCAGATATTTCATATCGCTCAATGTCGCAGATACGAATTGACGAATATCCAATGGACTTGGAAATTCCTAGCAATTTTTGTATATGTCTCATTCGCACTTGTTTGTTTTGCGGCTTGCCGTCTTGCTGCCGCGGGGCGAGCGAGAGATCTAAATAATAATAAATTTCTAATTACTTTATTCAAAAGTAATTAAAAGTCTGTTCGTGACATGCTAGTAAAGTTTTTTAATAATATGTCATCTAATTCTTTACACAATGAAAATTGCGGCCAAAAACGATCGCACCCAGATAAGCCTGTTCCTTTTCTTTCTTTTTTGTTTTTGATTAATAATAAAAAAAGCGCTACAAGCCGCCGCGGCAAGAACAATGTCGTCTATTGCGAGCGAATACTTAATTGCTCGTGTAGGACAGTATTGCCTAGTTGATGAAGTTGCGCCATATCGCTCAATATTGTATTGCGCAGTATTGATGGTTGTTGCCGTTGCCGTAAATTGCTTGATATACACTCGCGAGCAAACAAATCGACTCAAGCGCTACCTCTGAATTCAAAGATTGTTTTAAGTGAAAGTATACAACATTTTAATAAAAATGATATGTCATTTGAAAGCTTAAAACTTCAGCTTTTATGAGATGTCATCATTATTAATATCCATGTATCCTTTTTTTTAAATATTGGTGTCTGAACTTAAATGGGGGAAAAATTTAATTTTGGGTAAAGGAGTTGTGTTCAGAATTGACAAATAAAACACGTTTTTTTTTCTTAAAGAGTATAACATTTATTGGTCCACTAATTGGTTTTGCCCCCTAGCCCTAATTACAGCCCGTATTCGGTTCTCCATCGACCTTATTCATATTTTGACGGTGTCTTGAGGAATACCTTCCCACTCCTCTAACAAAGCTGCTTTCATTTCTTCAAGGCTCGAATGGGCTGGATTTCTTGCTCGTACCCTTTGTTTGAGCTCATCCCATAAATGCGACGGGATTTAAGTCTGGACTGAGCGCAGGCCAGTCCGTTGTGCGCAAATCGACTTCTCGAAGAAACTGCTGAGTAACGCGCCCTGTGTGGCATCGAGAATTGTCATGCATTAGGATGAAGTCTTCGTCAACAAATCCTGCGTAAGGCACAACATGTTCAAGGAGAATATTTGTGATATACCCATCAGCTGTCAGTCCTGCTCTTCGGCCTATTCCAGGCACGAAAACGAGCTGGGTTTTACCCTCCAACGAGATACCAGCCCACATCATGCAAGAACCGCCACCATAGGCAACGATTTCTGCGAATCAGCATTAGGAAAATCGCTCTCCCGGACGTCTGTAGACCCGGCCTCTCCTGTCACTGCCATTCAGACACATCCTGCACTCGTCAGTCAACAGGATCGACCGCCATTGCCCAATGTTCCAGTTAAGATGTTCTCGAGAAAACTGTAGCCGAGCTTGCCGGTGGCTTGCAGTCAATTTGGGGCCCGTTGCAGGCCTTTTTGGAGTCAGGTTGGCTTCCTTCAGACGTCTTCTTGCTATCCACTCGCTGACAGCTATACCTTGAACACGTCTCAGCTCACTCTGCACGTCGACACCCGTAAGGTGCCGATTTGGCAGTGAGGTTGAGAAAATGAAACGGTCGTCTCGTTCAGAAATACAACGGTGGCGGCTGGTTGTTGTTCTCCGAGTGAATGCTCCAGTCTCTTGTCTATCGTCTGTATACTCGGGATACAGCAGATTGACTCAAGTGAAGCTGGGAAGCGACTACTCGCTGACGGAGTCCCTGTTGCAATAAGGCAAAAACTTGAGCGGCTTCTTGAGGTGTGGTATCCATGGTTTCTTGAAAACAATGAATGCAGATTGCGGAGATGTGTATCGGTCAACTGTTGATAAGCGACTGATAAACGTTGAAGGGTAACGGGGGTTTTATAGGGGTAGAGGGTAGCGCAACTGGCTGGTAGCGTAGTGAGTAATTTGTCCCATACGCCCGTGTAATTTCGCAAATTAACATGTTGGTAGTCGTTTTATTTAATCGTGTTGATGTTTTTTTTAACGCTTAGGTTTCAAGCTTTCAAATGACATATAATTTTTATTAAAATGTTGTATACTTTCTCTTAAAACAATCTTTGAATGCAGAGGTAGCGCTTGAGTCGATTTGTTTGCTCGCGAGTGTAGTCGTGACGTCATAGTTGACGAGTATTAACTGGAATTGAGCAATTTTAGTTGCCCGTGTAAGCGCACCTTTACAACTAGATTTCGTTGGAGGCAATTTCGTCATTATTTATTTATAATAGATGTCATGAATGTGTAATGTTAGAAGCTCCTTAGCTCGGCCGTCCTACGCCCTTCATTCGAGAACTGCAAATTTTAATCAGCTATTTTATTAGTAATTTTTTGTCGCGTGTCAAACCTACAGCAAATTTTTAATTTTCTAAGGCATGCCGGTTTTCTTAAGTTTTCTCCTTCACCATTCTAGTTAGTGCTAATAAAGAATAATATATTAAAACTATTTAGTAATGCAAATAGGTTACTTGCGCTACCATTGACAGCTGAAAGTAAATACTTACTGGCGATAATGTGGTCATTAAATAAGTATCGCAACGTGTATTTACCATTCTTCCCAGCCGTGTATCATCGCGGCCTGTACAAACGCGCTTGATCCCAGCTCTCTTTTAATTAATACCACTTCGAGACCCGAAAGAATGCTCAAGTCATTAAAACTTTTAATGGCGTCCCTCTCTGGCTACTCACTTACAAATTTTAGCACATTTTGTTTTCATTTCCTTTATAGATAAACTTTTGTTTTATTCTAATTAAAAAGAACAACGCTTTGACAAAACAAGTGTAACATAAACATATGTTTTAAACCTTTAAAAAGTTACAAATATAACTTTTATTTGACATTTAAGACCGACGACAGACGACCAACTAAAATTTTGAAACATTTTGCAAACTGGTCCCTAGGAGGTATGCCTTAATGAGGTATGGAACAAATAAATTCATGTTAACTCGCGTTAATAATGATAATTTTATTAACCAGCATATGGTTTTCATTCTATAACTATAAATTGCGTGATTTGAATCATAAAGTTTATCAGCGCGGCAAATCCAAGTCGTGACTAAATTGGATTTTTATCTGTAGCTGGCGGATTGTAGAAACTTTAAGCGGTAACATTTACTTCATAGTTAAATCAACCGAGAATGTTGCGTTCTGAAAAACAACACGAGATTAAACTTTTAGCTTTAAATCTCTTAGAGCTGGAAGGAATAGTTTTATAGCAGTTTTTACAGCTATTAATCTAACCTTTTCATTACGTACAGCTATTTTTAAATGGTTAACAGAAGAAAGTGGTAGACCAATCTTTTGATTCATCAGACAATCTTCAATCATAGCCATAGGGTTTCATTTCTTATTAGACTTCTTTCCAATCCGTATAGAAGCAAAAAAAAAAAATGAAATTTAAATAGATAACAAATAAATCTAGTGAAATCTTTAGGTAGCTTATTTCTTTGATTCCAGAACTGCCTTGCGATTCTGTAACTCACTTTTCGAACTCACACAGCGGATTTACTCACACAATTCACACAAGGTCCCTTCTTGTAGTTTATTGTTTATCAGAATGCTAAATCGTAAATTGACTGCTTTACGACTGATTTGAGAGCGACCGCCGATGCGAAAACCGCTGATAATTGAAATATTGTACATCCTTCAAATTTGATGTTAACGTATCGAATTGCAAATTGCAACGCAGTATTCACCTTTGACGAATCTCTCTATTAAAGAAAAATACTTCCTCATATATAAAGAAGCCACTAGTAAATGTACAGCTATTATAATAATCATTTTAATTAAGATACCTTGTAAGTTAAATGTGCGTATATGGAAATGTATGGGCGTCTGTGTCGACTCGCATCTCACTGTCACTCGTGTTAATTAAACGCTTTCACAGTGATATAGCTGCTTCTAGATGTGGTTGATTAAAGCATAAGCGTTATTCCATAAAAATATTACTATTAAGTGCATAAAAATATAAAATATCTACACTATGATTGACATGATTGCTATGCAAAAACCTGATTTTAAACGGTAATGCGCCCTAATGCGTAACCACGTGGTGCCTTTTTATTTGCTGCCTTAATATACTTTTATGAGGAAGATTAAAGGTTATAAAGAGTTCTGTTTCTCTCGTTGTTTTGACAAGATACTATGTATATTATGTCAATAATTGTGCATCATCTTAATTTAATTTATTTGCTTTTCATACAATTTCAAGTAAAGGCTTACTTAACGAAACTTGGAACCAATATTATTTCCATTAAAAGTACTTAATTTACTTTTCATAAAAGTGTAATGAGTATGGCTTCACCGTGCGATTCTCATCCCTGAGGTCGTAGATTCAAACCCCAACTGTGCATCATTAGACTTCCTGTCTATCTGCGCGTTTAACACTAGCTCCTTGAATGAAAATATCGTGCGAAAACCGGCATGCCTTAGGTTTCCGAGTCCAAGATACTGTTTGGGTCGCAGAGCCAGCGGACTGACTTAGTGACCTTCCACGTTTCACACGATTCGAAGCGTCAACATCCGTGACCACCATACAGGCTGAAGTTGTACGAAGGTTGCTCGGGCCTTGGCAATGCGTGAAGTGATGTCCTCTTCTATACCTTCAGTTTCAGACACGACGCTTCCGAGGTAAACCAATTTATGAACGCTTTCTACATCCCCGACGCCGGACGCGGTTCTCAACTCCAACACGCATTTCTTTCGTTTTCCGGGTGTTGATTTTGAGTGACGCAGATGCCGTCTCTCGCTCCAGGATGTCCAACTTGGATTGCATGTCACGGTGCATGTGCAGCGGAGTGAGAAAGTGTGAATAAAACTTAACATCTAGTAAAATATATCTCTGTCATGTCCCTTATATATGAGATCATGTTGTATCTGTATTTATGTTACATTTTTCATAATTGGTTTTCGATTTAATGGCGCCTGCTTCAACCCTTGTATTTACCCACAGATTGCAAATTAATTTATACAACCTCAATTTTAGCTATACTAACTAACTCCTCTGCTCATTTAAATCAATATTACACCATTTTACCCTAAGCTCTAGACTGTTTATAACGTAAGCACAATTTAACGGAATGACTACTTAAGTCATACTTGAGTTTGGATGAATTCGGTTAGGTATACATGTAGTACACGGAAACGTCAGCGAAACTCTAAATTTCATTTATTACGGTGTCATGTCTTAAATTATTTTAAAAGAAAAATCAAAACTGGCGACCCTCAGTTCGTTTTCTTCTATTTCCATGGAAACATTAAAAGGTTTCGAATAATAAACTGAAACTTAAACAAGTCTCGTGCGCAGACTACGGTTTAGTTGTTGAAGACCGCATTTTGCAACTCATGCGCAGATTTTACCGATCTCTCTAATGAACGGTTGTAAAGATCATTGATAAAAAATAAGATATATGCTATTTTTATAAAGCGATTATTAAGATCTCTTTCCTAAATATATACAAGGATTTTCAGTTTTTTTTAAATCTAATTTTGCCAATATTCTTCACTCTTTCGTGCCTCCGGAATGTCCCGTCTCGCAAAGGAACTTTTGTGGTAATGTTCCTTTATTTAATTTTTTTTTCAATACGTGTATTCGTTTCTGGGTTTTATATGTGTCTACGGTCTTAGAATAGTAACCACTTAATGTTTATGCTAAGTATTTTAATAACATACAGCTTTTTAATAGAATATATTGTTATCGACACAACAGGTTAGGCATAAAATATACCTATTTCGATGTTATCCCCTTTCTCAATAACCAGAAAAAATTAAGCAAACAGAACAGGGTTGTACTTTACGACCAATTCTCATACGCAAAAAAAACATAAACCGAGAAACAACATACTATACATAGATAACGGGCATATGTAAAAAACGATAGCAGTAGTGAATCTCAGTAAGCAATTAATTGCGACTCACTGGACCGGTACATTAACTTAATTACTTAACAACGAGTAATTTTAACAGCCGTAGCACTTACATTATTGCACACTTATATCCACGACGCTTCCATTAACGATACATTATGCAACGAAGATTTTATTACATCTTTATGCTTAATTTACCTGAAGAGATTTTAAATGGCTTTAGTGTTGAATTATTAAGAACTGGGCCGCAGATTTCTGTATCTTTTACAGAAATCTTTTTTTTTACTTTTTTATGATCATTGACCAATCTAATAGGCAAGTAGGTGATGAGCCTGCTGTGCTTGACACGCCGTCGACTTATTGGGTCTAAGACAAGCCGGTTTCCTCACGATGTTTTTCTTCACCTTTCGGGCGAATGTTAAATGCCCTGATAGAAAGAAAGTCCATTGGTGCACAGCCGGGGATCAAACCTACGACCTTAGGGATGACATTCTAAGGTCAGACTGCTCTCACTGAACTTTGCGTTTCAATTAGACAATACTTGTAGGTTAAAAAGATTGAACTACTGGGCCCTTACTATTTTAAGTAAATAATGTCGGTATTGGAAGTAACTGAGTAATGGTTCTGGTGTGGTAAACACTCATCAATGCAGACGTGTTATGGGTATTGCCCACTTGATTATTAGGTGATTCTCAGAGATTTCAGTATGTGTTACGACACTATACCACCTAGATTATAAAATATGCAGGTTATTAGAAGGTAGTAGGGATAACAAGACGGCTATATATATCTGCACTGGCAGGTGGTAGGCTTCCAGTAGGTAGGCATGTATGCATGATGATGTATGCTTGTAAATATGTATGTGAGACGTAAATACAGACGGTATAAATGGAAGTCGCACATAGAACAAATTAAAAAAAAATATTTACTTGATTACTTAAGTTTGAAAAGAATATAAGCAGTTATTGTAAGTAGATAGTTTTGTGAGTAATATGAGCAGGGATTCGTCGTCACAAATTGTTGGCAGTGATTCATCATTTGTTTTGGCTATGAAAGTAAAACTCTAATACAGTTACGTAAAACTTGCTTACTTTTATGTTCTACTTTCATTTGTTTTTTATTACAGACTAAATCTTCTTATTCTTTATCTTTAAAGAAAATGAACGATTGTTTTCCTAAAAGAGATAATAATAATATTAATAATCTAGTTGCGCTACAACCCCTATATGGGTCTTGGGTTCAGGTTTCATTCATTTCTATGATCATTTTCATTTTTTACAGTCGAGTGATAAGCAACATATACCTGAGACGTGTCGTCAATTTTTGGGTCAAAGAGATGTTGGTTTCCTCGCGATGGCCACCTTCACTTACTGAGCCAGTGTTAAATGCTCATATAGAGAGAACAAATCAATGGTGAAACGTGAATTTTTTTTAAACTTATAATACAGATAAAACACAAGTTGTAATGGTTGAAAGGTTAACTAAATTTAACAATGAGGTAAACTACCTGGGAACTATGCAATCTTTAGATTAGATTTGCATTTTTGACATACCTAGGTTTACACGACTAACCTTGGGATTTTGTATGATTGCTGTTATCATTAACAATCAAACTTGTGAAATCTGGAGTGTTATAACCACATTAAAAAAAAAATAGTCTGTATCGAAAACTTTAGTCTAATGTTTCTTAGGAATAAATATAAATCACATATTAGTTGTGTAATAAGACTTAGAAATTATCATGGGGAACTATAAGTATAGCTACACATTTTTCTGTAATTTCTTACATAACATTTTTTATTACCTTTCAAATAAAGGCCTACTAACAACTTTGCTATACAAATTAGGCTTATACTTATACTTTTAATTCTAATTAAAAGCTCCAAAAATTCGAAAAACATAATAATTATTCTTCTTGTATTAATTAAGCTTTTTATTCTTAACAGTTAAAGCGCAGCAATTACAAGTTATAGTTAATGAAAACACGAATGTGAACGTACGTTAATGCACGGTTAAACACGCCACTTTAACTGTTTGTTATACATGAACGCTTATTTGTAGTATTCATAATGACCGTATAAATATTTTACGGTTAAAATCATATCAAAGTTTAATTGCCTAATTAAATAGGTAAAGGAAAACTAACATGATGAAATGTTTAAAATATATTATAACAACAAACTCTGGTCTACGTAAATAATTGACGATATGAAAATATAGATTTTTATTAATAAAGTGGTTTGTTTTATAGATTCTAGAACAGTAGATAATATATTTTTTTTAAATCATATTAATTACAAAAAAGTAATTAAAGCTTATGTACAATTTACAATTTAAACTGATCTTGACATTTTCAAAATATATGACTAACTAGCAAACTCGGCGAACTCCGTTTCGCCACCAGATGGCTTCGTTTTATGTAACATTTCGTTTGGTGATCCCGCTTTTCTATTGAATTTCTATTGATTTTTCCTGAATTTTCTTTGCTATAAACCTCACGGAGCCCGAGACCTTTCCAACGAATGCAAAACCGTGGAAATCGGTTCGTGCGTTCTGGAGATATAGCGTCAGGAAGGAAAACCCGACTTATTTTTATATAGTAGATTTATAACGAAAAAAGTAATAGGTGACCACTACTGTACTCTCACTATTAAACTATCACTTTGTCATACGAAAGATTTAAACATATTTCATGGTATCATTATAATTGCTGTTTATCGTGACATACAGGCTCATCGAGAATGCTCTGTGCTACGAGAGCTACGGACCTCTACGATTATAGCAATCACAGCATCGGGTATTAAGTGCCTCTTGCTTTGTATTGCATAATTATATATTGTTATTCTCTGTCCTCACCACATTAAAAATGTCCATATGACCAAATCAATAATATATACCTTTTAATTAAAAAATCTATTCGTTTTTATATGAATTTGACAACAGCATTCGAGAATAGTTTTTAAGACATGAATAATAAAATAAACGAAAACCATACATGTGTCTAAAGATTACAGAACAAGAAATAAAATATTGATCTGATGAAGATTAATCGCTATATATACATCCTTCTAGTATAATAAATGCAACTTAATTCAACGTTTTACCTAAACACATAAAACGCAAGTTAAATTGCAGCGTTGAGAAGGGAATTAACTGAGAAATTGCAAGTGAATTCTTGAATGACTGTTAAGGAATTTAATGACATTAAACTACAATTCAAATGAGAAAATCCTGGAGAATAAAAATATAATAAATATTGTATATTGTTAATCTAAAATAAGTTTATATTGGTTTGAAAATAAATCAGAATGAAGAACCCAAAGACCAAACTACATAGATTTGTGTATATGTTAAAGATTAGTAAACATGCACGAAAGTGTACTTATTATGATAAATGGCATGCCAACGTTTGACGATATGTTATATGATATAACGTGTGTGCGATATACGAGTATGTTTTGATAAGTGAATAAGATTGACATTAGATTAAGGATGAAACATATAAATTTTTTTGCGAAACAGTTGCTAATAACATATAAATTTACTTGCAATTGCTTGTTATCTTTTATACTTTTATTGATTAAAATTTATAACGCATCTATATTTTCCTATTTTATATACATTATGTTATGAGTTGCTGACCTACTATTCTATATGAAGAAAATGCTGATATATATAGCGTATAATAAATAGTGGAAAAACAATAAAGCATCAACAATATTTGGAAGATTGGCAGTTGTCCAAAAATAGGAGCCTAAATGCAAACATTTTCCGCGAATCTTGACTTATTCTCAAGACTTTTCCGATATTAAAAAATGTCAAAGGCTTAAGGAAAATTTATTATACTTGACATCTAATATCATTTACCTATTTTAAACAATATCTTATTAATCGTGTTCGTATTTAATGCGTTACTACCGATCTATAAATTAACACATATCATAATTATTATTAAACATACACACAAGAACTAAACTTATCAAACTTAAAAGTACATAACTTATAAATGAACAACGTTAAATAAGTTATTACTACAAAAGCGGCCATAAGAAGCACTTCAAGAGTTTTGGCAATTTTGCCAGAACCATTATTTTAATTACAATTTTTTATTTAATTACCCATAAAATTAATTAACACAATATTGAAATTATCACTTGACTATAGGGCAGCAGCAGGGTCTACAAGATTTGTCTAAATTTTTTAATGCTGTAGGCACAATGTATTCTGTTCCTAAACTATTTAATCTCTACAGCGGTGATGTGGTAAACATGGCATCGTGCGAAACAAATTGGTAGTTACAGAGTACTGACGCAGGCACTGTTTGGTACGGGGCTCAGTTCAAAGTAAACTGAAAAGTTAAAATAAGATGGCATCTCCCAACAACAATATTGATGAGGCAGCACATCTGACCTACTAATTTTTAAAATAATTAAACGAAGATGCATATAAAGGGTTATATATAAGGTTTATTCTATTGCATTATATAACATTTATAGATACATATGTATCTTTCTTTAAATAACCAATCATGTAGTTTCTTCGTGTAATAATATATACATACCAAAGTGGTCTATTAAAGTACCTTTAATGGTTGATTAAATATTTTAATTGTATGTTTATAGAACTGCTACAAAATTTTATGACCGATTAACCAACATCAAATTAAAGGAAACATAGGAAAGATTTTATTTAGCATTTAATTACATTTCTATTGAAGTTTTCCCCGTTACTCATAAAAACTAAATCAGACTTAATTGAGATGGCACTCTTTTTACTACTGTTACGTCTCTTTGTCAAATATTTTTAACGTTGTTATGAAAAGTGTGCCATTTGCTTGATATTTTTATTATATTTATAGGGTTTTACATATTTATTGAACGGGTTAACTCTTAATTGAAGATTTCGAATACGGCTGTTGGCTTTGATAAATGACAGAACTTGGATATATGAAATAAAACAACGTAGCACACAAATTCAACCGAATACGTACAGTTTCAATAGTTTGTTAGAGTTATTGCTTTTGTCTCTGCAGGAAGTTGGCAACGCAGCGCAAAGTTTAGTTATAGTAGCTGCCAAACTGGTACAATAAGATAAATTAAATAATTAAGCTTTTAAATCGTTTGACATACTGTACTTTTGCTATTTTACTTACATGTTTGTTTTCTCAAAACCCCTTAACCCGAGTTCAGGCAAGGAGCTACTGTTCTATGTCGACCCTAGTCGTATATTAAAACAAGTAGGCCTGGCCTACTGTGCGTATTGACCTGAAACAATAGTTGTACGGTCATGGTGACTTAGCTACTTAGCACATGGTATAATCAAGAAGACTAGAACTCGATTCATAGTGATTTCGAATTGACAGGCAAAGGCAAATTATAACCAGACGCGGTAATGTCAGCCCCATGCTTATAGGGGCAATGAGACTTCAAGTAAAGTTAATAATAAATAAACTGTGTAAGGAGAAAAACACATGCATCGACATATGTGTAAACTACACTCGCAATAACATTACAGCAATCATTGGATTTATTTGAGGGGTTTACGTAAATCCCCTGAAAATCCCTGAAATATTCAAAATGGCCGCGTTTATGCCAATTAACGTATAGCCTACAATTTTGCTTCTCTGAATATATTTTTTCGAGATAATGTAATAAGCAAGCTTTTGTGTTAATGACGTCATTGTAAATGAATTTCAATAATACTTAAATTCTGTTGGGTTCGCGGAAAAACTTAATGTGGCTTAGAAAGGTGTATCAACCTATGGGTCTGCACTTATTCCTAACAGTGCAAAGTGTGTTTAAATATGTAAATTAAGGTGCAAATCTGTTGGCTGACCATTATATTAAATAAATAAGAAATATTATAACATTGGTCTTTCGATTACAAGAGTACTATACATTTAAATAAATTTTCTTTAGCCAGTCTTACGCGTACCTCAACTGCTTAGAGCACTCGAAGAGAGCTATAATATGTAAATAACATAATAAGCCTTTGTGAAGTTTTCTTCAAATATTACAAAGGCGGAATTTTTGTATTATTAATGAGTTTGCGATGACGACAGTATAGACGATTTTTTAATGAAATTGTATTTAAATGATAATATTATTAACACATTTACTAACAATTGATTTATTTCACGCTTTCCAGTGGCCTTGAAGTGTAAGTATTTAGAAATAAGTAGACTTTTCGATCTCTTAGATTACTTGTACTATCATTTAATTAAATGAGTCGATACTATCGTATTGCGATATCAGATATCTAATCGGTAATGGAATCTCTCTAAGCACTATTTATTTGGATCCAAGTAAATAACGGTAAACAGTAGAAGCTTTTCTAAATTAATGTGATTTATGTATATTGGAGATTATTTTTTTCTCCTTAAGAAAACAATTGGAGGCCTTACGGCTACTTAATTATCTTTTCCAAGTAACCTTTATAATGAGCTTAAAAATAAAAGGGAAGTGAAAAAATCGTAAAATGTAATGATGTAGCATAAAAAATCAGTCATTTCAATACAAGGCTTTAGATACGAGTACAACCGTAACAGGGTAAAGTAGAGTGAAAGAATGATAGCTATAATATTTTTTTATTGAAGTGAAACTTCTTTATCGAGGTTGGAAAAAAATTTAGTGTAACATTTTTTCGTTATGCATCACATTTTTCGGTTACGCGCCATGTTGCTTTTTGAAGTCAAACTTCTTTATCGGCGTTGGAATGAAACTTCTTTATCGACGTATGGGAGAAATTTTATAGCAAATCGCCACGTTTTTCAATGATAGTAATAATTTTATTACAATTAATGAAATTCTATAATAATCTTCGTAGTAATAAGGTAAAATGAAATATTTGTATTCATGTCTATGATAATAAAAGCCTTTTGTTAAACTTTATCTAATTTAACGAATTTCTCTAAAGTTGCATATAGTAGATCATTTTTCGAAAAATAAGATCATAAAGAAGTTTCACTTCTTACGTGTGTACACCTAGTACACGCACAATTTATTTGTAATTAAACACAGATGACAAAATAGTCAGAGATACAGAGGTGCCAAATATATTTTGGACGCAACAATTATAGAAGAGCTTACAAAAATTAAAATTCTAATTAATAATACCGAGAAGACTTTTTAGAAGAAAAAAATGGATAATCCATACTCAGTCATTAATTTAGACTTAAAAGTTGCTTAAATTATCGAGTAGAGATTTAAATAAAATACAATACATAGTACCACCAAACCTTGTTTGATTATATCTTAAATGAAATACTCATTGAGACCGTTTAATCCATTTCCGTAATTGGAAAAGTTATCTTTATGTAAGCATTTTTATCTTCAGACTATCTCGCTATTGTTTCCGCAACATTGTTTTAAACTTTAAGTAATTTATATTACGAACTAGTGGCTAATTGGGTAGAGGGTACTGTCGGGATAAATGACTAAGTTAGTGGAAAGCTCTTACCGTCTCTGTTAAAAGTTAAAATGCCCTAAGTAAATTTGAGCAGAATATATCCTTTGTCTATAACTATGTGTTGTATGCAAATAGGAGAAGAAAAGTTACTTAATGCTCTTCAGAGATAGATAGAGAGAGAGAAAATATACATTTCAATGTATAAAATAGTTCAATTTCTATTTAGGTTTTATTGAGTAGTTTTGTTAGGATATATTATATTGCTTTTAATCTTCACAAAAGAACAAATGCCGAATACTTGGTAACCAAATAGAAGTTATTGTCTTCAACCAATCTTATCATTTCAGATACAGACAACCAGCGCGTGATCATTCACGTAAAGGACGTGAACGATGAGCCTCCATACTTCATCAACCGACCGCTGCCAATGCAGACTGTGGTCCAACTCAATGCGGCCCCCAACACACCAGTCTTTACTCTTCAAGCGAGGGATCCTGATACAGATCACAACATCCACTACTTCATAGTCAGAGATAGAACTGGAGGGAGGTTCGAGGTTGATGAGCGGTCTGGTGTCGTCCGTACGAGGGGAACTGATCCATTTCAACTAGACATGGAGTATGTGCTGTATGTGAAAGCGGAAGATCAGGTAATCTGTTACACTTTATTCGTGTAAAAATATAGTGTGAAGAATATGAATATGGTTTGCTGGAATTGGTACTACCACGAATGTACCTACGCTATAAATGCCCCAGGTTGTCGCTTTATATTTGCGTTTACGCTAACATCGCTTATCTTCAATTCTTGTTCATCTATTACATAGTTTTTAGTGCCTCTTGAGGTTTCATATATGATAAAAATCATGTCGTTAGACATACTTGAATACAATGATTAATGTATTATCCAGAAATCATAAATTTGAAATAAAATACTCTACAAGTCTACAGGCATGGTCACTGGCTTATTCATAGGGCACGCAAAATGTTGGTACAGTTGTACAACTTTAATTCTTCAAAAAAATATTTGTTTTTTTTATAAAAATGCTAAAATTTCTGCTTTTGATCCGGTAAAAGTGATTTCATATCAACTTTTTTTACTATTGTACTGGTGTGGTGATAACATATTTTAAATATTAGTAAAAAAATATACATTTTATTTCATTAATACAAATTATTTGTATTAAGTTACGCTGTTAAGAGAGTTCGATGACTGAACATTTTCCAGAATAAATAAAATTTCTTTGATTGAAATAAAATAATTTCAGTCTGGAAAGTTTTGTAGATGTATATTTCATGAGCTGGTTCATCGTTAAAAATGTTGAAATAACTTTTTAGCCTGATAATTTCAAAGCGAAAAAAAAAACAAAAGAAGCTGTTTTTATTATCACTTTTTATCGACGACAAGTTGTATGTGCCTCGGCAATGTCATTGTTTTCCCAATAACCGCTAAAGCATTTTGTGCAATTTTCAGAGTGGTCGTGTAGATGAAAGGCGGTTCCAGTCAACGCCCGAAGAACGGCTTAGCATAGTTGGAGGAAAGCGAGCCCCACAATTCTACTTGCCCAGTTATATTGCGGAAAATCAGAAAAAAGATTCAGAGTAAGACGTTATTAATTATATTAAACTATACTTTTAACCTTGCAAAAAATTAGGTTACAAGCCTAACTTTACATAATATCTAGTGAACACTGAAAATGTTTAGAAAATGAAAAACGGCTTAATGTAGAAAGTTGCCAATACTTTTATTGTTTTTCGAAGTAATCTCCGTTCCTTTCTACACATCGTCGCATTCGAGTGGTTCCACCACTGAGAAAAGCAGTGGGCCCATTCTTCCTTAGGGGTCTCTTCTATGGCATTTTCGTACACTTTTACCTCATCTTCAGGGCTCGTAAAGCGAATACCACGAATTGTATCTTTAGTTTTGGGTTCATAGCAATATATCCAGCTTTCATCACCTGTGACGAGCTTATCTAACATTTGGCGATACCAATTCATGCGAAGTTGTTTCTGGTCGTCTGTTACAGTATGGGGAATCCATCCGGTACAAAGCTTCCTGACCCCTAAATGTTAGTGTAATATTTTTTGAACTTGACTCATACCAAAGCCTAGGCTTGCTCGTATCTGCTGATAGGTCACTCGCTTGTCTTCCTCTATCATGCGTCGCACAGCACTGATGTCATCTTCAGTAGTAGCAGAGATTGCTACGTCCATGCTTAGCCTCGTTAAACCAATTGTTAATAGTGGCACAAGATGAGGCTTCATTAAGAAATGCTAATCGCAGCCTATCACAACTTTGTTGTTGAGTAAGCCCACAACGAAAATCATAATAAATAATTGACCGAAAATTTTCTCGCGTCAGGTTTATTTTCACGTGTTACAAGAGTTTTAGATTTGCCGCTAATTCACAAAAACAAATGACAAATGAATGCAATATACTACATTAGGTTACCAAAGAGTTCTAAAATTTAAATTAAAAAAAAGTTTTCATTAGCAATGTTTCTTACTGGCCAATTCTAAACATTTTCAGTGTTACCCACGTAGTTGTGTGTGTAATGTACCATGTATCGGAGTGTACCATATCATTTTACTGGTCAAATGTATACTAGATACATACTTCAAGCTTAAACTGGGAGTACACTACACTTTATTAAAGAGCTAAGCCGTGGGCAACACAAAATCCGTTATAATTTTAAAATATTCAGTATTCTATCCAATAAACTAGTAGATGGACGAATAATCAAAAAGTATTCGTCTATTATAAACATAAACGAATTAGTTTTCACGTTTTGTTTATTAATTTAGATGCACGTCTTCTCACCATGCTTAAAATATCATCATATCTTTTCAGTATAATTTCGGTGAAAGCGAAGTCATTTGCTGACCGTGAAATCCGTTACACGCTGAAGGCTCAGGGGCAAGGAGCAGGAACATTCAACATTGGCCCTTCATCTGGTATCGTGAAGCTCGCTAAAGAATTAGATTTCGAAGACCTGAGACAACCGCACGTGTACTCTCTAGTGGTCACCGCGACAGAAGATTCTGGAGGATTTTCCACGTCTGTTGATGTAAGTTAATTTAAATAAAGCTAAGATTTATAAACATAAAAACGGACCGTTAGAGTTTTTTTTTGCGATACAACTAATGCCATCTAGGAGGGATTGCATGACTTATAAATGAGTTCGTCGTGTTGAAATAGTTTATTGACACTACACTAGATGGCGCTTAAGGAATTCTTACTCTTGTTTCAAATAATAATAATAATCCAGTGGCGCTACAACCCTAAATGGATCTTAGATTGTATCTATTTCTTTGATAATTTTTATTTCATAGACAAGATCGGCCTTCTATCCGACATATGCCGTCGATTTTGTATATTTGAGTCTTGCGGATTTCCTCGCGAATCAGGATGTTTTACTTCACCGTACAAGCGAAAGTTATATGTGCACAGTAGACAAAACGTTCATTGGTGCACGGCCGGGGATCGAACTTACGAGCTCAGGGATGAGAGTCGCAAGCAACTCGGACAACACTATTCAAACATAATTTATAATTAATTAAATAATAGTTGTTGCACTTGAGCAGATTCTTTAGAACTGTGAGTGTACAGTTTATCATTTTGCTTATTGTAGTGTTCTACAATCATGATTTTTCATCGGTAAAGAGGATATTTCTGTGCTTTTCACCAGCGTATCGCGACACAAGGCGTTTCAATGTATCCTCTCTCTTTAATTGTAAATATTGATTTAGGGGATGTCCTGTATATCGACGATAAGCACCGAGCTTCAGGTCTTGTTTTATAATACGCGACAGAGTCCTAGCGGGAATCTTCATTTATATAAGATTGTTTGCTCCTAATAGGGTTTCGACGAATTCTGGCTTTAACAGCATTAACAGCCTTTGTAGTACTAACAGCGCGCGGTCGCCCCGATCTTTTATGGTCTTCGACAGATGAAGTGTTGTTGTATCTCTTGATAGTACGATATACGAACATACGGCAGATACCAAGCTTTGGATGTGTCTGGAATTTGACCGACAGCTATTCTCTAACTACCATAATTTGATAATGGACACGAAAATCTATGTGAAAAAGTTTTTATGTAACAGTAAATAAACACTAGTTAGATACTAGGCCAGACTAGTTATAATTCTCAAATTTAATATTTTTGTAATAAATTTATATTTATTTGGTCATAATTTTCCATGTTAATTTCAGTTAACAATACGCGTCTCTGACGTCAACGATAACGCTCCCAAGTTCGAGTTACCAGACTACCAAGCACACAACGTCGATGAAGACATTCCGCTGGGCACAAGCATCCTTAAAGTGAAAGCTATGGACGCTGACTCTGGGAAGAACGCTGAGATTGAATATTTAGTTTCAGGTAACCGTGATACTTATTATAAGCAATATAATTACAATAAGCAATATATCAGCCCAAAAACGTAACCGTTCTTATAAATAAACATCATCATTGTTACGTATGTTACATATATTAATGTTACATATATTAAGTTTGTTATTAATGCAATACAAATACAATTTATTACATATTGAATTCAAAACTGAACACTAAAGTTAGACCGACTAGGTGTCACTAATCATTTGTATTATTCACAATATAATATAAAAACACCTTTTTTACCCTAAAATATAGATTTTTTAACCATTTTTTTGTATTCTAAATGCATACTTTATTATTTTCAGATGATCACTTCAGTGTCGATTCAAACGGTATCATCACTAACAACAAGCAGTTGGATGCTGACAATAACAACGCTTACTACGAGTTTGTGGTAACTGCAAAGGATAAGGGAGAACCAGCAAAAACTGGAACTGCTACAGTTAGCCTAATGTAGATGAAAATGCAGGTCCCAATACTTTGGTCACCACTGTTGTTGCGTCAGATAAAGATGGGGATAATGTTCGCTTTGGTTTCGTCGGAGGTGGCACAAGCTCAGGCCAATTCGTAATTGAAGAAATAACTGGAGTCATACGATTACATAATAAAGCTATATCGTTGGACAGAGATAAGTATGAACTGAATGTCACAGCTTTGGATGACGGCGCATGTTGCGTTAACGGCGATGCGACCATACACACGTCTACTGCAGTCGTCGTTGTATTTATAACTGATGTAAATGATAACAAGCCGATTTTCAAGGATTGTCCAACGTATTTCCCTAAAGTCGAAGAAGGTGCACCGAATGGTAGTCCTGTGATAAAAGTACACGCCACGGACGAAGATAAAGGAGTTAATGGCCAAGTCAAATATTCCATTGTACAGCAGCCTAATCAAAAGGGTACAAAATTCACGGTTGACGAAGAAACAGGCGAAGTGTCCACGAACAAAGTGTTCGATAGGGAAGGGGATGATGGGAAGTTTGTTTCAGTTACAGTCAAAGCTACAGATCAAGGCGACCCATCGTTGGAAGGAGTCTGTTCTTTCACCGTTGAAATCACCGATGTTAACGATAATCCACCGTTGTTCGATCGACAAGTAAGCACTTGTACATGCATGATAGCTTAGAATTTCACACTTATGCTTTTTGCACTCTGTCCTTTCAACATGCAAGTTGAAAAACTTACACAATATCTTATTGCAGAAATACGTCGAGAACGTAAAACAAGATGCTAGTATAGGCACAAATATCTTAAGAGTATCAGCATCTGACGAAGATGCTGATAATAATGGAGCGATCGTTTATACTTTGAGCGCTCCTTATAATCCGGCTGACATAGAATACTTTGAGATCCAACCTGAATCAGGATGGATAGTCTTAAAGAAACCGTTAGACGTAAGTATGCTCTCTGGTTGAAGTAACGTGTGGATTGTGATAAGAATGATGCGTGAAAGAGTAACTTTACTAATATTTGGTGGATGAGTGCTACCTAAAGCCTTAGGATTCAATTGGCACCTAATTTAAGTTTTTACATGTAAATAGTTCTAAATTGCTGCTGTAAATTGCTGTGGAGAGTAAATCCTGGCTATGAGGAGTAGTTGTCCATTGCGGCCGGCGTCCGGCGCCAGGCGTCCGACGTCCGGCGCGCTTGTTCCTCTTGCAGCACAATTACTTTCATTTGCCGCCAGCGCCGGCTCAGCACTCGATCTTCGTTAAGATTTATTTCGCACCACCATCTTGCATTCAACTTCTTATTGATAAAATACGACTTGTGTATATTACCTATGAATTAACAGCTGTAAATATTTCACCATAAACCTGTGTTTAGTTCTAAAACATGTACAGTTTCTGTATCAGCACTTCTGTATATTTCGCACCGAATAGTTTTGGGATTTATAGTTATTTTTATAATTCAGAAATTATTTAAGAAGCTTACGCTTTTGACATACCTACCATTATTGTATGTATGTACATGTTTTGTTACTAATATCCGACACAGTCGCAACGCTAGAGACAGTTCGAATCTGTCCTATTTTCAACCATCCAATTTATTAATGCTAGACGACGCTCATACCACGTGACCACCACAACTTAATATTCATAATACTAATTTTTTACAGGGTGCGAGTGTATATTTTGATATGTATATAATATGTAATTAATATTAGATATAACTGAGATAGCCAGATCGCCTTCGGGCAATTTGGCCATCTGACCAGTTGTGACATTATTTCTTCTGTGAAAGGGGCAACGTTAACCAATCGAAATTTGTACAGTAAACCGTAACGTCCACCGTTTGTAATATATTCATTACAATGAGTGTCGTTTTGTTGTAGTCGTAACGAGGTCATTAAACTTGTTTATGACAACCTGACCTTTCCGCCATGTCTTGTATGCAGAGCCGCATGCATTGCCTGCTTTTGTTCAGTTCTTTGATTTTTTAAGATTAGTTTAGTTGATTTATTGTATAAAGTATTATTAATGTACAGTTTGTCTTTATCCCTATTGTACAGACCGGAAATTGTATAATACGGTAAACATTATTTTTCCGATTTATTTTCCTGCACCCTATATTGGCTAAATAAGCATTGTAAGCTAGCACGAACGAGCTCTCAGAGTGGAAGAGGACGTCGCGAGAGGATTTCTACTTGTTAGTGGTTTCTAGTTATTTCTGATATTGTTTTAGTTTGGCTTACTGAGTGGCAGAGTGACGGCTGGATGTTGAATTTAATTATTAATTTCATAAAAAAATGATACAGAGACAAACAATAATAATGAAAGAGGATACTTAATTTTTTTTTATTTTGATTGTTTATTAGCAACGATAATTATGTGTTTATATTTGAGTTGTTTTGTTTTGTTTGTCCCCGCTGACCTCTGACCCGTGTATCTGTAGCGGGACAGGTATCGCCTGCGCGTCCGCGCCTCCGACAGAGGGGACCCGCCGTCCTCCGCAGACGTGGACGTTGAATTAGACGTGGTAGACAGGAACAATAAACCTCCCATCTGGGACATGTCCACGTATGGCCCCGTTCACATCAAAGAGAATGTCACAGTGGGTACCGTAGTGACCAGTGTGAAAGCCAGGTTGGTATGAGGCGCAGCGGGCCTCCGGGCCCGCGGCCTTCACTCCTTAACACTACTAACGACGTGGTTTTGTTTCCATCGACTCTTTCCCGATAGCGAGAGACGTACAAGTTGGAGGCTATGGCCCAAGACAAGGGCTTCCCGCCCTTGTCCAGAACCGTGGAGGTCCAGATAGACGTAGTGGATCGCGCAAACAATCCCCCCGTTTGGGACCACACAGTATACGGCCCGATCTACATTCGAGAGAATATGCCCGTCGGTGGCAGAGTGGTGTCCGTTAAAGCAAGGTGCGTGTACACTCGCGGGCACCGCACGCAGCCCTCGCACGCAGGCCGCGCTATTCACTTCTATGGTCTCGGCCGCTGTCGGTACTCATTGTACCACCACAAACGTATCTGACCCAGGGCTAAAAACTAAAATTAATCTTAAAAGTAAAACGAATAGGATGATATCGTCAACAAAGCTCCTTTACAAGGTCAAATAAGTTCGTGGTACTATTTACGTGTGACAGTGGTGACGGCCTAGAAGCACGATGTTTGCGCGTGACCTCATGTGTCCGTCATTTGCCTTACACAATTGGTGATTTGTGAACTGGAATTTTCTAAAAGCATTTTCACGAGCGCATGATCAGATCTAAATTCTGGTACACCATTGCATTACGGGCTCACCGCTTACGTGGAATGGGGATTGTGCTCAAAAATGTCTTGTTATTTTTTGAAATAGCAAGATATTTTTGAGTATAACTGGTAGGTATTTTAGACATCTGTGTTTAATGTACTATGCATGTAGGCTGAGTTTTTGCATTAATTCAAGTTTCAGTTAAATTGCAATTCAACACAGTTAGTCCAGTCATTTTATTTTGTTTTATTCAACGTTCATTTAAAATCATTTTGTGATGGTCAAGCTAAAGAGTAATAAAAATAACTTCATCGTAACTATATCGAGTAAAAATAGTAAATTCTTATTCGCCTTACCTATACGGGAGGAAAATAAAAAAAAATGATATTTCAAATATAAAAACAATATTACATAGGGATCGTCGGCACATTGCATTTTGAAATTGCAAGATATGCGAATAATTTCTTGGCAGTGTGCATTGCATCCATCACATAGTGTCGGTCCATGGTTCACATCTATTGTCTATCTGTTCATCCTAAACCACATTTTCAACTTACATGATTATAAGACAAAACCAATACCTACTAATACACATAATACTAATTTTATTTTTAATAAAATTCGTTTTTATTTAATTTTTAACATAAAATTTTTGAATTACTATTGTTCATTGTAGTATTCACAGCAACTTGAATCGACTGACCGTGATTTTTGTTCTGATCCGAATGAAATAGGATAAACTAATTTTTGTAAAGAATTTTAGTTTAAAAATCACCACATTTTTAATACTTTTGGGCAGGCAATATAGCAGAACAGCTCATAACCAAAATAATTTCATGAATAAAAACGAAGTTTATTTTTTAAATAGGTTTTCTTATAGATTTAGGATTCAAGTATAATTTCCATCTTTAAGTATTGAAATACAAAGGCAAATATGTAATAGATATACATTTAGAAAACATATTATATAAAAATTTACTTAAATATATATAAACTGCACTAAAATATCTTGATGATGACCATGCAGTTTAGTAAAATTTTTAAACAGAGTAAACTAAATATGACTATTTTTTATTGCGTAACATTCGCTCGAACTTTGAAGGAAAACATAGTCACGTGTGTCAGGCACAGGAGGCTGATCATCTACTTGCCTATTAGATTAACAAACGACATGAAACATAGAGAAATCTGAGGAAATTTACAAAAAGGTTGTAGGGCCACTGATTTATTAATTTACTTATCAATACATATATAGTGTTATGCGAAGTTAAACAGACATATTGCTAAGTATATATCACAAAAGTATATTATTGAATAGCACTGGATTACCATGAAGTACGACAAAGGCGTTAGCAGATAAAATTCTAGTAGGTAACATTATATTCAATTATGGACTGAACTTTCGCGACCGAATTTTCACCTTACTAAATCAGACTTACATTGTTTTAACAAAAGCACTGCTCCGCCTCTTTATCATAGCTTAATCTCTTGAGAAATTAATAATAATAATTGGAATACGGTATACAAGTTGGTTAAATAGTCATATAATCCTTACACGGATTAATTAGTTGTGACTAAGACACATAATCGTGTGAAATAGCGTATGTCTGTTTTAAATCACATTTGCGTTAACAAAGACCTACATATTTGCCTTTGTTTTTCGTAGCGATAGAAGAGATTGCTTCAAATTGAATTGCCGTATGTAAACAGAAAGATACCGAATCAAGAGAATAATTGATTCCTTACAAGTTTTATTTAGATTCAATGTTGTATTGTGTTCTTAGATGTCTCGAAGATAAAGGGGTTTGTCGACTATATTGTGATGTATGTTTTAGCTCCGGCATTGAAAACAACCCAACCGTGTTTTACCGGCTGATGCCCGGCTCCACGGCTCAAACGAACAAATTCCACACTTTCTATTTACAACAAAGAGCTGATAATGGATTTACTTGGGCCGATATTAAAGTGAATCAACCCTTGGACTATGAGAGCATTAAGGAATACAATTTGACAATACGAGTCGAGGTAAGGCGTCTTTGAAATCGCGGGCGCGAAAACTTAATATTTTTATGTGATTTTCATTTATCTGTTTCTATTTGTGTAACAAAAATATGTATGCTTAGTGCCATTCTACTTGCTTAATAACGCTATAATCAAGGCCTTTAAGATCGTAATATACATCGATCTTCATTTATATTTAATTGTTGATGTATCAGTAGTGAAAGGAAGGCTTACCATGTACTTGTGGATTGATTAAAATAGTTATATACAAAAAGTTCGTTATCTTATATTATTAAAGAGTTGTCCTTGTCATTAGAATAATTTGGGCCTAAGGATTATTTGTATTAAATAATGTATTATATCCAGAACAACGGAGCGCAGCAACTAGCCTCGGAGGCAACAGTATACATTATGCTTGAAGATGTCAACGACGAGATTCCTTTATTCACTGAGCGAGAACAAGAGACTGTGCTTGAAGGGGAACCCATAGGTACCAAGGTCACGCAGGTCAACGCTATTGACAAAGATGGGACTTTCCCTAATAACCAGGTTAGTTTTAAGATATAAGGCTACTTTCAGTTATACTACCGTAATCTTAATTATCTTCTAATATGTCAGAAAGACTGATAAAACACTAGTTAATTAATCACTTGGTGTTCGTAAGTATACATCTTTTGATTTAGTGAAGTAATCGGCGCCACCGTGTTGGAAGTAATAAATATTAAAAAAATATATAATCACCTACTCATGGCCTAAGAATCAAATATTACCTACGTATACAATATATGTTAACAAGGTCAACAACTCTTTTATATTATAGAAAGTTGCTAAAATGATCAAAGGGTAGTCGACGTATAATCCCAACTTCTATTGAAATGTTGCGTGTTGAATAAAAAATAATCAAGGAAAGATATTTCTTTCCTTGATTATTTTTTCAATTAAAACACGTAGATAGAGTTTAGAGTTTATAATCAAGTGTTAGACAGTTACGAAATTAAGTGCTGATTAGTTAACGACGGATGTAAAAAAAAATTAAAAGAAATATTTAATTTTAATTTACAGAAAATGCATTCAGATAGTAGGTAATATAAGTTTATAATTTATTCTCAAACTTGAGAATTTTTAGTTCTTAAAACCCTAAGTTATTAAAAACATCTCTTATTAAAAGTCTATTTCATTATTCACGATCGCAGGCTATTGATTTGATTTAGAACAAATAACGAAATGGACTCATAATACCACTACACATGTATCACATACAGACACACACATCACATATAGACACACACATCGCATACACATAAATAAACTAATCAAGACGTATAAAAAATCAAATCCAGTTACAGTTAAAAATTAGTACAAACTTTGAACTGAGCTCTCGTTGTCGGAAATGAAATAGTTGATTGAAAACATTAAGTAAAAAGCTTTCAATTCATAAGATAAATGTTTTTCTTCGTTACAAATGTAGTTTTCAATTTCAAGCGGTATTCTAAAGTAAACTATAATGTTTAATATATATGATTTTTAAATATATTTTTTTTGGTTTAAGAATTACTTTATTTCTCATAAGAATTGCATACAAAATTCACTTACTGAGAAACACATACTTAAAACTAAGATTAAAAATTATATAACAATAGTCTTTCGACCATTAAATTTATATATTTTTTTCCTTTTGTATAATTAAACACTTGGCTAACAATTTTTTTGTGATATATTAAACTTCTGTTTAGTCGTTCATGAATTAGTTAATTTTAGTTTTATTAAAGTTGATATAATAAGAGAACCTTATACAATTTAATTTAAATACGTAACTTAATCCACAATATAATAAATCTGTATTTCTTCCTTTGGCTTTCGTGTATATGAACAAAACTTTTTGCGGCCTTTTTAAACTTTTATCGTTTTACTCTGTAAATTTACATAAAACCATATTGATTTATACAACTTAACATTTTTTACACTACCTATTGGTAGAAATCGAACAGAAAGCCGTTCCCAACGAATGGGTTAATTTTTTAAGTTTATCAACAAACAACGACCGATATAATTATTTTTATAATATGAAAGGATATATGAAAATAAAAACTCAACAGATCTCATATGTTTCCATCTTCGACACCTAAATTTATAATCTTCATTTAAAAACGAATATAATCTTTACCAGGTGTATTACTACATCGTGGATTCACCGCGCAACGAAGGCAAGGACTTCTTCGAGATCAGCATGCAGACTGGAGAAATCTTCACGAAAGTGGTGTTTGACAGAGAAAAGCAAGGTGCCTACGCTTTAGAAGTAGAGGCAAGAGACGGAGCCCCCTCGGCGCGACCGAATTCAGAGAACCAGCCGAATTCAGGTGAGTCGAGAGCCAAATCTTTTTATTTAAACGAAAAGTATAGGAAAACATTCATATGTTAATCTAAGTACATTGTTATTTTACGTAACAACCACTTTAAAAAGCATAGTCTAAAAATGCAGTTAACAGTGTAAAATAATATTTATTTGAATGGGCCCATATATATGAATTAAATGTATTAAGTAAAGTCTCAATTATTTTTATACAAGAGCCATGAGGAATCACATATTACTAATACAACATAAATTGAAAACTACTTTTAGCAGTTTCATGTGAGTTATAAAGAATAGAATCTATTAATATAATATGTTATAGAAACTAATTTTCTGAAGTAGTCATGAATGGAATGTTGTTTGTGTAGTTCTCCTTCGAATAATTCACGTGTATTGTTGCCGTTTACGTATTTGCTACGAGGCCTACGCTAATGCTACGCACGAGGTAGCATTGTTTGAATTTTCGTTTGACGTGCTTTGCATAAGAATTTTGTCTGGGAACATTTGATAATACACTCATGCAATGAAAGCAAAACAATACTGGTACAAGATTACGTTACATAATTGTGCAACGTACCTCAACACAAAAGACGCGATTACGAGGATTAAAAGATTTCATCTTGCTAATATCGTATAATAAGCACAATTAGCTTATAATAAAACTGTCTAAAGATTCTTGATGCCCCGAAAGTTAAATTAAAATATATTTATAATCTGAAAGTTTGTGACTGGTAAACCAAAATAAGTGTCAAATTAGCATAAAATCTTCGCAGTCGTGAGGCAAAATATGCGCGAAAGGTTTAATAAAGGTCGAGAGAAGTCAACGTAAAGGAAAAACTTACTTTAAATATATGTATAAATGCCGACAGGAAGGTCTTAGAGTTACAAGCTGTCAGTAGCGCACGGTCTCGGCTTAATCACTTTGCGACCCGCATTCTAATGTACATTTTTTTTCTCTATTCAGCATCGTAAGGTTACCCGCGCTGTCGACTTTCTAAGCATTATTTAATTCTCCACCGACCCTTATCGCCGCAAATGTTGACAGTTAAACGAGAGTGTCATATTTCACAGAATTCTAGTCAATCGGAAATTGATTATATCAGTGCCGGTGACGGTATAAATTGTCCGCTCCAGGCCACGTCCTATTAGAGAGGCGTTCTAGGGTATCGCGTCATCGTAAATCAAGTATCAGGATAATAAACCGCCGCTGGCATAATCCCACTAAGCTTCTCTTCCTTGTATATGTCTCACAATAGTCTTGATCAGCTCAGTGCTTAGCACCTTACGATATACAATTTCCTTACATATCATGAATACAGAGAAAAGCATGTACTGTAAATCTATACGACCCAATAAAACCACATCTAACAGTATTCGATCGTAAAATGCATACCGTTATCTTTGTTTACTGCTGGGAAAACGAACACCGTGTGTTTGTCCACCGTTCCTTGTGTAGACAACAGCTGAAGGAAACAGTTTAAATTAAATTCAAATGCCACTTTATAAGGTTTCCTTAAAAATTATAATACAAACAAAAAACTCAGCTGACTTTAATTTTGATCATGTTTACAAAAGGATGTTTAGCTTTAAAATTTACTGTTATTTAATGGAAATGAAGTATCTGTGAGGCAGAATCACTTCACACTCTTTCACCTTTTCGTGTTCCCCATGTCCTACAATAATGCAATATATTCCGTCTTAATCTTCTTTTTTTTACTAGATAATTGCTGATTAATAGATAAATTAAATACAGATGTGTTGCAGAATCATTTGACACTCTCTTTCACCTTTTTGTCTTAACCATGTTCTACAATAATGCAATATATTCCGTCTTAATCTTCTGTTTTTTTTTACTACATAATTGTTGATTAATAGATAAATTAAATACAGATGTGTTGCAGAATCATTTGACACTCTCTTTCACCTTTTTGTCTTAACCATGTTCTACAATAATGCAATATATTCCGTCTTAATCTTCTGCTTTATTTACTAGATAATTGTTGATTAATAGATAAATTAAATACAGATGTGTTGCAGAATCATTTGACACTCTCTTTCACCTTTTTGTCTTAACCATGTTCTATAATAATGCAATATATTCCTTCGTCTTAATCTCCTAATTGTTTTACTAGACAATTGTTGATCAATATATAAATTGAGTTATAAAATGTATACATATAGAATATAGATAGAGGTTTATTAGAATGAAATAGTAGAAAAACTTTTTGGCTTGGAATATAGTTAGTTTTGCGTAGGGCCTATAAGCCACGTACCATTTCAGCATATTGCAGCACATTTGTGTCCGGAGCCCGATCGTGCCTGTTTCGCATACTGATTACGTCTGGAGGATAATAGTATGGGAAATAAAACTTCGGACTCGTTTCGAGCTATTAGCTATTTGGGGAAACTGATAAAAGCGGTCGTAAAAGTATTGTTCTTATTCGGAGGAGAGTATATGTTTGCAATTTTTTTCTACTGTGTAATGTAAAGTTATAAAATTAAAGTTCATAGACTCCTTCGTGCATTGAACTAATGTCCCAAGCTATTACTTGTCACGCTAAAAGTTTAGGTTTTGACTTTTGAGTGACTTCGTGAATTTTATCAATTGAAGGTTAATGATTCTTATTACATTACTAGCGGACCCGACAGACGTTGTCCTGTCTTAACTATGAATATTGATTTCAAATTGGTATAATTAATTAAAAAATATTTCAGAAACAAAATGTTTATTATTCTAATGCCTTATGTTATACAACATTCTTGGTTTGTTTTTCTGGCTCGCATATTATTATATTATCAATATAATAACTCCGATCGAAGCATTTATTTTAAACGATATTCATTTTTCTTACATCCTCTTTGACGATATTTGCAGCACGCATTCTGTCAATATTATGTCAAACGCCATAAGGTTACATCAAAAAGTTCGCATTGTATGGTGGTTAAGTATTCTTAAATTTTCTAATTTTCCGCGCAATTTTTTTCTTTTTTTCTTTTATAAGAACCTTCTCCTGACAATTGCAAACACAACAAAAAAAAATCAGACAAATCGGTCAAGCCGTTTTCATGTTATGTCGTGACAACGGAAAACGGGTTTCATTTTTATATATATAGATTCTATTCCATGATATTAGTTTTTGTATTTTATCGTTATTATTTCTTATAAAGAAAGCCAATTACATTTTAAAAAATTGTGGCCAGTGTACGTTTGACCTTTTATTTATCAGTTTAAGTCGCAATAACGTGTTTAATATATTCACGTAATTTTATTGAATAAAATAATCCGCATACAACAATTACGTTAACCAATTTTTACTTAGCAAACATTATTTAAAATGAAATCTTTTCCCTCTATAAAATAATTAAGAAATGGTTATATTAAGACTGTCTTATAACTGGAAATTGTGAAATTTTATAAGATTGTAAAAAATAATTAATTGCTCAGCTCACTTAAATTAAATATTTTAGAACGTGCTATTTCATTTTAATTTATTACTTACTGTGGCGACTGTGAAATTATTCGCGTTTTTATTTCGTCTTTCGATTCTGTTTTACTTTGGTCTGTTTGTTTACGGCTTACATAATTGACTGAGCGAGATATACGTTTTATGTTAATTAAAATTTTTATTGCTTTCCTGTTTTTCTTCTACTCTAATGGAGTAATTCAATTTATGTAGCTTATTTCTTAGATGTAAGTCTGTTGTGCGATGGATGTATTTTCGAGGAGAGGCCTTGAGGCCATTTTCAAAAGATGTAAATGTTATCTTGTATTCCAAATTTTGTATTAATTAGATGTTAATTTGTGGATTAAAAATTATCTCTTATAATTCACTAATTATCGTCCTTAATATCTAAGCTTCATAGACGATTCTGCTCTCCTAAATTTGAGTTTAGTTATATACGTATACAATATGAAAAATAAATTCTGGTTATTAGTTACAAACAATTTCGTTAATCTCACGTAAAGTCTAGATTTACAAAGTTTAATAGTCGGGGGACTAGATCGTATTTCGGTTCATATAATTGACTTTCATAATAGGTTTTGTTTTCTTACCACAAATAGTTTTTTATTATGATCTCGGCCGTCTAGACATTCTCAAATTTTGCTTTATATATTTGATGATGTAATTAAATAGACTACTCTGTGTACCTTGCATGAACCAATAAAATAGTAAAAATTTTTTTTTTTTTGGACTACTTTTGCGGGCCTCGTAGCCTAGCGGTCTTATTAAGTGGCAGCTAGGTGAGGGGTACCGGGTTCGATTCCCGGTTCGAGGGCAAGTTTTAATTTAATTTAAATTTGTTCTCGGCCTTTGGGAGGGTTGTGCGGTACCGGGCGAGTGCCTAAACCGTACATGGAGGACATGATCGAATTTCTAAGGCAAAAAGCACGAATGATAAAAATCTCATACTTGACGCTGGCTAATGCACAAACCGTGCCAGAGCCATAAAAAAAAAATATTTTTTCTGTGAAACAGTTGAATATCGCTCCGTGTGTGTATTCGGCACAATAGACCAGTCAGTCAAGACAATTAATTCATAATAATTCCAAAAGTTTTCAAATTTTGATGTAAGGTCGGGAGTGGTATTAAAACAAACTATACAATTTTGCAACCTGCTCTGCGGTCCGGAACATTGTTAAAAATAAGTTTTGGTCGTGAAAAAAATTACAAAAGTTCTGCAAACTTGGGGAAGTTTTCAATATAATATTTCATATCACGTATAAAATTTGCAACCAACCTAAGTGTACGGAACATTTTTTGTTATTAAAAATTAATGTTTTTCTTTATTAAACTGAAGGAAAACGTTCAAAAAGTTCTGCAAATTTGACAGATATATCGAAAATAAAATAAATAACAAAAAATGTTCCGTACACTTAGGTTGGTTGCAAATTTTATACGTGATATGAAATATTATATCGAAAACTTCCCCAAGTTAGCAGAACTTTTGGAATTTTTTTCACGACCATACAGCAAAAATTAATTTAATTGCAATTTTAACAATGTTCCGGACTGCGGACAAGGTTGCAAAATGAGATTTATTGTCGTCCCAATGTACCATTCACTTGACCGAAGTTTGAAAACTTTTGGAATTATTATCAAATTTTCGATTTCGAATGTCTATAATGACTGGTCTACAACAGAGAAGCACGAACATAGTTTGAATATAATTCTTGTAGTAAACTGTTTCGTTCCAAATGTCAAACATCATCGTTTTGACGTATACGAATACTGGACGAAACTATTGCAAAGACCCCTGAACGTATATCTCGTATTAATAACTCCCTGAGAGAACAGAGCATTGTTTTACAAAATCACGACTGTAAAATGGAGCCGTGTTTCTCCAAGTCGTCTATTTCAAGTATTTCCAATTACTTGGGCTTAGAGAAGCACAATGTCGCCAAGTGACAAAGCAATATTCCCGTGGTCTGCGGGAACTTCGTGGCCTACATTTAACGCAGCGCCCTCGAGAATTTGTGATGAGGACTCGCCCGAGTGCACTGCTGAGGATTACTGCCACAAACTTCTAAATATTACCGTTTGCTTAAGCTTAACGGCTTGAGGTTACGATTGTTTTTTACTATCACTTCCTTCTTTATTCAAAATCGTCATTCGTTTATATATCTCATGACATGACAATATGATCCCTCGCTTCTATAGAAACATGCAGTATCGCTTATGAACGTTACTTAAGATTACGGTCCAAACAAAATCTCGCTTTGAAAAGCAAAAAAAATCGGTTCTCTTAAATGAATAAAAAATATGATTTTTGAACTAGACCTAATCCATTTTCTTCTTAGGCAACGCCCATTTAACTATTTTTAGCTTCTCTAATACACCTTTACAGAGCGTTTTAGATGTCATTGCATCCGGTTGTCCAGTAAATTAACTCGAGAGATTTATAAGGGCCATGTAGGCGTTAAGTGACAAATAACTGTATAGGGAAGGAATTTTCTTAAAACGCCAGCTCGACAAGAGGTTTTATGGTGCTATAACACCGCTTTGTCCCATAAAAAATCACCTCACTTGAATGAGTTTTGTCTTTAATACTTGTAATACGTTTTAATCGTGACTAGTATTAAAATTGTAATACTATTATTTCAAGTTTCGCATCAAAAAACGGGCAAAGCTATCGTATCGAGGAGCTGTTTTAATTAAAATAGAACATCGGTCCGTTGGAATGGCTCGATTTCGCTTGTTCGCCCGACAGACAGTTCAATAAGGGACAGAGGATGCTAATTAAAAACTCTAATAACAATTAATTTGTGACAACAGTGCTAACGACGAAATTGCCCCGTCTCTGTTATGACAACACTACTTCACGTAATTGTTTTTAGATAATTTGATACAATTTAAATACATACTGTTTGTTTTTTATAATATGCCAAGTATAAAGCATGTATTTATTTATTCGCACACAACATCACAAAGAGTTCAAGACACATATAAATTAAGATTATTAGCGACAATACAACAATACATGTATTATCAAATATCAACCAATACCAATTACCAATCTAGGATTGTACATGCTTCCTTTATTAACACCCAAAACGAGCTCAGCAACACCATGAGATCATAGCATACTATAGTTAAAATGAACGAAAGATTTAATGATAATGGATTAGTGGACGAAATTCATCTAAAAAATTAATTTTCTAACATATTACTAGTAGTATAATTCTTACTGTCTAAACTAAACTCCAAATAAATTACAAAATATTTGAGGATTAAAGTAATTATACTTTGATGTCAGGAAAATATCGAATATATTTGTTTTAATTTTTTGTTCATTCAATACCAAAAATTTAATAGGAAAACGGAAGATATCGGTGTCGTCTCACCCAGTTAATTTTCCGGGTGTTACGCGATAGCGTCGTAGAGAAAATTCGTATTATCATTTCTTTTGCGAACATCTCTATATACAATTCGAGGTTAATATCCAAATGGCAGAAGGAATCGGAACAGGGCGTGGCCACTGTTGAGTAATGGAAGTTTGAGCTCTTATGAGGAGGGTCCACTTATGTCACGCGTAATGGTATGATTGATAATACTTATTGAAGTAAAAACAGTAGGGCTTTGTTAGTTTAGTGATACATAGGATATTGAGTTAGGAAAAAGATTTGTTTGTTCAGATCGTGTTTTTATATGGTAAGAGCTAAATTTATTTACCTCTAAATAAATGAGAGGTAAATGTATTTGCACCGTGAGCTTGGTAGTTTACGAGGCTTCAAAAAAAATAACATTGTGCCTTCTAAAACTTATATGGATAGCGATCGATACGCGAATTCGATTGTCAGCGAATAAATACCTTGGCTACTTTGACCTTTGAATCTTTAAGAGTAATGTAAGAATCACATGTTTGTCGTGCCGTACTTGTAAATTAAAGGACTTTAATCAGGTTTAGTTTACTGATAGAGTTAAAATACTGTAGGCATGTAGAGCCTATGACTTCTATATGCGATACTGGATTGCAATAAGGTAATGTAGTGCTGTATTTGAGGAGTATCACAATGCAAAATATTTTAGTGTTATTGACATAATAATAGTTCATTAATTTATTCGCACTCCCAAACCCCAATGACGCTAACAACGAAACGAAATATAGTTCTTCCAATATCCGCTGCACAAACGTGTTATTAGAACGTACGTTGAACGAAACTCAATATTGAAATCCGAAAAGGGATCACTTTTACTGAACTTTAACTAACCGATGCCATTCGTTGTCACACCATGTTAGCGTAATTCTAACAAGAAATAAGGAATACGCACATCCTACTGTAGATATTTATAACATCATTGTATTCTGTACTGTTTTTAAAGATAATTTTATCTCAATTAAATAATTATTTCTACACGTTCTTATATAAATAAAATAAAAAAGTGCGTGCGGACAAAGTACCTACACATGTCAGAAGTGAAACTTTTTTGGAACACTAATTTTTATGTCTTGTTCATATTTAAACAAATCTAAAACTTTAGATTTCCGAGACTTAGACTTAGGAAGATATGTTAGGAATTTAATGAATTTAAATGTCATTAAAATATTAAAAATGTCGAAAATTAATACAAATAATAAATTTATTTTTTTAATTTATTTCTTCGATAATTAATAAAAACACATGGCATTTTAATTTACTATTCGTCATTTGAGATTTCAATAAATAATTTTGCATAAAATATAAAATACTATATATTTCATAAATTCTCTTTACGAAATTTTAATTTTAAAAATATAATTTCTATAAGGTAATTCACCCTTCTCACACTCTCAATCGGTCTTAATCGCTCTCTCCCTTTTCTTCGATGAAAACGCTGCACATCTTCGTGACGTTCCGTAAAAAATTTACCCTCATGCGCCTAAAGAAGTTCCACTTCAAAAATACAATATCATTATTTTTAAATACGCGGCTGAAATTTTAAGACATTCATTATTGAGCGTTTAAACTTGAAATAGGCGCAAAATACTTAGAGATGGGTGAGACGGTAATGGTCTGGGATTTAAAAAAGGCCCGAGATTTATTTCCTTTGTTTTGAACCCTTTAATAAACATATAAATTATTACGTAGGAACTTATTTATTGCTGTAAAACTTCAGTATTTCTTAAAATACTTGACAAAGATTATATAAACGCTTATAAGATTGTCACATTCAATGAATTTTAAATTAGGTTTATGCCGTCTAGATTACTATATTATACACTTAATTTTTTAATGATACAAGCGCAACTTTACATCAATTAAATTTTTTTTTTAGGTTTAAGAATTAACTTTATTTCCCATAAGAATTGCATAGATCACTTAATGGGAATATGTAAAACTAAGATTAATAATTAGAGCGCACACATGTACGTATATAAAATAACAAAACAAAACAGCAACTAAAATGTGGGTAGACAGATAATAAACTCGATCAGTCAACCAAGCAAAAAATAGATGTTTGAATTCGATTTTTTACTAGATGTGGCATTGATGGCATAGTCGGATATAGCAAGTTTATATTTATTATAAGACTATTTTATTTATATATTTTTGGTATGTACATGGTTTATAAAACATTTAAAGTATTTGGCTTTTAATTGTTTGTGTTTAATTAAAGTAAAGACTAATGTATATTTTAAATTTACATTTCTGACTTCACTAACAAACTTTGATATTTAAAATGTCATTTCCAATATGTACAACAATTTGGTATATTTTTTAATTATTTTAAAAAAGTTTATTATTTTCTCAGTACTTCGTAGTAATACACAGTGTACTGCGAGTACACTGTTTTATACTTAGTCACAAAAACAAAGTTTTGTTATAGTTATGCAGCAATGAAAGCAAAGTTTCATCTTGAAATCATATCGCTTAGTCGGGTATAAAATTTGTTTTATTTCGAGTTTTGCCTTTGATGGAAAGTTTTATATTTTTAAACCATTCAGGGACTTGTCCCAGCTGTATTTGTAGAGCGCATAAAGGGAACTCTTTGGGATTGATTTAACAACACAAAAACAATTTCCATTGTTATTTACGTACCTTGCTTAGTATAAATGGATTTCGTGGAGTTTTAAATTGCATTTCAAAGTTCGTAAGGTTTTGGTAAAACTTTGAGCTCCTAGATCGATTTCTTATATTTTGTTATAATCTACCGATTCTGTAGAGTCTGAGTAAGAAAATGATCCGATTTACTAGTACTGAAAGTAATGTGAATTTGTTTGGCTGTTTCCTTTTAAGATTAATTATGTTTTGTTTTATTTCTTCATGGCTTGATATTTCAATTAAACTTAACCAGAACTATTTGATAATATGACTTTTTAATAATCAATTAACTTTTTTGGCTAATTGACTTTGTTACTAATTTCGGGTATTGTATTTCGTATTATTGTATTATGTCTGATATTTCGAATAATGATAACTTCCTAATGTAAAAATAGTTTATTATTATCATTTATATGTTACCTTCATTACTACTATAATTAAGATATTGTGTAAGTACAGTTCTATCTATGTACGGGAATCAGCCTGAAGGAATTTCTTTATACTTAAAATTGCTAAAACTGACCTTTCTCCGTGTAAAATGTAGATAAAAAGCGGTAACGTTATAAAAAAGAAATTAAGCTCACTGTGAGGTTTTATTGCAATCCTTATAAGTAATTGAAAAAGCTGGGTTATGTATATAACCAGTCATAAATTTAAATACTAATTACTCTTTGCACGCTGTTATGTAAAAAGTAGAAACGAACTCAGCTAATTTGTATCCACGAAAAGTGTAAAATGCCCATATAATAAAATATAATGTAGGTCATACAAAAATGTCTTTTAAATTCCAATGAGACTCGACTGAAAACCGTTGAAATATATTCAATAATTCTAAGGCCGGTAATTAATTCGAGATTTCAATTCAATTCTTATCGTTTTCAATTTGATAGAAATCAGTTAATTTTATCGAATTATACAGTTCGCTGGCTGGAGCAGGTGTTGAAATATATAGGACACTCTGCCGTCTTCAATTTTCCATTCTACTAGTTATTCCTACTCACGTACTGAGCGGTAACACTCACCACTACTCGACCGATATACTGCAACTTGAAATTGTTTCACTACAATGCAAGCATCGTAATTTGTACTTTTACAGCACTATTCACGTTTTTAATCGTTTAATGTTAACTGTTACCATCGTCTTAGAGCGTTTAGCAACGATAGTTGTGTAGAGAAATTAGGTCAATGAGAAATGCATATTTCCCTAGGTAGATAACGTACTATCAGCAAACTCGGTTTACTATACAGACGAATACTCTTTGGTTTTTTTTTTACGTCTTACATTTTGTACTTATAAATCTTAATGTTGTTAAATACCCCTAATTTACGATAGTATACGATTTGGTTCTCTTCTATAAAAAAACAGAAATGTTTTTTATTGCCAACAACTAAATTTTGTGAGCATTTCTATTGAATCCGTGTTTGCAAATAGTACGTAGCACCTTTTATGTTTTAAGAGAAATATTATGTTACTGCGAGTTCTTAATACACTCTAATGACCTACTTTTGCCATAATTACGTCTTCGCGTATTCGACCTACCGTATAAATGAGCGAAATAGTAATTTTAATGACTCATTATCCAAGTTATTTCAAGTTTTGCAGTCATTATTGCGAAAAACTACGTTAAAAGTTATGCTACTATTTGCATGATTCCAAATTTCAAGAATTGAAAGAGTCAAGGCGCTGCAAGTTATATTAAATAAATAACAGGCATTTGTTTCGTGAAGATATATTTCGGCAAACATAAAAAGGATGAACATTGATTATCTATTGTAATTAAGATCATCTAACTATAATCTTAATTGTATTGGTTTCTTCGGTGAAACAAGTGTTTTAGAGATAAAAGTTGAATTTCGATTGTTACCCAAGCTTATAAGCAATCAAACAAATCAAAGAAACGTAGAAATGACACAAAATTTCTGTCTTTTAAATAAAGTCACTACTAAAGCTATTTCTCTAAAAAGAATTAAAATCCCTGATATCCAATTCAGAATAAATTCGTGCATATTAATGAAAGCCTTAAAAGAAAAGCGTCTCAAGAAGGTTAATTAAGTTATTCGGCAATTCCATGGAATTAGCTCAATTTAGAAACTAGACCAGTGTATTTCCGCGCAAGCCTAGTGATTTCCGCAGTACATTAATAAAGTAGACGCATGTTAGATAAATTAGACACTTCAATTAAGGATAGACATAAATGATGGTGATTGAATGAGTGACTGTGATGTTTGCTCTTTGTAATAGGAGTAGACATGCAACTTAGTATACTTTTTATTTTATGCATATGTATATTAATAATACTATTGTAGAAACATTAATACTAGAATTTTAAATGTGTTTTCAGTTAGAGTTGACGTGAATTTTATTAAATTAAAGGAAAAAAATAAAGGATAACAATTATATTGAACCTTTTTTGTTTTGTTTCGCAAACAAAAAAAGAGCTTTTTATTTCCAGCAATTTTAAACGTAAACGTGTAAAACATTGTTTAAAGATGAAACATTCAAGAGTCGGAAGTAACTGTAATCTAGACTTTGCGAATAAATTGAGATATTTTAATTACACTTTAATCAATGCGAACTTAATCTATATTGCAAAACTTGGCACGCGAACTCTTTGCTAGAGAGAGCCAAATGTGGTGATGTTAATTTTGTTTTTCCTTATCGCTTCGGCATAATCTTATGCGTTCTTCATGGCGTTGCACTTATACTTCTGTGTAATTTTATGTTTTTGTTGCATAATGATAGGGTTACACATTCAAAAGTAAACTAGCTATTGACTTGCTCCCTTGCCCATTTCATAGATTTAAATTAGATTTTTCTGAAACCCACTAAGAGCAGTGTCGGCCTAGTGTCCTCAGCGTGCGACCCTCGTCCCTGAAGTCTTAGGTTCGAACTCCGGCTGTGGTCCAATGGACAGTCTGTGTACGCATTTAACACTCACACGTACTAAAGTCAGCAAAGAAGAAAAAGAGAAAGTGAGGCACAAAAGTCTGATCACCTACTCGCCTATTAGAAAGAACAAATGATCATGACATAGATACAAAAATCTAAGGGCCAGACCTAAAAGGTTGTAGCGCCTCTGGTTTAGTTCAGAAGCCCCAAGGGCTTAGCTCGCATCACGCTTTAACTATAAATAATCATTCCTTTTTGGAATGTCCAAATTTTAAAATACATCTAATATTCTGGTTAGACTCTAACGCTAAGTGGTTTAGGTTGTGCATTGATAAATCAGGAGTAGTTAGTTTGGAGGATAAGTCTAAAGAACCTCAACAAATTTAGGTTAATTGGAATTTTGTATGGCAAAAATAAAGATCCCTAGAGCAGCGGTAAACAATATTAACCTTCGAATTGAGTATACTTTTAAAAGGGACGAGAAAACTTAAAACCACTGAAAGTAAATTTGGTTCGCTATTTTGATCTTACATACAAATATTATGGAGAACATAGTAAAGTTTCACAAAAAGTTATCAGACTTTTTGGCTATAGTAGGTAGTCTAACCTAAACAAAAAAAACATAGTTTTGCTAAGAATAGAACCTGTCTTGGGTTGTTATCCCACTATATAAGTATATAAGTCCACTGTACATTGTCTGCTCTAGTAATGCCACAGACTACTTTATTTCTAAAATCGTATAGAAATCACATTGAGTAATAAAAAAAATACATACTATTATTTCTATCAATAAAATAATCCTTAATCGGAATAAATGCCTTTCATTTTACTACTCATTTCTTTAAAAAATATTTATTTGTAATTTAAAATTATAAGCCTCCCTCGTCGATACCCGTGTATAATTTATAAACCACAATTGTTTTATTATTATTATTATTCTAAATAGTTCTAAAATTGTGTTTTAATCACGTAAAGTATTTCTTATACAAGTTACAAAATGGATGAAACTAAACATTAAACGCTTTAGATTAAATTTTGTCTAAATTTGTTTAGTACATTTGGAAGTTAGACAATTTATTACCAACTATTAGGCTGGAACGGGTACTAAATCATCACGATAATAATAACGTATACTGATGTTTATACATTGTGAGGAATAATTAACTGCTGAGGTTGAACCCCGCTCTGTATCTCCATTACCCAAGTATTTCTTAATTAATGCGAGAATTTAGAATAATTTAACCTAATTTGTTTTAAGAAATTGTAATAAAAATTTGGTTAAAGTTCAACTATATTTCCCCCCACTAATTTGGGTATTAGTTTTTTATGTATGGCGCCCCACATATGAAGCATAGGGCAGACACAATCCTTCGGCTTTTTCATTTATCATATTTAATGTTATATTATACTTAGTTGGTGATAAACTTATTTTGTACAACTTACTAACGATTTTTTTCTTCAGTGTCACTTGTAGTGCTTAGAAAATTTAATAAAACGGTTCAGTCTCGTAGTATTTGTATTTTAATATTAGCAGATATATTTTAGCACGTTTGCCTCACATTTTTTGGTATAGTTATCCGTTTAACACTATGAAATCCCGCAAAGACGGTTGTTTTAACATTGAATCCATATTCGGTAGCTTTTGGCTATACAATTTAATACTTCAGTCGTAATTTACAATGAACTTCGCTAGTGTTCCATTATAGCAAAACATTTTTGAAAGCATACCGTAAATAGGCTTTGAATGCCCCAATCACAGTAACTTTTAGCGTATGCCTCTGCAATGCTTTAGAATTTATGGTCTTTGCTCGTTATGAGCGAGTTAGCCAATGTGCGACATGGCTGGCAATGCTATTTCACGACCGCCAGCGACGCTCTAATATTGCCCTATGGCAATTTATGATCTGGCTCGACCTTCCAATGTCTACATAAACCAGCTTCGTAATTCACTTCAATTAGGTCCCGACAAAGAGATTAAAATGAACACAGATGGGACGAGTGAAAGATATTTGGGAACTAAGTTATATTACATGTACCGTACTTTGTGCATGTTTTTGATGCTATGTAATTTGATGATTTATGATTGAAAATAAGTAGGCTTTTATGGTTTTCAGTTTATGACCTTTGCAGCTTTTAAGTGATCTCGTCACATTATTTTGATTGTATAAAAAGTATGCAAACCTTTTTTTTTTTGAATAAATTAGTTTAGTATATAACCTGAATTTAGGCTTAAAATATATTAAAACCTAATAATACTATCTAGAATGAAGTCTATTTAACTTTTGACTAAACAAATATACATCCACACTATTCAATAACAAATATATATCCACAGTCCAGTCAGTCAAGACAAAAAAAAAAAAACGCGCGCGCACGCGAGTAGTTCGCGTCGGTCAACTATAGACTTTTATAATAGAAGTGCGTGTGTATTTGTTCATAATTTTGTAATTAGTGATTGTACACTAGGAATACGTTATTGATTTGTTGAAATAACCTATTGTTATGCGTCTAAACGAAAGATCTAAGTCGAACATTAAAGTGAACACTTTGTGCCTATTTTGATCTACCCGCATCTTTCACACGGTTAATTTTAATAAATATTAAGTGGTTTGTGTGTGGATTTTCGTCATTAACGCATCAAGGTAGCGGGTTTATTACTGATACTTTTGTTGTATACCGTGTGTACCGTAACAAAATGTTGACCCGTAAGGCCTTAGCTCACCAGGAGGAATACCAACGGGTTCTGCAGGAATTGAAGGTCTCCAAGGAGTTGGTTGAGCAATTGCTTAAAGAACGGGATGACAGTGAAAAAGAAATGTTGGGTGCCCTTGAAAACAACATAAAGTTAAAGAAAGAAATGGCTGATTTGCATACTCAAAATTTAAATATTATCGATGAGAGGAATAAATTGCAGTATATAATAGATAGGTTTGACCAATGCAATAGTGAGTATGAGCAGACCCTCACGCACATTGCTGAATTGGAAAAACAACTACAAGAAGCAAACAATTGCATAAGTCAGTTGGAAACAGATAAGTTAAATTGGACTACCTCTCAAAACCACAGTCTTTTTGAGGAATTAGTCAGTGGTGCTCCGGATATGGTGTCTGCAGTATACAATATAAATCCTGCTGTCTCATTAAATTACTCATTAAGTGACACAAGCAAGATAAAAGCTGGTAGGAGTATTGAATGCAGCAGGAAAAAAAAAATTAGGAAATACTTTAAACACAATAAATTTATTAAAAAGACAAAATGTTTAATTAAGATACAAAAAAGCTATTTAAATGGCTTAAAAAATAAAAAACAGCATATAGCATTAATTGACAAGTTAGAATCATATTCCAAACAAATTAAGGAAAATCAAGAAATGTATGAATGTAATATATTATTATTAAATGATAAAATAAAGTGCTTACAAAAGTCTCTGGCAAACATTACACATAAATATAATGCAATGTCTTCTAAGAGGAGCATGAGGGAATACACACTGAACCTCAATCACCACCTGAATAATACTAGCCTGGTGGATTCCCTGGCACCAGGCATGGTTGCCTTGGAACAACTTGAATGGTCTATGTCAGTGTGTGAGCCGTCAATCTCTGAACAGCTTAGCTTCAATAATGATGTTAACAAAAAAGAAAATGTTTCTTTAAAAATAAACAGTAATTATGTTATGTTTAGCGATGAAGTGGGAAAAGATTTGGGATACATTTCGATGAACCAGATGGGGCAAAGTGTAAGCAATTATTGTATGCCTGGCATTTCTTTCAATGAAATGTCTGAAAAAATATTAAAATTTAAGTTTAGAGAAAATGACAATTTAATAATAATTATAGGAAATAGGGAGAATGCAAATAAGAAATCAATAACAAAACTATTTGACCATCTTCAAAGTGTTGAAGTTAAAAACATTGTAATGTTTACATTTCCCTATAGTAAGAGTTTGACGCAGAAGGAAAATAATTTAAGATACAAATTAAATGTGACATTGGATAGTTTATCGTATTATTCAAACAAAATAAATATAATTGACATAAATAAATTGTCATTTGTTGATAACAGCTTGTTTTTGAGAAAGGATAGATTGTTTCTATCTAAATTTGGTAAAAAACAATTAGCAGTAACGCTAAGCTTTTATTTACTAACTTCAGCCAAGAACTTGGCTGCTAAATCTGCTTTATTTGAGCAGTCTTCTATTATTAGGTTAGACAATGCCTTTATACAGCAGCAGAGTTCCGACAGTGCTCCCTTGGACCAAATTAGTCATGAAATAGTTGCCCCTATTGAGCAATCTAACTATGATGCACATAAATGTGTGTCCCAAATTAAATATTTAAATTAAATAATAAGACAACAGAGAAGGCCTCTAGCAACCTTAAAATAGTACACCAGAATATACAAGGTTTTTCTGGAAAGAATCTAGAAATCTCTTTGTTTTTAAACAGTCAGAATATCCATGTATTATGTCTCACAGAGCATTGGTTAAAAAAAAATGAATTATTAGATTGTATTGAAAATTATAAAATTGTTAGTGCATTTACTAGGGAATGTGCAATTAGAGGTGGGTCATTAATAATGTTACAAAACAATATCAAATATAAAGAAAGATTAGACATAGTAAAACATTCCATTGAACGAACGATAGAAATTTCTTGTGTGGAATTTGAACAATTTATAATTGTGTGTGTATACAGACCCCCTTCTGGAAGCTATGATCTGTTTGAGTCTTCTATGGAAAATGTTCTTAATATTATAAGTAAAAATAACAAAAGATGGTTGTCTGTGGGGATTTTAATTTAAATATTTTAGTTTCTAGTACATATACAAGTAGATTTACTAATTTATTTCGGTCGTTCAATCTACAATATTCTTTCTTTGAACCAACTAGGATTACCCCACTATCAGCTACCTGCTTGGATAACATTTTCTCTGATTGCGTTTTATATGAAAAATGTATTGTTAACTGCTTGGATTCAGATCGTAGTGGACAAAAAATCATTGTTGAGCGCCATAGGGTTAAAAAAGACATAAAAATTACTTTTAGGCCAATAACGGACAAACGCTTAAAGGTTTTTGAAAATAATATTAAGAATAAACTTAGGATTCTTAAAAATTCAAATGATGCTAATGAGCAATACGAATATTTATGTCAACAAATAAACATAGAATTTGCTAGCATATTTAAACAAAAAACTGTTTCTTTAAACTCTAAAATGAAATTCTGTGACTGGGCCACACCAGGTATTTACGTTAGTAGAAGAAAATTGTATGATCTATATTATGAAAAGTCTATTTCTACTGAGCAGTCGCTTATAAACTATGTCAGAAATTATTCAAAAATATTTAAAAAAGTTTGTAATATAGCAAAGGCAAATTATTTGAGTAATAAAATAAAAAAATCGGACAATAAAATTAAGACCACTTGGAACATTATTAATCAAGAAACTGGTAAAACTTCATTTAAAGATAGCTCTTTTGAAATTAATATTAATGGCAAAATTATAAAAAAAGATGCAGCGGTCGCAAATGCTATGGAGTCCTTTTTCTCTGAAATTCCTGCAAGAATCACTAGTAAACTGAATTCATCTACGCAATTCGCGCTTTCACTTTTAACGTCTAGCACAAATAAAAATAGTAGTGCATTCGATTTTCATAAAATTAACACGGATTCTATTGTAAAGGCATTTAGATCGTTGAATAAGAAGAAAACAGAAGATCTATGGGGCATATCAGTAGCTGTAATAGCACCAATAATTGGAAATATTTCTCCTTATCTAACGATTATTTTTAATAGATGTATCGATGATGGGATTTTTCCCAATCTCATGAAATATAGTAAAATTATTCCTTTATTTAAGTCTGGAGACAAATCGGACCCCACGAATTTCCGCCCTATATCAATTTTACCAACTCTAAGTAAAATATTTGAAAAAATTATTCATAATCAATTGCTTTCACATTTTAGATTAAATAAACTATTTCATGATAGACAATTCGGTTTTACTAAGGGTAGATGTAGTACGGATGCGGGTGTGGAGCTCATGAAGCAAATATTCGATGCCTGGGAAAATAAACAGGATGCTTTAGCTGTCTTCTGTGACCTGTCCAAGGCTTTTGACTGTGTAGAGCATAAAACATTATTGGGAAAATTACAGTATTATGGCGTCTCAGCAAACTCAATAAAAATAATAAATTCATACTTGAGTGACCGATTACAAAAAGTGGTTATAAATAAAGCAGAGACTTTAGGAGCTCCTATTCTCATGGGTGTGCCTCAGGGGTCGATATTGGGGCCGTTGCTCTTTCTTGTCTACATAAATGACCTGCCTTTTTATGTAAATAACTTATGTGAAACGGTATTATTTGCAGATGATACATCTCTTATTTTTAAAATCAGTAGGAACGCAATAAATTTTAACGAGGTGAATGATGCCCTTTCCCGAGTTATGTGTTGGTTTACTTATAATAACTTGTTACTAAATTCTAATAAAACAAAATGTATTAGATTTTCTTTGCCTAACGTAAAACAGGTCAGTACAAACATTAATATTAATGAGGAAATAATTCAATGTGTTGATTCAACTGTATTTTTAGGGATCACTCTAGATTCTCGTTTGCAATGGAAGCCCCATATTACAAACCTATCGGCAAGACTTAGTTCGGCTGCTTTTGCGATAAGAAAGATTAGATGGTTGTCTGATGTCGAAACGGCGAGGCTTGTATACTTCAGTTACTTCCATAGTGTTATGACATATGGTATATTGTTGTGGGGCTCAGCGGCCGATATTCAAGATATTTTTGTTTTACAAAAAAGAGCAATACGCGCTATATACAAATTAAAACCGCGTGACTCGCTAAGAGAATTATTTAAAGAGATTGGTATTTTAACAGTTGCCTCCCAATATGTGTATGAAAATATTATGTACGTTTATAAAAACCTTAATAAATTTATAAAGCGCAGTGACTGTCACAATTTAAATACAAGAAGTAGGAATAGACTTGATTTTCCAGCTTTCAGACTGCATAAAACTGCTCACTCATTTATGGGGAAATGTATACACATATTTAACAAGATTCCGGACCGTGTAACCAAACTTCCGATTCATGAGTTTAAGCTTTGTATCAAGAAAACCCTAACAAAGGGAGGATATTACACTGTTCGGGAATTTATAGACGATGACAATGTGTGGGCACTGGTGCCGCTGTAAGATGAGGATAACCGAGTTGACATGCATAAGAGTACAAATTGTACCTAAATGATTAAATGACTTTATTATTATTATTATTATATTATTATTATTATTCTATCTATCTACGGTATTTCTATAAATCCTTTATATATAGACCGTACAAGAACTCTAGTAATATAACAATATCCCGTCTAAAATATAAATAACTATAAAATGAGGTACTAATATAGAATACTTTAAAAACCTTAAGATTTTTAAATTGTCCTGAGATTTTTCCGTTTATTCGCTGAAAACTCGTTACAGCTGTAAGCAGGTGCGTTGAAAATTTCTATCGAATTTCTTTCAGCTCACGTTTTGTCCTCAAAACACTGAACATCCTGAACGTATATAAAAATACAAAATTCTATATATTATTTAGAATTTTTATTATCATGAAGGCTTTATGTGGAGCATCTTAAAAAAAATATTCTTACCACCTTTTTTCGGCGATTATTATTTTTAAATAAAACGTTGAGTAGCTGATTATACAGAATTTAAGAAAAAATTTCATTACCAAAGAAGGCTCTTTAAAAACATTCCAACTTTTTAAGGAATTCGTATTAACTTTTCCCGGAAATAGAATTAAAAAGAAGAGTACAATGATTCCCAACATTCCCTACGTAAATCTCGTAATACTATGATAAGAATGTACTCTTCGCGTTTAATATTTATTGTTAAATCTCCTTACAATTCGTATAATCCTGGTACGCACGTACGTTTTTGGCAGAAACAGTCTTTGTTCTTTATTGCTGCATTTAACGAATTTCTCACCGAGTAAATATTTATAATAATTACAAGAAATACAAAAGTTCCAATAAATGCTTTTATATAGTCGTTTTAAATAATTGAACCAAACTCACATCATACCAATCAAATTCATTCCTTAAGCTATTAAATAAATAAATAAATATAAATAAAAAAATCATTTAATCACATAGGTAACATAATGTACACTTATGACTTAGAATAGAAATATGTTTATTTCCATAGTTCTTAATATGTTACATTATGTCCACTGGTCGATGGTGTATTCGGCCTGTGGGTGTGTCAGCTACTTACAGACTACATATGTTTGTCTCAGAGAGATCTATATAAGTGTCGTGCAGTGTGTCTTATGACTTGTCAGTAAAGAAATACATATTATTAATGCTTCTAATTTTACTGCCAGTTCTCAAATCAAGAACTGGCAATAAACTCTCCGCCTATCTTTTTAATCGCCATTTTTTGTTTTACAAAATGTTTGTAAGGAGCTGCAACCATGTCCCACGTGACATTTTAAGTAATTAATAATAATAACATAAATTAAAACAAAGATTTGTCCTCTATCAGCAGCAGGCATGGTGAAATAGGAGCACGCACTTACATTCTCGTAGGAAAAACACGCAAACACATAGTCGAAATAACCAACATCACCGCATACACGAATTCAAGTACGACCAGTCACCACAAGCAGCACCCGTTCACGAGCATGACGCATGGCCAGCCATCGGCCCCCCCTTATACAGTCGATTTAAATTATTAAACCAAACTCACATCATACCAATCAAATTCATTCCTTAAGCTATTAAAACCTTAATGTATTTAAAAATTGATTTACTCTCGGTTGGAAAATTCTTATATATTATATACTATAAATATATTGCGAAGCAGGAGCCCCATAGAAGCCTAAAATATATAATGCGATCAGGGAGTGCCTCAAAAGGTGTTCATCCTGCTCTAAACCCAGCCAAAAACTATTATTTTATTCTCGTATATCACACATGTGTGTACTGCTTTGTTTTAACGTTTTCACTCTGAGTTAATAGGATTCGAAATTTGGTTTGGAAAAGCATTATCACTTGCAAATACGGATAGAACCGAGATTATGATAACGTGTGTGTGTTTCTATACTTCAATGCTTTGATACTAGTTCTGCCCTGCGATTCTGTAACTCACTTTTCGAACTCGCACAGCGGTTTTCGCATCGGCGGTCGCTCTGAAATCAGTCGTGAAGCAGTCATTTTATGATTTGGCATTCTGAAAAGGTGGGGGGTTGTAGTTTATTGTTTATTAGAATGCCAAATCATAAAATGACTGCTTCACGACTGATTTCAGAGCGACCGCCGATGCGAAAACCGCTGTGCGAGTTCGAAAAGTGAGTTACAGAATCGCAGGGCAGAACTAGCTGTACATAAGTTTTTTAAACGGAAATTCTGCTTGAGGTAGTCCAATTAAATATATGGGTCGTATCGAATTCACTGTCAGTGTCATATACGAGGCATGCCTTTTAAGTTCTGTCGTTTCCATATTTCCCGGCAATTTTGAATTTGGACCTGTACTAAATTCGAATGTGTTTACATTTTGAATCTCAAAACAGTTAAAAGTATTAGGATTAATGCTATTGTTTAGTCACAGCGTCGATTTGAATCTGTCAAGTTACGTACGAAAATGAATCTTTCTAAGGAAAATGTTCGTGCAATAATTTTTTACAACTTTAGAAGAGGCCTGACACGGCTTCAGTGTTTTGAAGAGCTAATATCTCTGTTCATTGATGAAGCCCCATGTCTGCGGACTGTCGAACGCTGGTATTTAAAATTCCAGCGAGGACATACTAGTGTTAGTGACAAATCTCGTGAAGGACGCCCAAAATCCTCCTTTACTGAAGAAAACATCATTGCTGTGAGACAATTAATTCTCGAAGATCGTCATGTGACGTATTGAGAGATAGAGGCTCTTAGGGACAACCATTCAGAAGGTCTTGCATGAAGCGCTTGGTGTGAGAAAGCTAGTTTGCCGTTGGATACCACATCTGCTTTCCGACGATCACAAGGCGGCCCGCGTCAGATGGTGTAAGAAAACTCTGCAAAGGTTCAACCGAAGAGAGTCAAATCACGTCTACGACATCATCAGTGATGACGAATCTTGGATCTATGCCTACGATCCTGATTCCATACAACAATCTACAATCTGGGTCTTTCAAGACGAGCCAAAGCCGACTAAACTCGTTCGTTCTCGAAGCACTTCTAAGATGATGGTGGCCACGTTCGTTGGAAAAACCGGCCATGTTGCGACCATTGCACTTGAAGATCGTAGAATGGTTAACGCAGAGTGGTATACCACAGTTTGTTTACCACAAGTCATCGCCAAACTTCGAAAATCTAACTTAAAGCGACGCATCATCCTGCACCACGACAACGCAAGCTCACACAGCGGTCGTCAAACAATTCAGTATTTGAAGCAGGAAAAAGTAAAAATTCTTGACCATCCTCCATACAGTCCTGACCTAAGCCCTAACGATTTCTTTACATTTCCAAAAATTAAGAAAAGTCTTCGTGGTCAAAGGTTCCAGTCCGGTGAAGAAGCAGTCGACGCTTTCAAATCAGCCATTTTGAACACCTCCACTTTAGAGTGGAATAAATGTTATAATAACTGGTTTGAGCGAATGGAAAAGTGTATTAAGCTACGTGGTGAGTACTTTGAAAAACAATAAAAAGTACTATAAGGTTCTAGTTGTGTTTTTTTCTGCAAACGACAAAATTTAAAAGGCATGCCTCGTAGTGCACTATTATGTATCAGGACAATCACATGAGTGAGTTCTGACAATCGAACGATAAAGTCTAGCGTTGGCAATTCCTGCTTTATAAAATATACAGTTTTAATTGCATTTAGTTACCATAATATTACAATTACTTAAAATCTAAAAATTATAAAACCGTTCTGACGTTTCATTTAAAATTTCAGTGACAGACGAAAAGGTTTAATTGATACTGATAGAGTTCAGAAAATTATGGAAAAAAAGTACGGTAATATTTGATGCATATTGGAGGAATGTTATAAATGTAAACTTCATAATGTTTTCATTTTCCTGTGATCAAATTATTGATAAAGTTATCGGATAAAAATTCATGTTTTTTTTTTGGTTATTAAAATATTACGATTATGCTTCTTTTCGTTAACTAGACCTTTTTTAATAATTTGACTGAGCCAAATTAAAAACAGCTAGTACTTTGAATTAGTATCTTTATTTCTAAATTAAGCTTGTATTAATAAATAATAGCTTCCAACTGATTAATATACCTTCGCTGTATAATATTCCTTAGCAAGAACATTTTACTGGCAATATTTAAAAATGAGCACTGTAATATATAAAACTCTTGTTTATTTATGTTTTACCGCATGCAACACTGAAGCTTAACATAATCTTTATTCTTTCTTTAATACACAGTATTATGCATTTCGCATCTGTGGTCTGAACTCTAAGTTGACACTGTAATCGTATTACAGTGCAACAGTTTTTATACTGAAGAAATCTGAAATAAACTTGTAACAAAATAATAGTTTGAAGGGCCCCTTGTGGCAAATGGCGTCGACAGGTGTGCACGTGACTACGCAACAATGATGCTAGACAAATACAAAATAAAGTAATGCTACTTTATTTTACCCTTTGCACGTATTGTGTTAATATGACAAAGTTGATACACGAGTGAAATATTTCATATAATTAAAATGCAAATTCCTCTTGGTACTTAACGGTAAAAGCTGATGTTATTAAAGGGGATTTCCTTTATAACCAACTTGACTTAACCTGCTGAAGAGATAGATGATGAGGCACTTTTTTCGTATTTTGTTGAAGCGCTCAGATAGCATCTCAGGCATCTTACAATGTTTACAATTTACATAAATATTATAATATTACCTTTTCATAACTTTTTACCATCGTAATCTCGGGTGCTATGCTATTAAGAGATCTTTTAAGGTTTTTAGAAATGTTCACATACTCAAGGCGTGAAATCATTTTCATAATAATACAATTTTGTTGCTTAGAATATTTGCGTATATTTATCTATAATAGTATAATAACAGTGATTAATAAAGTTCCGTTTTTGTTCCAGGTAAGATGATTATACTACAATGTTTAATACAAGTAAGTACAGAACAATAGCGTTGCTTTTAAAGTATTTATTGCGAGACGGATTGTCGCTATCATTGTTATAAACCAAGGCGATAAAAGTAAATGAGAAAAAGCCAAAGGTACGGGGAAAACGTTAACAGGTCGATAATGCGAAGCCATCAAGTGCGTACTCGGCCCGGCGGGATCTGCCCGCCTGCCTAATGACGGGTCACGCATTTAAATAGCCTGCTTCCGATCCAATTACATGTATGTATTCATATACAAGTCATCATTCGCATCAATACACCCTTACCCAATCGGTGACAGGCGCTGATTAATTCCAGACGTACCTCCATTATCGTCATTTAAATTTCACGTGAGACTCGACGCAATTTACATGTATAACTTGATTAAGTCATAAATTCGAAATTTTATTTCGTATTGTTGATTGTCGTAAATTGTTTTCCGATTTCTGTCTTCAAGATAACGAGTTCAATTTTGCAAATCATGAACAAGAAAAATAATTAACTGTCTGACTCGGCAAAACTTTTCGATGTTTTAGAAAATCCTTCTTAGTTTAATGAGGTTTTCGTTAAAATGTCAAATTCAGTGTTTAAGTAATTCACTGGTTAAGTTAACAAGGCCTATATTGTTTCACAAACTGTCTTTACCTCGACTTTCATGCAGTTCGTCTGAAAGTATTGATTTCCAATGGAGTAAAACTTTGTCAGGAGAAGTTTCTTTGGAACAACAACTTAAGTAGAATAAATTCAACAATAAGTAATTTCCTTATATGGATTCTTTGAATCTACTTAGTAACTAAACAATAGAATGTGAATTCTAAACCTAGAAAATAACAGAACCTTTTAGTGTGTACATTAGCGCAGGCCTGTATAATTTGGGAACGGAGTGAGTTCTATTGTTTGAAGGCTGTATTTATAAAGCTCTTGGTGAAATTAGTCCGCCACCTCAGGTGCACTGGCGCCCATTACTAACCGGATTCTCTAGGAGCAGGACTTCCGTGGTTACCGCATAATCTGCGTTGTTTTTCATATTTTTTGGTTATAACTTTTATGCTTTTATATCATTAAGCTTTCCTTGGACAGAATATTTAAAACAAAAGAAGTTTTTGTACATATTAGGTATTTTGATAATAAAATTATACTATTGTGTTATAACTAAAATCAATATTTGAAATAATGTATTCGTTTAGTTTCTTACGGGTGTCAAAATTTGCGTCTATGCTGTAAAAAACCACACAAATTGATCCTTTAAAAATTAAAATGTCGTCGTAGTTTAAAAATATTGAAAACAATCCTATATATTTAGGCCTGAGTTCCGAGTGCTCTTGATAAATATTGTTTGATTGATGGTCGAGAAGAATGACCTCAACTCTACACATTGGCGTTCTAAAACGATTTATTCATACGTCAACTCGACTGTGAATTTTTTTGTGAAAAAAATCCGCTATAATTGTGCCCTTTGTCCCAACTTTTTAAAACGTTCATAATCGTGTAAATAGCGGTATCATTTCGCTATATGAGAAAGGTTAACATTTCATATTTTTCATCTTCTCGTTATGAAAAATTTAAGCTTGTGTAGACTTTTACTATTTTGCGGTACAGGCGTCCGAGCACGAGCGCGCATTAACAAATTTAAGTAATTAGTTTTATTTCTAGTATTATTGTAGACAAACGCTGTAGTAGAACGATTTGACGGTTTCCTTGGGCTTTAAGGGTTGCAATACAGTATAAAAGCGTTCGCCAAAACGTGTGTTTTGTGATTAATGTTTTTTTCCAATAATATTTATTATATTACAAAAACATACATATAAAAAATAAATAAAAAAGGTTACATAAGTTATAAGGCAACGGGCGGCCTAATCGCTAACAAGCGATTTCTTCCTGGCAACCCTAATATGGAACAATAAAAAAAGAAACATCTACTGAGGGTAAAGTACAAGAAGTGCATAAAGTATATCGGATTTGTTTTTAAATACCACGATATAAAAAGAAATCCGATACTTAACGCGACCACCGTTAGTAGGTAAGTACATATCTGTTGGCTTTAAGTTTTCTTTATATTTAATGTAACCTAAACGAATACGGCTAAGAAAGTGGAGAAACGTTATCTAGAATGAATTGCTGGGAATAGCGCTGCAAACGAATTACTGTTCGATTTTCAATTGGGATTTTCTATCAAATTTGCCAGCTCGTTTCTGCTGAGCTTGCCCGTTGTTACAATGGAGCGTGTAAAAGGTCCACGCATTTGGCTTTACTCAAAATAGTTTTTCCATCCCAATGGATTAATTGGAACAATTTAAACGTGCTAAATATTTTGAAAACACTCATAACAGCAAGTTTTGAAACAGATATAAATGTACTCAAATAATTGAAATCGATGAAGCCTGCAAAGTGGTTTTATCTGAACTCTATTAAGAATTTACAAAAAGAGTTGCAAATGCATGCACATAGTGTTATAACTTGAATAATGAATATCGATATGAATACTGTAGTAATATGTCATCATCAGAGTTTAAATAATAATACAATATTTTATTTATTAGTAAGTTTTAATAGCAATATAAAACGGTCACAGTGGCGACAATACCACGACGCAGTAGACGCAGATGAAATTATTACGGTCATTGTAAGCTATAACCTTGAAAGAATAAGTATCATAGAAGAAGCTTCCGCCCAGAAAATTAGCGTTTATCTCATGCATATTAATGGGTACTTCGTAATGGCCCTGTCAACAAAATTGAATTAATTTCCAACTTTCCCCTTATATTTGCCTTTTTATAATCCTTGACCTCTTCACTGTGCGGAAATCATGTATTTCCCGCCGTGCTTCACTCAAAATTGCTTTTCATGGATCTTTAATGTATTTCTTAGGTGAATATTTTCATAAAGAAAAATTTAGTTTCTTTACGTTGTATTTAAATTTGTTATAGAGAGAGACGGACCGGCAGTAAAATAACATAAATGAGTGACGTGGTTGAAGTATTAATAGTTATATAGAATATCAATTAACAAAGTATATATTATTTATTGTTGAATTACTGTCTTTGTATTACATTAAAATTAAAATTAGAACACAAAGGGCTTTTAGACGATGCATTTAAAAAGCAAATATAAAAATCTGTCAATTTCCCACGGAATATAGTAATAGGCAATCTATGATTTTCCCCTTCCAACCTAAAACAATATTTGTTTTGTCTCATTTGACCTCAAAACCTCTGAGTTATACGTCTTGTGCGATTTCAACTAAGCCACTAAAGTGATGATCGATGCCATTATTATAAATACTATTTACCTTTTCCACCATGCAATTTTCAGATAAATTAAAAGCCTTTTTCAATATAGGCCCAAGTACGAAATGCTGACATGGCTTACTCAGTTGATAATTCCATAATTTATTTGTTCTATTACTTTCCTTCACTTGCGCAATTACAACCTTAGCCTGTAATAAATTATTCGAAACATAATAAAATTTATGACATTGCTGTACTTAGATTAAAACATATAATATATTATATACAATGTTATGATCAATACAGTTTTATTAATTATTCCTAGATTTCATACAGATAAGAACTTTAAAAGGCTCACACTAAGTTTAACTTGTGTTGCTTTTACTAATGTTGTAAGTTGCATAAACCAAAGAGCTCGAACTAGACATTATTTTATCTATTTCCCTGATCACTTTTCGTTACGAGAAATATTTTGTACCCAAAAGGGTTAAATATTCATTAAAACATTCATCCCAATAACCAAACCCTACGAAGACAATCCATTTTCGGCGACGGATAAAATGTTCTTTGTCGTTCCATTTTACCGAGTTCCACAGACACCCATACGACCGCCCATGGATAGCTTGTATCGACAGATGGCTATTACAATCCGTCTATTGGTTATTGGCAAACTTGTTACAATATTTGGATTAAGATTACTATCTCAGATGGTGGATAATGGATTGAGATAGGTTCGGGCGTAAATCGATAACTAGACCGTTGTGTCGCGCTATAGTCTTGCTTCAATATTTTTACTTAGTCTTAATACTGACCTTGGTAATAGAACATCTCTTGCGGAAGTCCAGTGAATATATTACATTACTATAATTTTGCAGGTTATTTAGTTTTACATCACCACAGTCCGTCATCTTTGGTCCTTTACAAATCTCATACGTATCATATGTAGCTTTATATGGTCCCTAAAAAATAATTAATTCATTAACTTCTTTCATATATAGAAGATATTTTAAAAGTACTAACATAGTTCTGATTTGAAAGTACTTGATAAATTAAACATAGTATTAATATTTTAATAAACACTGAACACGTGTTTGTATACATTTTTCATGTACCAAAATGATTGGTTTCTTTTATGTATGTGCTATAAATTGTAATTTCCCCTACAATTATTATAATTTACCGAATAATGCATTTTAAACATTAATTGCGGCAAACATAATATAATAGGTTTATAAATAAGTAAATAATACGCCATTATAATAAATTATTCAATGGCTGAATTGGGCTCCATAATTGCATGTACTCAATTCATTTTTGTTGTTTAATAATTTTGTTACGATAAAAAACAACATAAAAACATGTAGGTGACTTTACACAGTTTGTTGAGAGTGATGTTTTGAATGTATAAATACTTGAGTTGCGTCATATCATTTGCATTTGATTAATTGAACGGATATTTGGCGTATCTATTGGTAAGTAGAGGCGTAGGGCTACTACGCATACCAACAATTATTAATTGCCGCTAATAATCCGAGTGGACTACTGTACAATAGTAAAATACAACATTAATCTAACTAAAAAAATTGTGAGCCGTCATGGAACAGCGGATGTGAAACATCGGAATTATTTTGTACAAGTACTATGCATAAAATAATAGCTTAAGACAGGAATTAAATAAGGCAGTATAAAAAAATAAAATATTACTATTTTTTCCAGAAAACTACTACTTACTACTTTGGGACTGACTGAATTAATTATTACTAGTAAAAGTGATCTGGAATTTAAATAAAACTTGCATTAGTAGAAGTAATACGCAGTATCGTCAGTAACCGATATTCTAAGAAGCTTCGATTGGATAATCCTTTGAATTTCCTAGCTTTAATCGTAATTTATTCTAAAGAGAATTTGTTCGTTCTCTCATTTCATTATGGCTAGTCGTTAACTTATATTGCTTCAATATAAAGTGATCGCTTTCGACCCAGACTACACCCGTCAAAATCTTTATAATTTTGTCTATGGTGAAAATATATTATACCTTACGTTGTATATTAATATTAGTCAAATGTTTTTGTTATATAAAAAGTTACGTGATACGTTACGTTACGTACGTTTTGTAAAGTATTTTATCGGACTCAACGTTTTTAATTGTTTCAACTTGATAATAAGGTTAGTTTACTTTTAAACACAACAAAAGGTCGATAAACCGTTGTCAATCGCCGTTTGCGGCGAATGAAAAATGGTTACGCCCAAAACATTTCTCATAAAATTTGTTGATGTCGGCTTATTTTACATAAGTGTTGAGTACTTATTGAAATATATGGTAAAGATATAATACTTATATAATCTAACCAACTTATTATAATTACACTTCTTTAAATTGCTTCAGTATTGCAGATATGAAAGTTATCAGGTCGAATCGAGCGATCATTAGTGCATTTTATTTCGAAGCCGTTTCGCCCAAGTTCCGCGAACCGCTTAATGCGTTTCCCCATTACGTGTCACCTGCGTCATCAACGTTTTTTACGCATTATATTTATGCTAATTGAGACTAAACGTATTTTTAATTGTTGACAAAACGGCGCTCTTTTTAAGTGTCCATATTATATCTAGTAACCAACCGGGGTCGGACCATTTTGTGCGTTTGCTTCGCTAATATTATCTTAAGCAAATAGGTTTCAAGTTTATATGTCTACGTCATGAATTTTTAAGACACGCTTGAGTCCTTACTATCTTCCCTACGACATCAAGATTCAATCGCTCTCTAACCGCCAATACCAATGGCTTATACGAGTACTACACAGCAACATGACATTGACATGCAAATCGAAAAGTTACGGAATTTCTATTGCCTCCTAAAGATTGGCGTTTTTACAAGCTGAAAAGATAAATTTAGTTTCAATGCTTATTAAAAACGTGTAATGTGTAAAATGTATAATCATAATTTATTTTAGGCAGAAATTAGGAAACGCCTACACAAATGAACAACATCTTAACCATATTGCCTCGACGGTTTCTTACTAATTTCATTTCGAAATCAAAAATTTAAAAATATGTAAATGATAAATTAACTTAATCTGTGATAGATACGCAGACGTATAAATAGTTATATTATACTTTGCGGCATTTTTACTCGGAAAGTAGCAAGTGTTTAGGCGAAAGTGCGGTACGAAGGCTGCTTCTAAGCCAGGCCCAGGCTCGACCTCTGTTTGTCGGCTTATGTGGCCATCCCGAAGCTTACTCTAAATTGCAATTAAATGAAGTGGCGCATTTGCTTCAAACTTCTGATTGTTTAGTGAAAAATCTATTTATATGTGAAGAAAAAAAAGGGTGCGTGTAAGAAGTTATACTTTTTTGGCATTATTAAAAATAGTTTTTGATTGCATGAAAATAATTAATTACAATTAAATAATCTGAAAAAGGAGTCATTATAGTCAATAAAGTTCAGTTTACATTTGAAAAATTAAATAAATAAATATTTTTGAAGTCAAACTTCTTTATCGGCGTTAAAATATGACATATAGTATGTTTTTGACTTTGAAGTTTAACAACGGATTACATTTTCGACTTGAAATTTGCTAATCGCAATTTGCAGCAATTAATTTGTAAATTGTATGCTAGGCAGTGTATCAAAATTTACTGTGTTTAAAGAAATAGTTTCTAATAAGGTCATAAAGAAGTTTCACTTCTTACGTGTGTACACCTAGTACACGCACACATTTTTTTTACTATTCTCTTACATTAAGTGTAACATAAATTCTATTATTATTCGAATGTTGTTTTTAAATTATGTCCAATGCCGTAGCATCTTCCGTGGGCAACTTCACTCTGTTAATTTTGTGTCACGGTGCGCGCGCATCGTAAAATTTCACTCTCATCAATTTTTCATAACGCGCCTAAAGAAGTAAAACTTCAAAAAATTACCCTAATGGACGTAACATAGGTTTTGGTATAAATAAATAGGTTGGTCCAAAAAGTTCGTATTTTTATTCACCATAGTAATAGTGCAATTCGTTCTAATTGTTTTCTTTGCTGTCTGTAGAACGAATCATCTTATGGTTTTGTTTGTTATAGAAAAACCCAACTTAGCTCATCATCGTAAAATGAAAAGCATTTTCATAGTGTTTAGTTCAAGTTTAACGATTTTATATTTGAGTAATGTACTGGGCATACCTTTTTGCTACAAATAGGAGATAAAAGATACTGGTAGGAGAGAAAAATCCCTTCTTGTTACAAAGTAAATGACGGAGTCACTAATAACGTTTAAACTAGATGCGCTGATAGGTATTTAAAGAGTTCGGATATTATTTATACCTAGTCCGGTAACTCCGGTTTAATATCCGCCCAGAAGCATTTAATAAGCTTCCACTTCTGATCAAACGCCTTTAAAATTATACCAAATTAGGACGGTCAGAATACCATTACATTTTATGTGCGACCGAAACTGAGACCTATCGTTTATAAGTTTAGGTTTTCGGTCGACATATACATGAACTATAATACAAACACAGATTATATTGAAAGGGTTAATAAAACAAATGAACCGTGTTTTCTATTTCGGAAATGTTGTCGTAATTTGCTACAAGATATGTTATTTGTTTAAGACAACTTTATAGTTTTCATGCAAAATGTTTAGTTCAATCAAAAGTAAGACATTATCATGGCAACTGGCGGCATTATTGATTAAAAGCAACTCGAAGATTTACCTGAGGTAAATTGCTTTATCTTTTCTTTGTAAAAATAGCAAGTAACACTTATGATATAATATTACGTATATTGAAATAAATAGTTGATAATCAGTAGAATCCTTTGAAAACATAAAGAAATATCCAATCCTTTAATCATTTATACTCAATTACAACAATAATAAATAATTTAGAATATAGACAAAGAACACATTTTTCTCACTGCTCATAGCGTATAGAAGCCATCTTTAATTTAAACATTGCATACTTAATTATCGTCAGGTGGACAATTTAGAGATAAAGGGAGAGGAAAACAGAGGAAGATCTATTTAAAAGATTTCCATCTCAATTAGGTAATTCCTCAGATTTATTTTTTGTCAACTTGAACTATAATTATTCAACTAAGGCTAAGATAGGAGTTACGTCTGACTGCGGTTTTGAAAACTAAAGTTAGAAAGCGACTATTAAACAGAATAGCTTTCATGTTCACCACAACTTGATTTCTTGTTGTTATTTAACTAATATTACAAGACTGTATTAATGAAACTAGACCATTTTTTGAATTAATGTAGTACCCGTCTTTGTTACTAGATGTTTATTCAAAGTCGAAGGTTGAGGTTTTGAGTTTCAAACGCAAAAATCGGACTATACAACATAAATTCGTATTTAGTATCGATGCCATATTTCCGAACGGACAGATTTAAATAACTATTACCTTGCATTTTATTGCGCCACATTCGTTTGTTTAAATGTTTATTTTAATATTATTACTTTCACGGGGTAACGCGCCAGGTCATCTGGAAAGCTACTCTTATCTCAAACAACAAAGATTCTCTTATAATCGTAATGTAGTTAACGATTCTTGCGAATAAAATGCGGTCACAGGCAACGTATTTTAATACAATCAATTTTGTCGGGAACTGTTTATGTAGTGTGAGAATAAGGAGTTGGCTGGAAGCTAAAGCACTTAAGTTCGCTCGAAGTGTGATGAATGGGCGGTGGCTGGCTGCGCTCGTCGGAACGTTGCTGTCCCACTCATATGATTGATATCGTGTATTATGGCGTGGAATTAATAAAATAATGCTATTAATAGACAAGTAGTACCTGGTTCGATATGAATCTACGTTTGTTCAGAATTCATATTAATGTATTTTAAGAGTATTTAAACAAATAATTATATTTCTTAAATTAGATTATTCATTATCTATTTTGTTTTTATAAATGTTCATTTAGTTTTGTTTGTTAGTCTGTGGAAGAGACACTAGTTTTGTTTGTCTATGTATGTGTTATTTTTAATTTGAATATGAAGTGTTTGTTATGAGTACATTTTTAATTGATTATAAAAGAAATAGGGTAAAAGTACAACTGAAATAGCAAACTCTAAATGTTGTTTCTTAAAATAAATATTTTTGCAACACATTTGAGTTTAACTCCCTTATAAGTATTTTCGTCATTTATTATGTACTTTTTTTACATTTAGAAATTTTGTAATTGTCTAATCAGTCTCAAATGTATAATAATTATTAAGGCCTTAAATTTGAAGTATTGTATACATAAAATGTACATTAAAAACTCATCAATTCTAATTAATTAGCAAAATGATATTTCGCATTTAATGTTTTTAAAAACGCGTCGAAAGGTTTCACATTGATAACTTAATAGTCTAGATAGATAATTGTTTATTTTGTTTAAAATTTAAATCGTTTAGAATGATTCACTAGAAATTGATTAAATTCATACTATACCTCTTTTATCATTAAGAACTGTAACGAACTATTTACTTCGATATAAAATAATTCTGATCCGAAATGTCAACTAGTTTTTTTATTCGGTTTAATGTAATTAAAATCCTGGAATCTGAGAACATGATATTTCTGCATTCTTTTTTCTTATCTCCATTGGCAAGTCAACGTTTACGTGGTTATACGTCACAATTATTGTTTCATCCAGAATATAAACCTGGATATGTGTTTGACAATTAAACCATTTGTTACGTCTTGTCTGACAAATAGTACTAATACTATTCCTAATCGTATTGTACCAGTATATAACAGTAAACACAAGCATTTACCTTTAATTACTTAGTGAAGTTGGTTATTGCGCCCAATGACATTGCTAGTTTTGTTTTCCTATAATGGAGTTAGACTTGATTAACTTATTTTCCGACGAAGGGAAGAGCGAGTGAAGTGTTTCCCTCGCGACTTTTCCGATTTAGACGAATTTCCGTTAGTGTTTCTTTTCTGATTTCTTTATAGTTAATGCATCTGACTATTTGATGTGTGCAATTAACACTCGCTCGTTTGGCGTAGAAAAGCTTTTTGATTGAAAAATCATGTCTTAGACCAAAATATCATACTAATAAATAAACACCTATAAATAAAAACTATCACAAGTGAGATGTAAAGTGCTCCGATAAAAACCGTAGAGCATTTCTAGGTCTTATATTTAACCTAACATGTTTTTTGTATGTATTTATGTTAGGTAACGAAGTGTTAGTAAATAAATTAATAATTAATCAAAAACTAGGATATTGATATGCAGTAGTATACGCATACACATATTAATAGCTGATTAATTTTGTAATCATTACATCTGTACGGATTATTTCGGACTCCTGACTATTCCGTTAATTATAATGTTAATAAGTTTATGTTTGCCTCAAATACGACTAATAACTTCATTAGTATTACTAACCGCCACTGTTTTGCATCATCTAAGATAATTCGCTTTTGCGATTCGTGGTCGGATATTTCATTTAAGTTGTTTTTATATAGCGTAGCTCTCTCTGGTTGTTTGATTCTCGACTACCAATTTTTTTTCTATCTGCGCATTTAACACCTACTGTTACGGTGAATGAAATCAGTCTTGAAGAAAGCGGCAAGACTGAGGCCCAAAATTTACGGCGTAACTTTTAAAATATTAAACAAAAATGTATTCAAACTCGTACATATAATATTTTATTCAGAACATCCGTTCTAACTTTAGCCAAATGATTTTGACCAAGCAATGCACGCTGAAAATGACAATGGCCTCTTGATTGGTCACCTCAATTTAGAAGGCATTCCGGCTAACCTCCGGAATGCCGAAATAATTCCCATTCCTGACCCTACACCGATGTTAATCTATATTATTATACAACGCTCATACCACCGTATAATATATATGACTGAAAGCCTCGTGTGTGCTCTAAGAACTTGTATGAAATTGTGGGGATTTCTTTTCGTCTTTTATTGTTGATAGTTTTTTATTTAAGTGATCATTTTTCTGTTGCTTAAACACGTCGGATGTGAAGTGATACCTACATTATACATATACAATCACAATGTTGACGTCATACCTTGAAACGTTACATTCATACGTAAACAAAGTTATTCCGTCCGCTAAGGATATATTCAACATTTCGACCTTAGTCCCTAGGGCCTAATAGCATTCATCAAACGTATCACACCGTACTCCTCGGTATGTAGAATTCGAAAATTGATTTTTTTTATCATTAATGAGGAACCTGAAACTTTCTGAAATACAGCCATACAATGGTGGTTTTAGCTTCTGTTATGTGTACAGTAGAACCTCGTTAAGTCGAACCTCGATAAGTCAAAAACCTCCAAATCTCGAAAAAATGTTTTGTTCCCTTCCCTTAAAACACCAAAACCTCCATTACTTGAAATCTTGACCCTCTGTTAATCCGACTTATAGAGGTTCTACTGTATATAGAAACCGGTTACAAATCAATTATCCAGATGAGGAAGGAAAACGAGTGATTATGCTACAATTGACTAATGTATCATATCTTAAGTCCAGATATAGTAATTAAGACTAAGATAATTGAATTGGATTACTGACATTAATAGTGATTACTATATATCGCCCGTAATACCTGTCATAATTTAGATTTACTGAACTGATAATAATAAAAAAATGTGTGCGTGTACTAGGTGTACACACGTAAGAAGTGAAACTTCTTTATGACCTTATTAGAAACTATTTCTTTAAACACAGTAAATTTTGATACACTGCCTAGCATACAATTACAAATTAATTGCTGCAAATAGCGATTAGCAAATTTAAAGTCGAAAATGTAATCCGTTGTCAAACTTCAAAGTCAAAAACATACTATATGTCATATTTTAACGCCGATAAAGAAGTTTGACTTCAAAAAGCAACATGGCGCGTAACGGAAAAATGTTACACTAAATTTTTTTCTAACCCCGATAAAGAAGTTTCACTTCAAAAATATTTGGTATCCTTAATAAAATTAATAAAGATTATATTTGTACATACGAAGAAACGTATTATTTATTTATTTAAAATTCTTATTTTAAATATACCTGTAACCCAGTATTAATTTATTAATGTGCGACTGTTAGATTTAGATATTGAAGAATTTTATTTGTTTCATATGAGGTTGTTAAATTAGAAGGTTTGATTATCCGTTAAATGTTCCTTTATTTAAAATCTACTTTTAATGCAAATTATACAGAAATATATTCTGTGCCAACTTTTACTACTGCGGTATGGGTAAGTAGTGATAAGTCTAACTGGAAAAATATATTTTGCTGCGTCTCCTGAAAGACTTATCCTTGATATTACAAAACCGCCAAGAGCATTAACTAAAATTGTTTGCATAATTATATTTGAATACCAACCTACCGTCTCCCTTTGCATAGACCGCGTAAACATCTACTTTTTATATAAAAAATGTATGTGTGTACTAGTACGAAGAAGTGAAACTTCTTTATGACCTTATTTTACGAAAAATGATCTACTATATGCAACTTTACAGAAATGAAGTTAGGCAAGTAGGCAAACTTCACAAACCACAAATCTTGCAACTAATCAATAAACTGGATCCGAAATAGCAGGACAAGAAAAAGATGGCGCGTAACGGAAAAATGTGACGACGTCACGTGACGTAATTTTTTTTTCCAACGCCGATAAAGAAGTTTCACGTCAATAATGTGTATCAATTAACCGGCTTAGAAATGAACGCGTAATTCGAAAAGTCAGTTGTTACTTATTTACATATACACATATTAATATGGTTTTGTGTAGACATACTTCTGTGTCTATTGCAATGATAAGAAAGTAATGCAGGTTTGAGGAATGTAAAACAGATGAATAAAGAAATTTGATTGCAGATAAACGGACTTAATATCATGACGTATTATGTCATCGTGTCAATAGAGATGATATTGATAAATTACAATCAATCGAAACGCGCCGTTGTGTCATCATTCTCACTTCACGATATTATTTGTTATAAAGTAAGCCACACGGCATGATGGTATAGCAGATAACAGCAATAATTTAAGCATACAAAAACTGGATCTAAATTTTTACCCTCTACAAATAAATACAAATTTATGAAAGAATAAACAGCGTTGACTGTTATCGCAATTTACTGCGTCGCCGGGAGATATACCGTCTCATTTTCGGTAATATTTTCAACGTTGCCTACATAGCTTGCATAAATCATTTGGCGATAATGGTTCAAGATTGATCGACCTTTTTAAATGTAGCAAACTTGCAAGTGGGTGAGTGATGTCGGCTCGTTTTGTAAGCATTTCCTTTGCTATCGGCGGTTGCAGCCCAAACCCAATTTACATAATTAATCTGCGCTCGACAGTCAATATTGTCCGCTGCGGTCCCAATAATTATATTCAATGCGATTCGGTAATGTAAGGCCATTTCAAACAATTACAAAGAAACCATTTCCATAAGTTCATTAAACGGAGTAAAGACTTTTCAGTTTTCCCGCTACACTAAGGATTCTATTTTTAAATTTTTAACCAAACCAACTGACGGTTGTAATTGTCCATTTGATTATTGTTTTTATCAGATCTCACGCTTTTTAATACTATCTATACCAATATTATAAAGAGGAAAGATTTGATTTTTTGTTTGTTTGAAATGAATAGGCTCCAAAACTACTGGACCGATTTCAAAAATTCTTTCACCGTTGGCAAGCTACACTATTCTGAATTTTTTTTTTTTTTTTTTTGTGTTCTTGTTCATCTGCAATCGGCTATCAGCCATAATCAGATATTTTCTGAGGTTAATTTTGGTTGGGTGCGATTCCATTGAAAGGCACCGTAAGTGTTGGTAGAAACTGGATTATTATTGTAGGTCAGTTTCTCTGGTCTAGGTCTAGTATTTGCCATCTTTTTAGGCGAGTTACATCATCTCCTGGGGTTAGCAGATTCTTAGCCAGTTCATTTGTATGTTTGGTTAACCTTTCCCTGTATCTACTACTGTTTTTGCGGATTACTTCCTTTACGGTTGGCATCTCCAGATATTCGTGTATTTCCGTGTTTCTCACAAACCAGTGTGCACATGAAATAGTTCTCAGTGCAATGTTTTGAAATCTTTGGAGGATTTCGATGTTAGAATTGCTTGCACAGCCCCAGAGTTCTATTCCATATGTCCACACTGGTTGTATGATGGCCTTGTACACAAGCAATTTGTTACTCAGGGTCAGCCTAGATTGCTGGCCTAGAAGCCAGGATAGCTCTTTGAATTTCAAGGTGGCTTCTGTTTTCTTGGCTTTTATATGATTAGCCCAGGTCAGTCTTCTGTCCAGATGTAGTCCGAGATATTTCACGCTGTTTTTGCTTGGTAACGGTTTGTCTTCTATATGCACAGGTGGACAGTCGCCCTTTCGCAGTGTAAATGTTACTTGTATTGATTTAGTTATGCTAGGCTTGATTCTCCACCTCTGCAGCCACACGTTCACCTTATTGAGCTGTTCCTGTAGTTTCAGTGAAGCGTTATTCGCGTTCACATCGCTTGCAAGGCATGCAGTGTCATCTGCGTATGTTGCTGTTACGACATTTTCTGTTTCAGGCAAGTCTGCCGTATATATTGAATAAAGGACTGGGCCAAGCACTGATCCTTGTGGAACTGAGGCAGTGATGTAATAGAGCCTTGAAAGTTCCTCCTCATACTTTACTTGGAATCTTCTTTGATCTAGATAAGATTTTAGGATCATATAGAATGAGTTTGGTAGGAGGGTTTTCAGCTTGTACAACAATCCTTTGTGCCAAACTCTATCGAATGCCTGCTGAATATCTATGAATACTGCTGAACAATATTCTTTTTTCTCTAGCGATTGTCTTATTTTGTGAACCACTCGGTGTACTTGTTCTACAGTAGCATGTTTTTCCCGGAAACCAAATTGGTGATCGGGTATAATTCTGTTTTGGTCCAGGACTGGTTTTAGTCTCCGCAGAAGAGTTTTTTCAAAAACCTTAGATATTGTTGGGAGAAGACTTATAGGCCTGTATGAGCTAGGTTCTGTTGGGGGTTTCCCTGGCTTTACAATCATAATTATTTGTGATATTTTCCATAGCTTTGGGTAGTACTGTATTCTAAAAATGGCATTGAATAACATTGTTAAAAGTACTATTGCTTTTCTAGGTAGTTTTTTAAGGATTTCACCCGTTATTAGGTCGAAACCAGGAGCCTTTTTGTTTTCCAGATAGCTTATTGTGCGCATTAATTCTTGTGGAGTGACAAGTTTTAGCGGTAGTGATGGTCACTGTTGATCATTCTATCCACTTCCTCTTCAAACTCAGTCATGGATGATTGGTTTGGTTTGAAGACTTCGCTAAGGTGTCTAGCGAAAAGTTCAGCTTTTTCACTGCCGCTCCTAGCCCACGGATCGTTCGTAGATATCCTTATAGGTGGTATATGGTTATGTGGTCTTTTAAAGTTCTTAGTTATTTTCCAGAGTGAGTAATTATCCTTCCTATGAGCCGAGAGTGTACAGAGTTTTTCTTGGAAGGTTGTGTTTTGATTTTCTTTAATTAACTCTTTTAGTTCTCTAGATATTCTATTGAATTCCGACCTGTCTACATCTGATCTGCTGGTGTGTAATCGCCTTCTTTGTCTCCGTTTTTCTTCCAGTTTGTTGCGTATTTCCAGTGGTATGTTACCTAATTGATTGGAAGAGCTCAGTGTCGGGGTGGCACGCCACGCAGCTACTTGTATGAGATTCGTGATGTAGAATGTTGTCTCATCTATATCTTCTTCTGTTTTGAGCCTAACCTTTAGTTCAACTTCATCTTCTAAGTATTCAGCAAATGCGTCCCAGTCTGTTTTATGATTATATAGCGCCAGTCTCTGTGCTCTATGTATAGCGGAAACGCTAAATGTTGCTATGATAGGGTGTGGTCAGACCCACCATCAGACGATGATGCCACGTCAAAATACACATCAGACAGTCCCTTCACCACAAAAAAGTCCACTAGGTCGGGTATTCTGTTGACATCTGTTGGCCAATAAGTTGGTTTACCTGTTCCCAGTGTAATAAGTTTGTGTTTATCGACACATTTTTTCAACTCACGTCCTTTGCTGTTTATCAATCTTGATCCCCAATGAGTGTGTTTACAGTTCCAGTCCCCACCACTTATGTATCTGTTTCCCAAGCTTTGAAAATAGCGGTCAAACATGTGTTGTTTCGGTTTATGCTTTGGTGGACAATATACAGCGCTTACATTGATGGGGCCCATGCTTGCATTTATAGTGATGGTAGTGGCTTGCATCCAGTCTTCCCGAAACTCGCTATGGAGGTGGTGTCCGATGTTACTCTTTACAATTACTGCTGATCCTCCGTGTGATGTGGTATCGGGATGGTTAGTATAATATACGTCATAGTTGTCTATCTTAATATTCTTACGGTCATTTAGGTGGGTTTCAGATATTAAACCAATGTCGATTTTGTTATGTTTTAACATTATTTCTAATTCTTTTTTATTTGGCGTTAGGCCATTGATATTCCAGGTAGCGATACGTAACGACATCATTGTGGAAGCCTACTGATGATTGTCATGATGAGGTTCATCATTGTGCTGAGTTGTGAAATGAGTTGATCGATTCTTTCAGTCTGTTTCACTATAAGTGCTTCTAGACTGAATCTATTTTCTTGCCCGAGTTCTATTTTTCTCAGGTATGTTCTTTGTGACTCATGGTCAACGTGGTTTTCTGTATTTGTTCTCTGTGAATCTATATGGTCAACTTTGTCTTTCCTGTGTATCTGTCGTTCCGTTTGGTCAGTGTTATCTCTCGTGTATGATTTTTGTGTCTCTGTATGGTATGCTACAGATTTGGTTGAATTTTTGGGAGCTTCACTATAGGGTCCCAGGGATTCTTTTACGCTTGGTAGCCGATGTTTCGGTTGGGTAGTCTTGGAGTGATTATCAGGCTCAATGACTATCACATCCATGTCATTAGGGGGCTCATTATTTTCAGAGTTCTTAGTCCGCACTTCCAGAGTGGTTCTTGATTTTAGATATGGCTGAACCTTGTTTCCAATTTTCTTTCTTGCTAGGACTTCCCTATACACCTGGCATCCTTTGTAGCTAGCAGGGTGGCTTCCTGAGCATAGTGCGCATACTGCTGGAGTGCTATCATTTATTGTGCACGTAGTAGTTTTATGTGCCCCAGCACACTTTACGCATCTGTAAGGCCTCAAACAGTTATTTTTGCTGTGCCCATATTGTTGGCACCTTTTGCATTGTACCACTGTCATTTTTCTTATTGGGTCTTCTATCGTGACTTTCTGGTTGTATATGACTTTAATTTCTTTGACAAATTTATTATTTTCATGTGGAGCCACATTGACAAAAAATGTATTTAGTGGCTCTTTGGTTCCTTGTTTCCGGGCAGTAACTATTTCTCCTTGTACTTTGTTTCCAGTTTTTTCTACTGCTTCTATAATGGCATCTTTAGGTGTGCTGAAGTGAAGATGTTTAATAACAATCCTCATGCATTTTTGGTCTTTGCGTGTAAATGTGTGACCTATAAGCCCTTTACTTCTTATGTGCTCGATCAGAATCTTATATTTGTCAACCGTGTTAGACGAGATTATTAGCTGGTTTTTGGATACGATTTTATAGGTGTAATCATTCTTTTCAATAACTTCTTCGATGAGTTGGGTGAGTTTTTCAAGGTCATCAACACCATACAAAATTATTGGTGGTGGTTTAGGTGTTCTCTTGGCTGTAGCTTCTCCTAGTTCCACGTCTAACAAAGCAAAGCTGTTGTTTGTCTCTATATTCGATGAGGTATTTTGTTCAGGAGTATTTATTCCTCGGCGTTTGTTAATGATTGCCTCCCGTCGCTGTGTCTTTTTGGCGTGATGACTCCTTGAGTCTTTTTCTTCGGGAGACCGATTTATTTTTTGATTTGGTACTCGTTGCCAGGGCACACTAGGTTTGTATGAATTTTGTTCCTGTGTAGGTGCCTGTTTAACAGGTATCATATGTTCTTGTTGGACTTGGGAGACATCACTGAGTGAAGATGAACGAGTTCTATTAAATAGTGCAGGGTGAAAAAGCTTCTGAGTCAGAATTTTTTGCTTCTTTTCTGTGGTTGATTCCGCTTGGTGTGGCAAAATTCCCCCCCCCCCCCAGAATACGAGGGGCCGCCTGGGTATTGCTTAGTGACGTCGTTGATTGACGAAGATTTAGGTGGTGTTCTTTGCATTATGTTCCCACGAGTAGGGTCGAATAAACAGGTCGCTTCCAGGGTGACGCCCTTTTTCCCAGAAGAAGGCACAGTACGACAACGTTTGCCAGTTTCGTTGAAGTTGGACGCTAGAGACTGAGTTATCCCATCAGCCATATACACCTCATGTAGGGGCATACACATACCTTGGCGCGTTTCCCACCGTAGTATAGGGGTAATTTATTATAGAGGTTTTCTTCCTCGCGGCCCAGATGATAAAGTCCAGACCCCCGGTCCCCGTGAGACATGACCACAGGTTTACGGTTTGAAGTGGCTCTTTCAAGTCACACTTGTTGCTTGATCGGTTTTGAGGCGCCGATGACTCGCCTTCGCCCGTCACAGTCAGCAGTACAGACCCCGAGGAGGATGTTATTGTGTGTAACCCGTTAACAGATCTGTACAGTATCCAGGGGAGGCGACTGGGACGCCTGTGAATCGGACTTTCGGGTGCGCGCAATATAGCCAAGCCACACACTCGCAAGGCGTACGCTAGCAAACACAGCATTTTTTAAGCATGCATCTAGCATCAATGCACACCACCGTGTACTTGACACCCTTTCCCCCCTAACCCTTTCCCCCCTACACCCTTTCCCCCCTAACAATTCTGAATAACATATGTTTATATGTTTTTATATGTTTCATTTTCAAAAAAAATAGGGATGCTTACTAAAACTTGAATAATCTAACCCAAGGTGTAAAAAAATAAACAAAAAACTTCCTTCAATCGCGTGCGCTGCGAAAACTATTAATGATAGAACAAAATTATGTATTACAATTTTTCAGGACACATCACTATCTATAAAAAATGTCCCAGCAGCATGTCTCTATCTTTTATAGTTACGTCACAATAGGCGTCCTTTTATTAATTTTTTTTTATTAAAATACCACCGCTTGAAAAGGCTCTTTATTCGTACCTAGGTATTGATCCTTATCAAAATAAATACAAACGTTTCACATAAGCTACAATTTAATGGCATAACCACCAAAAAAGCATGGTGGATTGGTGTTCTCCTGCCGTTTCTCTTGAATAGTTTACTACTATGTTATATAACAAAAATCTTAGCCACAGCAACGCTTGGACGAGTCTACTAGTATCCTTATAACGTCGCTGCTCTAAAGGAACAACGTTACAATATTCATTATTTATAAAGACTCGTTTCGACGTTATGCGATTAGATATGATTTGTAATATGTTTTTTTTTACACGCTTTATATTAGCTTCACCTGTATATATGTATGTATGTAACCGACTCCTTTGGACTCGATTTTGACCCACTTTTAACGGACAGGTTTAATTCAAACTTTGCGCACCTGTCAAAGATCGATGACAATGCAATAATCCGAAAAAAAAAATTAACTAAAAAATAAATAATAGTTTAAAAAAACTAGACTAACTCTGTGCCATATTTTTCGTCTATCGAGCAACCCACGCTTTTTCACAATAATACCAGTATTTTTTGTTCATTACCATTTTCAGCCTAAATTAGGAATTATTTTTCACTTTTTAGTTTGATGTGCTTTAAAAGTGTGTGTTCTAGTTTTTTAAAACTATTATTTATTATTACTACACATTTACTAGATTTACAAAATGGGTACCTACAGTTGATGCTATCATAATCCATATCGTCGCCAAAATGTGTAATAAAAAACCAATTTTCTAAATTGAAAATCGTACAACAAAGCGATCTTACTCTGCTCTTAGTACCGACCATTCTTAAGGCTACTCAATTTTAAATGCACAAGTTTTAAGAATATATTTATTTTTATAAATCTAAATTAAATCGTATTTCTGTGGCTCTCGAATTTAGTTCGAAGAAATCTGAAGCCGAGGTTTTGGTTACAAGCAACTAACCGCTTATTTCGCGTATCAGTCGTACCGAGGCGGGGCTTCAATTAAAACTGGGAAGTTTGTTTAAATGTTTGTGCCAGTTCGCCTTTAGAAAGTTTAGAGTACAAGATAGGCTTGGGTTTAAGCACACAATACATTATCTAATGAATTAAATCTTTGCTTGAATTAATTGGTGTTATAAGCGCAGTATTGCCTATAACCGTACTACAACTCCCAATATTTTTAGCGATCGCGATTTAATTTAATTTTTTGATACACCTGTGAATCACCAGTGCTACGGCTACTGAGAGAATTACATAAACGTCCAGTTGATATCGTATTGGAAGTAACAGAGTTTCGATGCAACTTCGGGATTTTTCCTATATGACCAATTACCGTACCCGTAGGATGACATAGTATTGGGTGCAATCAGACTTAAACCGAACCGGCGCGGCGGAAGATAATAAAATAAATTATTAATGAAAGAGACGAAAGAACGCTATGTTTTAATGGGCTCTACGGGACTCCATACAAACATCAACATATAAATATTAAGTAGACGAATGCAGTGAATGGGAAATGTTAACCGTCCCGTGTGATTAAACAATCATACATAGATTTGCTACGTGTGTAACGATGTAAAATTATAAATTAAGAGTACAAAATCTGAAGAAGCAGAGGCTTATTTATATAATATGTGAAATTCCACTCATTATAGAGTTGATTATATTTAATGTAACCTAATTCTTAATGAAAGGTTATCCAGCTTATACTCGTACTCTCAGGTCACTGTAGGTCAGAACTCTCATTCGAACATATTCAACTTTTTGTACCGACTATTGGATGTGCATATCGATTGGCCAGTTTAAATCCTCAGATCCGAGCAGATTTGCGAATCGGTGAGAGCGATCACCTAATGCCATCGTCGATATTCTGCTAGAATTAGCTAGAGAGATTTACGATTAGTTAGTATGGATTCAAAGTTGCACACATACCCACAACATACCCACTTTTCACTTAAACTTAACTAAATTTTGATGTTTATTGTTTTATGTTACGTATTCCACTCATAAAGCTTTGCGTAAATTCACGGCTTAATGAATTAGTACGCAATACTAAGCACTTCTTTAATTAGCCCCTGTTCTCGCTAAAGCTTAGAAAAATATGTGTTTAGTTCCGACACTGCTTTTAACACTGTAAGTAATTGTCTATCGTCTACTTAATGTTAGCGCTTAAAGGGGGAGTTTTGGGAGGGTTTGGCCTCGTTCTCGAAAACAAATCGCCCAAATTACGCACAGGTAGTGTCACGGCTCATTACTTTAAGATTACATTCGCTGAATCACTCTTAACGTAGGCAAGTGAACATAAGTTTTAGCGCCCTAATGGAGGCACCACCCACGTATGTCGAACCTGCAAATATTAACGAACCGTGAAAATATGTTTACGTTCTAGATTAGTTTTTTTAGTGAAATGTATGACGTATCAGTCGAGACTACTTTTCAGCAAAATCTTTATGTAAAAGCAATCAAAGACAAGTTTAAAACCAGTTGACGTAGTGACTAAATCATTGATTAGTGGAGTGAACATTGGTGGAACATTCACTGTATTTAAATTATGGAAACACGTTATCACGGGACACTAATCCGTGTCAATTGAATGACACCTTTGCAATTCCAATGCGTATTTAGTAGTTAGGTAAAGTAGTACATTCATAATTTATATAGAATTAATGGTGCTTTGCGCTGCAGTAAAGTACACTTGCGTAAACATTAATGACTATAGTAGTGAATGCTATTAATATTTATTTCTATGCAGCCATGCCAAGGATTAATCTTTGTCTTAAGAAAGTACTAAGACTTTATTTCCCTCGGTTTAACTATATATAGTACTCGTACGTATAGTATATATATAGTCCATTATGTCAGGGAAATAAGATTAATATACTTGGTGTGGTGTTTAGTCCATCAACACCAGTCCACAGTTGCTACTGTTTATTGTGTGGATTTTATACTGATTACTATATATAATAAACGTATAATGTCAATAGTATAATTGAAAATGGTCGTATTGATAAATACAGTTAGGAAAGTAAAGAAAAAAAAAGAAGGAAAGATCTATAAAATCATACCATTTATATGATTTTATAGATCTTTCGTAAATTCTTAAATTTTCGCTATAAGCAAGAAATTTACAAACCTTTGGGCATATTTACGGGTGTTTTAATGAAATAATGCTAAGATGACAATGTGTTTTGGGAAAACAAAACAGTCATACAAAGGGTCCTATTCCAATCAATCGAATCGAAGTGCTTCCCCATCTAGTGCCTCCAGCCATTTAGTTCCGTCTACTCTTTATAGACAACATGACGAAAACTTGGATTCTCTATTAACGATTTGAAGCGAAAAAGATTATAGCTCTAATTAAATTCAGTGGCGGTTGTTGCATGGAGACATTTAAATAAAACTCTTTGTTTGAAGCTGCGTAACAACTTATTTTAAAGGTTTCAAATATGAGCCTACAACTATAAAATTACAGGCAGTGGGGTTGCGACGCTAACAAAAACTACCTTGGCTTATCTAAGGGTTCACCAATCTAAATGACACTTATGTTATTGGACATTACCGGAAACGATAATGTTAAAATACATTTTATGAATGTGTAGTCTAGTCGACTATTTCTATTGTTTAAATAATTAGTTAAGAATTTTTTTTTTCTAAAAATCATAATTCACAGTCCTCTATAAAGTAACAGAAAATTTTTTTTTTTATCAACAATTCTATTGTTTATTAACTTACCAATTTGTTATAAACAAATATTCAACTTTTTTTTATTTTTTTTTCTAAAACTTCTAAAATTAACAAAAACAACCATATATAACAGAGTATAAAAAAAAATTTTTTTTTAATTTTTTGATTATTATGAATATTACTTTTATTTAAAATTATTTTTTTTTCTATTTGAAATTTGAAAAAATGAAAAAATTTCTTTATTTGAAATTTCTTAAATATTAATAGTTTATTGAATATTGGCAAAAAACTAAATGCCATTTTTTTTTTCATCTTTAATTGTCTATAACTTTTGCAATTTTTTATGTGCTAATACATGCTTTTAGCACATTTTTCTAGACGTCATTCCGGATCCAATGAGCTATCGCACATAATTTTAAGAGCAGTATCTCTATTTTGTTCCATTTTCAACTTGTCGACTAGACTAGTGGTAAAAACTAAAGGGCTGAGTATTGACTTCAAATGAGCGATGATTGTTTACATTTTGTTTCCGCTTTAATTATTAACTAAAATATTTTAGTTAGGTTACATAACACTCTTTAAAAGTTTATATTTACTTATAAAAGGAAAAAATCCTTATTTTTTACGTATTAGTGACTTTAATGCTTAAAGCGTCATATAAGTTCTAAGTTTTATTTTGAATAAATACTCAGACATTTTCTGTAATAATAACAACCATTTGTCAAGCACGAATGGACGTGTAATTATTAACGTTCCTTTTGTTTACTTATATTTTTATACTTTGTCATTGGCAGAACACTAGGTTATTTTGTTTGGTGGTGGAAAGGCTCCATATGATTTATTGCACGTTGAATATGCATGTCTGGATGAAAAATGATTGAAAAGTCGGAAATGGTCAATGTTTGAGGTCGTACAAACGTGCCAAAAGTATAAAATAATTGGTATGAAGCTTATCTTAAAATGATGTTTTATTCTTTTGTGTTTTCCGGACACATTTTTCTTCTTTATTATACATATGACTGACATAGACATAACATTTATTACTAACAAAACACACTTACAGAAACACACAAAATAACCATAATCAAAAAAATATTAAAAAGAATGAAAGATAACAATTTTTATTTTAAAAAACAGCGACTGAGGGTTAATTTTACTTAATCTAGTAAAGACAAGAATAACTCTTATTGTTGTCAACTCTGGAACTACACGATAAACCCTCATAACTTCACCAATGGGTAGTTCATAGTCCAAACCTAAATTTAGTATTGTGATAAAAGCATTGTACAGTGAATGTGTAAGCTACTGAATTGCCCAGGTTAACTAGGGACAAGAATTCCCACATGATGAACAGTGAAATATCGTTTTACCCGCCAACGACGCGGTTTATAACTGAGATCGTTACGAAGAAAATCGTTTAAATTACATTCGTGGAAAACATGGTTAAGATATAATTTCAGATGTCGGATACATTTGAGGCGAGTAACACACACGTTTGCTATAGAAACTTTTATCTATAATATAAATAACCTTTATCTTGATTAATTTGTCGACGCTATTTTTATACCAATTATTCAAAAAAAAATAGACAGTGTGTTCAGTAAATACTAAATAAAATAACGATTTTTAGAAGTCTTACAAAATACAATCTTTTTAATAGCATGGTGTTTAAGACAATTCGTAATTAGGCAGGATATTCATAATAAAATTATTGGGCAAACTAAATTTTAAATGGCGTCAAAACACCAATGCGCCTTTTATATATTCTAAATTATATTAAAACCTAAACGTAACAATAACATATACAGTATATACAATTTTCTGAAACTACATAGTAATATTAAAAATGAATAAAAGAAAATTAAAACAAATTAATAAATTTGGTCCCTGTGGCAGTGTACCTTTAAGGCTGGCAGCATTTGCTCGCTGTGTTGCGATACTCATTCATTGATCGAGGAAAGCACCAGCTCTGGAGTCACCGCTTCTATCTACCAGGAACCAACTAAATTCTTTAATTAGCGCCTGTGCACACGCTACGGCCCAAGTGTTCTAAATTGTTTTATTTAATTATAAATAAGTGTTTTATATACGTGCTGACATTTTTGTCAAATAAGCAATAATTCCATTAAAAAGCTAGGTTTAGGTTCACGGCCATATTCTGTAATGAAGAAAAATAAGCAGAACTCTTTACCAAATATGTTAACCTGAACTATTCGTGTCAAGAGGCAATTCAGGTAAAGTTCTTGAGATAGCCGACCAAGGTGAAAGTAGAAGTGTTTTGCATCTTTTTGTTTGAGTTTACCTATTTCGATAAATAGCATCATATACAAGATGGAATTTTTCAAACTACTTATATTAGCTATACTACTCTCGTGCCGTACAGATAGAAAACTCTACTTAATTAGAATCTTTTTTATTCCGAAAAACGGAAATCAATTTAATTTGAATATAATTGATCGAAAAATATGTTATCTCACATTTATTTCAAAAATATATTTCAATACAATTATCATAAATATATTGAGTAAGTTTTGCTTTCTGTTTTTAACAGTACTTCTCTTCGAGGTGGTTGCATACCATACATATATTTTAAATAATAAGCTGATCTTTATTATATAAAATACACCATTTGCGTTATTGATTCCTGATTTTATTATAAATGTCACTGGCCCTAGGAAAAAGTGGCTCAACTTTTAATCCGTGTCAAGCTTTTTATAAATATGTATTTATATATTTCTTAGGTATTAAGTGAATGAACGTAATAAACTTGTGGATAATCTTACACTAACAGTATTTGAAAATTGTAGGTAATACGTGTATTAATCAGCCTCATATCAAAAGTTTTTTCCGAAGGATCCCTCAATAGTTCATTATTTGAGTAAACAGAACTATGTCAATACATCCTGGAGACCTTTCCAAGAAACTTAGTTATGTGGATTTAGGCCTATTCTATCGTTTGAAGTAACCCATTTATAAATTCCTTGTGACGGAAGAGCGTTTAAATTATGTTTATATTACAATTATTTACATTATTTCCTTTTAAAAAAATGACTAAAAGATAAAACGCTAAAACAATGGTACCCGTTACGTAGTGCTACGAAATGCTACGAGCTCAACTTCGTAACAGTATTATTTCAGCTCTCGTGAACTGCTTTGATGGCGTGCTTTATAAAAGTCTATTTGTTGACTTGTGTTTTTGTTATTTGCTTATTCCTACAACCTTTTTATGCTAGCAGGCCGCGCTATATTTGTCATATAAACATTTTTTCTGTACAATTCTGAACCACCAAGTGTGTTCCTATGTTAATTTTACCATGAGTTTGTCGTAAATATCGTATTCCCGCCAAGAAACATTTGATTGGCCATAAAAAGCTATCTCGAATTCAGTTTGTTGTTTGGATTTAGTTTTATGTTACAACTGTCAATTGTGAACAGCGAGCGTTGAGAAAATTACATTTCCAAGTGAAAATAGTAAGTGATATTTCTATACTATCCCACTTCAATCTTAGTGTAGTCTTCTTTTCGATTCGTAAAGTTTTGTCTTCCGTGATACGATATATATTAGAGGAAACTCTTTGGTAATTTGCATACATATTATATCGTCATAGTTCGTTATTTAAAGTTGGCGTTGCTATGGTCTTGTTATGTTTTTATATTGTCAATTATTAATAAACTGGACTGCTGCACGCGACTACCGCTGCACACTTATAACCCAACAAAGGTTATGGGCCCAGACATAGTCCAGTAAATTAATAAACTGGACTGCTGCACGCAACTACCGCTGCACACTTATAACCCAACAAAGGTTATGGGCCCAGTCATAGTCTAGTAAATTAATAAAAAAAAAAGGGGGAACTAGAGTGCTTAACCTAGTAACGATGGCGAGTGTGCGGATAGAATTACTAAGCCGTGATAATTACGACTCATGGCGAATCCAGGCCCATGCTCTATTGATCAAGAGCGATGTGTGGGGCTATGTGGATGGTAGCATTAAGAAGCCAGCTGAGCCAGCAGAGGCGTTGCTTTGGGAAGCGGCGGATGCAAAGGCGAGAGCGGAGATTATTCTCTCAATAAGTCCAGGTGAGCTACGACACATTAAGGGGACGAGCACGTCGCGAGAATGCTGGTTAAAATTAGAAAGCATCTTCGCGTCTTCGGGTCCCGCTAAGAAAGCGACACTGTTAAAGCAGCTCATATTACACAAGATGTGTGAGGAGGACGACATGCGTGAATATCTGTTAAGCTTCTTTGAAGCCAAAGAAAAGTTACTAGACATGGACATAAATATAAATAATGATCTTGCATCTATTATTTTACTCTATAGTCTGCCCCCAAGTTATGAGAACTTTAGATGTGCGATGGAGACTAGAGATTCATTGCCAGACCCGAATTCTTTGAAAGTTAAAATTCTTGAAGAAGATGCCTCTAGGCGACAGCAAAGGAAGGAGACAGAGAGGGGGTCGTCAGCAATGTTCGCTAGGAGAAAAACCACGAAGAGTTCTACATCTAAAAATCCGCAGAATTATAAACCGGATCAAGCGTTTAAATTTAAATGTTACAGATGTCATAAATTTGGGCATAAAGCTTCGGAATGCCCGTGTAAAGGAACAAGGCAGGACTCAAAATGTGTTAGTGAGTTAGGTGCTAGTGAGAATTTTAACTCATGTGTTCTATCTGTTTCAGAGTGTAACGGAGTGATTGGTTCGGGATGTGGAGGAAACTGGCTCATAGATAGTGGGTGTACATCGCACCTTTGTAGATCGAAAGGAAAATTTGACACCTTGACAAATTGCAGTAGTAAGTTAAGTTTGGCCACTAATGTGAGTACATTTGCAAAAGGTAAAGGAAATGTGAGTTTGAATGGGGAGGTTCCGATAAAACTATCAGACACTTTATATGTTCCCGATTTGCGATGTAACTTAATTTCCGTTTCTAAAATTACAAGCAAAGGTTTTACTGTAACTTTTAAGAAAGATTCAGCTTATGTAACCGATTCTGAAGGAAATATTAAGTTCATAGCAGATCGAAAAAACAACCTTTATTATATGCGGGAGGGCCATGCTTCTGTTTCTGCGATTTCCGAAACTAAGAACGATTTACTATCCTGGCACGAACGTTTAGGTCACTTAAATGCGAAGGATTTAATAAAAGTATTAGGTCATGTGGGCATTAAAGTTGATATGTCAAATATAAATATTTTATACGACTGTAAGTATTGTGTGCAGGGTAAGATGACTTCTTTCCCATTTTCCAAGTCGAGTGGACCATGTGACGAAAAACTGTCCATCATCCATTCCGATGTAGTTGGGCCAATTCGAAATGAAACTGTCGGTGGTGCAAAATATTTTGTCACGTTTATTGACGATTGTACTAGATGGTGCGAAGTTTACTTACTGAAGAGTAAGAGTGGTGTTCTGGAATGTTTCAAAGAATACAAGAGCTATGTTGAGAACCTTACCGCTAAGAGAATAAAGTATTTACAATCTGATAACGGTGGAGAATACTGTAATAATAAGTTTGATCAATTCCTGAAACAAGAGGGGATAATAAGAAGACTGACTATACCTCAAACCCCACAGCAGAATGGCGTAGCAGAACGAATGAACAGGACATTAGTTGAAATGGCTAGGTGTATGTTACTTTCATCTAATCTCTCAGCAGGTTTTTGGGGAGATGCTGTATTGGTGGCATGTCATATTAGGAATCGTTGTCCCACGAGTAGTTTGGGTGGTACAATTCCGTACGAGAAGTGGTTTGGCTCTCCAGTGAAGATTGAGTATCTTCAGAAGTTTGGAGCTGAAGTTTATGTTCTAGACAAGAGTCCAACCAAGGACAAATTTGCTGCCAGAAGTGTCAATGGAATATTTATTGGATATCCAATGAACCAAAAGGGATATAAGGTATGGATACCAGTAGACCATAAAACAATTATAGCTAGGGATGTGAAATTCTGCAAGACGAGGCTCGATACTAATGATGACAGGAAATCGGCAATTACTCATGATCCTTTTCAGCTAGATCAATTTTCTGCTGATGTTGATACACCGAAGCCGAAATATGTAGAGGTGGACGTAATACCAAGTACATCTTATTCAGGAACTCGAGAAATGATCGTGGAGACGACTGATTCACCCCTTGGTTCACCTTCTCTATGTCATGAGGAAGATAGTGAAATAGCGCAAGCTGATACAGAGGTAACGTATAAGAGAGGTCCCGGAAGACCAAAACTTCAGAAAGGCCAAGTTGGCCGACCTAAGAAGGTCTATAAAATGATACCCAATGATAATAATGGCCGTGCAGAAGAAACTTTACCTGAGGATGTTGCGTTGACTGTGGAAACTTCCTTAGGGGATGCCCTAAGTAGCGCTGAACGTGCTCTATGGGAGGAAGCAATATTGTCTGAGGTCAAAAGTCTTGTAAAAAATGAAACATGGAAAATTGTTCAAAAGCCGAGAAATCGAAAAGCGGTAGGATGCCGATATGTATTGACAACGAAGCTTAACGTTGACAAAACCGAGAAGAAGAAAGCACGGTTGGTAGCCAAGGGCTACAGTCAACGATATGGCATCGATTACCGAAACACTTTTTCACCTGTCGTTCGACTAGACACGATAAGACTGCTTACAGCGCTCGCGGTTGAATTAGACATGGAGATACACCAGTTGGATATCAATACTGCATATCTGAATGGATATCTTGACGAGGAAATTTATATGGAGGTTCCAGAATTGTTGACAGAGTGCTTAGGTAGAATTATTAAAGAAGAAAGAGACGAAAGCTTAAAAGAGCAGGCTCGTAAGATGTTAAATGATCTGAAGACAGGTGGAGATGTATGTCGATTGAAGAAATCACTGTATGGCTTGAAACAAGCTGGACGTCAATGGAACAAAAGACTTGACAATAAATTGAAGTCAATGCATTTTAAACAGTCTTTGAAGGAACCGTGTCTCTACTATTTGGACGGTAACTCCATTGATACGTCTATATACTTAGCGGTTTATGTTGATGATTTACTGATAGTTTCACGCAATAAAGGTCTCATACAATCTTTCAAAGATGAACTTTCCAAAGAGTTTGATTTAAAAGACTATGGACTGGCGAAATATATTTTAGGCATTGACATTGTCAAAAAATGAGTATGCCACGAAACTGTCACAACAAAAATATATTAATGATTTGATGATAAAATTCGGCATGGAGAATTGTAAAGAAACAGTGACCACGCCGATGGAGGTGAATTTTAGACCCGATGGTTCACAAATTCCGCTGGAGAAGGAATGTCCATATAGAGAATTAATCGGAAGCTTGATTTATCTTTCAGCAGGAACTCGTCCGGATATCACACACGCCGTGACAAGATTAGCAGCGTTTTGTGATAATCCTGGACAGATACAGTGGAATGCGGTGAAAAGATTACTTCGTTATCTTAAGAGGACAGCCGATTATGGACTGATTTATCGAAAAACAGGTAAGAGCTTAATTGGTTATTCGGATGCTGACTGGGCAAATTGTCCTATAGATAGGAAGTCATACTCCGGGTATGTTTTTTTGTTAGGAGGGGCTGCGATTTCATGGAAATCCCAGAAACAGAAATGCGTAGCAACTTCAACGTGCGAAGCCGAATATATTAGTTTAAATTTGGCGATAAAAGAGGCAGTTTACCTGAATAGTCTTATGAAAGAGATAGGGTTGCGCGATTTCGGGAACATAGTGTTGTACTGCGATAATCAAGGTGCCTTATTTCTATCGGAGGATCCAGTCTTCCACGCCCGAACTAAACATTTCGATATTCAATATTATTTTATAAGAAGTGTTTTAAGGGAGAATACTGACATACAATTATCGTATGTGTCTACCGAGGAGATGGCGGCGGATGTGCTAACAAAAGCTTTACAAAGACAGAAACATTACCGCTGCATCTCAATGTTAGGTGTAGATTAAGATTGCATGTCTGTATATTTTTGTAATGACTATTTAGTACATATTTGTTGTTAAATGTGTATGCAAATCAAGGGGGTGTATTAGAGGAAACTCTTTGGTAATTTGCATACATATTATATCGTCATAGTTCGTTATTTAAAGTTGGCGTTGCTATGGTCTTGTTATGTTTTTATATTGTCAATTATTAATAAACTGGACTGCTGCACGCGACTACCGCTGCACACTTATAACCCAACAATATACGCAGTGGATAATTCAACGAAGAAGTTTGTTTATAGAACAGGAGGCAAACAGGCAGGTAAGCTCATCTGATGTTAAGTGATACCGCTGTATATGGACACTCAGACTGCCAAAAAATTCGCAAGTGCGTTGCCGTCATTTAAAGAATAGGTACGATCTTTACAAAGCCAACTGGTAATGTGACAGTGGTATATATATATGTGAAAAAAAAATTTTCTTGGACTTATTTAAATGGCTGATTTGTAGTACAAATGTTAAACTAAATCAAAACACATTTAAGCGCTCAAGATTGCATTTTTATTATAATTTAATTAAACATTTATTCATCCAGACGAGGCCTGGTACGGTTACAAAAAAATCATGTTTTATTGTCGCAGTCTCCATACCGAGTAAAACACAGTCCAATCTATTCAGTTCACGTGTCGAAAAAGCTCTAGCATTTTAATTTTATACAATATCAGTGCTACTGCAAACCGACCTGGCTTCATAAAATCCGTTTTGGTTATTGCTTTTGAAGCATTTCATATGAGGAAACATTGTCTCTACGTTAAAACGTTATTTGAATCGTTTAAAAATATATTTTATATATATTTATTCATAAAACTGAGTTCTATCACTCCTTCACCGTGCAAAGTATCCTGCTATGGAATTCCTCCTGTTCATATCAGACGAGCTCAGTCTTTAAATTTATTTAAAAATCTAATTTTTGATCATTTTTTTCTGCCTCGTGATTAGCTACTACTTTTATATATTAATTGTGAGTCAATTAACTTTTGGCAGAGCTTTAACATGTTTTATTGTTCCATATAATCGTTGCCTGGAAGAAATAGCTTGTTAGCGATAAGGCCGCCCGTTGCCTAATAACTTATGTAACCTACTTACTTTTAGTTTTTTTAATATGTATAAATATGTGTATTATGGCAATGAAGTATAAATAAATAAATGAATATTTATATAAATTAAAAATCTTTATCAAAAAGCAAACAAAAATTACACTAATCAAATATAAATGCAATTAAGTGTTTCCTAATATACGGCGGTATTGTTTTGGCCGGTTATTGCGATTCTGTTGCCGAGACACGTACAGAATAAATTAAACTGCAATTTGGGGCCTTAATATGGAGTATTGTAGCACTATTGGCATTCTGGAGTAGGCTAGTACGTCGATATGAGTAGCATCCAGTTGGATACACACAGGTGGTTATATGAATCGTAATGTACCAATCAATATCTATGTCTCCAGAGGTTTCATTTCTGTACTAGTCATAATAATGTACATTCATTTTATGTGAAGGCTAACTTATTTATTTTTAGATCAGTTCATTATGTTACTAGTAACAAGGTTTTATCATTTTATCTTGTTATAAAATATACATTATAACTAAATCTTTAAAAACTAAGTGGACTTGAATTATATCATAACGACTTAAAAATATATAATTATTAGTATACGTGTAGACCAGATGAATTAGGTAACTTTCTAGAATTCTTGTTATATAAATTAATATAATTTCAGAGGTAAGGTCTAGGCGCTTTGAATTACACAAATGTTCGTTTAGCTATAACACAAACCCTTAGGCAAGGCCTCATCAGAGGTAACCTAAACATACCAAGATGGATACATGTCAAACAACTCGACATACAGATTAGGTCTCGACATTTGTGTAGAATAAAATTAATCGAGTACCAATCCTTATATATAGAACAATTAAAATAATTAAATAACAGTGTTCAAGAGAAATACTAAAAATTTAAAATGTTTGTGATTTATACAAGAACTTTTTAAAAGAAGCCGTAAACGTTTTATTGTTTCTGGCACTAGATACTGTGGTCTCATGTCAATTTGTAGGAGTTACGCTACGGCGTAGACTCTACGATTGCTAAGCCATGTTTGTTTCGAATGTACGATTCTTGCATTATGTGGAGTTATATAACTGTACTTAAAATATGTTGTACAATATTGTTCTTAATGAGTCGTAATTATTTACGCGACCTCCTGAATTTCCTTTCTTGTTTGCCCATTTTACGGCGGAAAAATCTTTGCCCGACTTAATTATTTCCTTTTTTTAACAATGTTCAATATTAATTCTGATATTCGCTGAGCAAACATTAAAATTCATAACTCAGCTATTATACCCGTCAACATCTGGTGCGACGAGCAAGTTATTATCTCGAAGTTGGAGAAATGCATTAATTAATTTGTACTATGTTTATGTAGGTATTCATTTTCAAATTACATTTAGTCACAAATATAGTCTAAATTAAAAACTTTCTCATTGAACGCCTTACTGGAAGCAATTTCTATTTCATAATTTGAAGCTAGAATGAAAATTACGTAATACGAAATTTTCCTGAGTACAACATTTCGATACTGGTTACCAAAGTCGACGACATAAGTTCTTATTAATTAATTATTTATTGACTTTGGCAATCCTTCATTAGTCATTATCACCAAAATTAGGATGTATTACTGTTATGCAACAATTTAGCTTTGTAGAGCTTAGGTTTCCTAGAAAAGCGGTGCCATTATCTAACGGCCGTAATGAAGCGTTGGGTGACGTCACCCATATGTTTTCTATAAATAACATCGGAGAAGGTTTCCTAGAGAACGTCGAGTGTCACCGTAACGTCAAATAGCGGTGCTGTCATTTGCATGATGGCCGTCATAGCGGTGATAAACATTAGTTCAACGTTTTTAGCGTGTAGCGGTGGAATGTTTTTTGCATTATGTTAAAAAGTAAAGACGGCTGTTATTAACAACCGTAAAATGACGGCCGTTAGTTAACGGCACCGCTTTTTTAGGAAACCTAAGCTTAAGAAAGTTTAAAAATGATTTTTAGATTTCACTTTTGTTTTTCTGAATTTGAATAACGATATCAAGGGAGAGGGGGTGAGAATGTAAAACGACACGACAGATAAAATCTTGCATTTGCACGTGATTGACAGACGGACGTATGACATATGTATCATAACGTATCTTGTCAACGCGTTGTGGACTAGAAATGCTGTTGACTTATTTTAATCAAACGTAACGCTTTTGTGTCATTAGTTTTGTATTCTCACCCCATGATATGGACATTTAAATTAAGAAAACCTCACCCCTTCACCTCACCTAAATATAGATTAACCTATTCTCATCAACATATAAAAATACTATTGATGTTCCTATATTGACAACGATACTTATAAAAATATGTTGTACGTTTGTCTATTTCACTCTTTCTTAATTTTCTACAATTTAAAGTATTAAATTGGTATAAAAGCTTCACTGTTTGGTAGCTTAAAGCGATAACTTCCATTAAGAAGAAATAAAAGCACTCGCAGTACTCTTATTTCTCTAATACTGTTTCCATTTCTCCTTTAGTGAAGCCCCACACTTCCGGTGCTTATTTTTCTAGAAGTGAAAATAAAAATAGAATTTATACTTTATTGGCAGGAAAGATTTTAAGTACGCTACACGGGTAAGTTTTGAGATTTATCTATTGTACGACCTGTTCGAAAAACAGCACACAGGCAACAGCAGTCAAGCAACTTGTAACGTAGGAACCGATTTCAAACATTCCGTGTAAGAGGTTTTCAACAATTCAACAGTCCTCATGACAGTAAAAGCCTTTATATATATAACTGTTTAATAAGAGACGGGTCTCTTTTAAACACGCGTGAACTCCATAGCCCATTTCTTACCTTTGCAAACGCCTGATTAATAAGATATAAAAGAGCATAAACAAAAATATCCGTTACACTTTAATAAACAGATATTATTAAAGTATAACGGATTTATTTTTATTATTCTCAATGCCTATGGTAGCCTTTCCTCAATGATTTGCAAAGCATACATTGCATGGGAAAAGTAAGCATTGCAAATAATTGAGGTCAGTGTCCGTAAAGTGTGACAAATTGTAATAATAAATAAATCAGTGACCTAAAAAGGTTGCAGTTGTTAGGTCTGGGCCTCAGATTTTTGTATATGTCGTGATAAATTATGGGAAAACATTGACTAAATATGGATTTGATGGAGGAAATGAAACAAAAAGTTGTGATTATCTAATTTAACTACGCTGGGCAAGAACTGTAGAGGCTTTAAAACGCGAGTTTTATGTTAAGACGTGAATGAACTACTAAAAAGTCAGTCTCCTAAAGATGAAAGATACCGTATGAAGTTCAGCCACATTATATATACCTATACTTTTACTATTTTATATTATACTTTTTTTTACATAATATTAATATTTTATTTACAATAAACGTTAAGATATATTATATATTAGATACGTCTAGGTACCTTATATACGACGTCGTACATATTGTTGAAAATATTCTACAAATAAAATTAGAACTACAATAGAACAGCCTTGCCGTATTATATTTGTGAGAAAAATTTTATATTACAGAAACTAGGTAATATTAATAACGTGTTATTATATTTTCCTGGTCTGAAAACGTCTAACTTCAAAATAACCTTTTACCAAAATAGAATAATGAGAAAATTCACAAATTAAAAGTTATACGTCTAAATAAAAGGACCTTAAATTTTCTTACTAATTAACGAACCCTGTAAACACGAATCTTATTGAGTAACCATTATAAAGTTATAAACAACAATGAATAAAAGTTCCCTGTTAAAATCGAATTATTATAATCCAAATGGTCTCAGTAATTCTATCTCCAAGTATTATATATCAAATGCGTCTGTTTAAAGACGTTTGATAGACTACAAAGCGTAGTCTTTCTACTCGGTAATTTTGCGCAACTAGATTGAATGTATTTTTGTTTATGAATAAAAGCTGTTACCGTATTTAAAATCATAAGTATTCAGATAATTTATTTGCTTTACACACTACGATTTGAAATTTAATTAAAAGTTAGTGTACCAAACTATAAAACAACACACAATTTAGCGTGCATAAAGTTATGTATGTTTTAATGCTATTTGGATGGACAGATTCGTAAACATATTAAAAAAGGCGTTTTTGGAAATCTCCAAAATGTAGGAATTGACAATCTATTTTTCGATAACATCCTTGGCTTTTAAAGTACAGATTTTGTTGTTTGTTCATTTACTCACTGACTCACTCACTCACTTACACATGTGCACCCACACACTGATTCATGCACTCAGGCGTTGATAACAGTTGAAAAGTTAATAAAATAAAAGATATAATTAAATTATATATAAATATATTTTAAGGAATTTATACTTAAGTTTGTTATGGAAGAGCTGGGAACACTGAAACAGGTATTTTTTACTTAAGAGTTCCCAAATATTACACATTGTAATGCATATGTTCTTAAAATAAATAAACAGATTTTTAATTTATAGATTGACCACTATTTATATAATATTTCGTATATATAATTTCGATAAACAAATAATGATTAATATCTAAGGCGGGCTCTTCCTCGATTCTCTTTTGCGTTCGCTTTTTCATGTCTCATGTTTTCATTTTATTTTCACATCTAATTTCATATTGAACGCAGAATTTCAGAAAAATACTTTTAACATTATTTTTTCTGTGTAGCTTATGAAATGGTATACGATTTAGAGCCAGCGTATGAACAGAGAAAGATATTAGAGCGAGTCATGACCATGTTTAATACCTTTTCAAAATCCCTAGTAAATGCGCCAAAAGATGTAATACAGGGTCACTTTTCGGTAGAGTATTTTTTTTCATAGTGGGGTCCGAAGTAAACAAAAAGTTAAGATTTGAAAAAAATTTACATCGTATAACTTAATATTATCAATACACTCAAGAAACAACTATAAATAGTATGTCTATCGCAAGAACTCATCAGTACCAATCTAGTGGATATTATGAAAAAGATACCTGTAGTTTTTTTCGAATTTTAATAAGAATTAGTAAAAAAAGTCAATTTTCTTATAACAACGCAAAATAAATTATAACTTTGCAGCGGTTGAGCTTAGCGACCTCCCCTAGAACAATGTTTTGCAGCTGATGACCTCATCTATCCCCTATTTGCGTTTGATCCACGACTTTTTGGCCACCCTGTATAAATAAGAATAAAGAAATAGACGGCAATATAGACTTTTGTATGTATTTTATGACATCTGAAATTATACACATTTGACACATATAACGTACGCATATTTTTGACCTAAATACATATCTGTCAAACACTGCACCGTTTTAGCTTAGTGCTAGTAGCAATATTTTTAAAAGATGAATTCGCTTCTCTTTTAGCAAAACGTTAAAAAACTGAACCTATTTACTGATTGGATTTTTTGGTAGCCATACTAGGTACCATTTTTGTCAGTCATCCAATGTCTAAAATGTATGAGTTCTTGATAACGAATATTTGCTGAGTAACCGATCAAGACATATTTTTTAATGTAGGACAAAATAATTTATGATAGTAATTCCATTTTTATGTAACTTTATTATACTTATTACTAGGCTTAGGTTAGTGTGCCGTCGTGTTGAACGACTGGATATTTTTTTATACGAATCTATGTTACTACGGAATTCCAACGGTATTCGAATTTTATGTTAACGAGTCGAAATCAGTTCAGTGGTTTTTAAGTTTATTCTTCTTCTAATACAAATCTTTATTCGTTATACGTACGTACTCGTAATTACTGCATACGTAATCTTGAAAATTGGTTGTAAAATTGAAGTTTCTTTGTGCTGGTTCCATTTATCGAGGAAGACTGTGACCGTAACCGGATCAACGGGGGAAAACACAATGCGCAGTCCGATATATTTTGAATATGTTTTATATAAATGATAGCTTTCATATTTCCTGCAAAAATACTAGAGTTATTTTAAAATAATTGATCTACCATTTTACTGTTCGGAAATACTGCACGCCACAGTTCTGGGAACTGAAAATATATCGCAGGGGTTTCATTTAATTCAACTTCTATTTAATTGGGTTTAGTAACCTTATATCTTGTTATCTGGTTGAAATAAAATGACAACTAGTTCATAACGATTTCTCGATATTTTTATTATGTTCACTTGTAGGTAAAACTAAGATTTCCTTTAATAAACCTTATTATTAATTCCTTTAATAAAACGAAACCTTTTCAATATAAATTAATGTATCTTTTAATTACTTTAGTCTTCTCGATAAAAGCAATACTTCGCTTGTAATATAGACAAAGAGCATACATCTTAAGACATTTTTTCCGTATTCCTATTCGTGGTTACTGTTCAATATACTAGTTCGCCTCACTCTAAATGGCGACATAAATAAACTTTAATGTATCGAAACAGATTTATGCCCTATGTCTTCGTAAAGCGATATCAATTAGGTACGTGTCAGCGATAGCACGTAACCGACCGCGCCCCACAAACTTAAACTGCAATTTGCTAAATATGAAACGTGCTATTGCCTAAATAGCCACCTTAAGAGCCCTTATGTACTAGGGGTAACGGTGTATATCGATCTGAGAAGTTAAACAATATCCAGCGTGGTCAGACCTTTGATGGGTTCGAGAATTGCATTTTCATAACTACGCTGTTTAAGCTCTTGTAAGAGAATTTAACAGCTTAAACGTAAATTTATTCCAGAATATTAAATTACCTTAACAAGAAACCCGCAGTCGTGTTCACTAATATAAACCTGAAGGATGCGACTTCGTCTATGTAGAACTATAATAAAACATAGTTGCAATATCTTATAGATCACTTTTTTATATTATAATGTCAATGCTTACTAAGATAATGTTCATAGATAGATGAAAAATTGTCTATATTTAGGTTTGTATGCGGAAAACATTTGTTATATGTTTACATCGACAAAAACTATATTATTATACAAAATATTAAACATGGGTTTACATAAAAGTTTATTTATATTCGTTAGTGACAACTCGTTAAAATAACGTAATATCATAAAATTCACCCTTTAGAGGTCAGCAGAATTTACCTAAAACTTAACTTGATTGATTCTACAATAAGCTTTATTTTAATTCCATACAAATCCGATGTTACTGTATTACCAAGAACCCTCCTATTAATACTATCTAAGTATTTGCACGTATGCAGCGATGTTACTATGAAGGATACTGCATATTACAACAAGGATCTCGGCTAAAACTAATTAATTTCTGTAATTGACTTAAGAGTAATGTAGGGACCAAGAAATACTCTGTTATCTTTGCTGCTCCGCTCTAACTTATACAGGTATAGTTGTTATTCAATTAAGTAAAGTGTTTATGTGACCTTTTAAGCCAAGAAAGTATTAAGTTGCATTTTATATTAGTACGTCAATATCATAGAATATGTATTGCCTATAATAACAATAATATGATATAAGGTAAATTTTTAATAAAGCGTTATCCAAGAAAATTAAAAAAAAAGTGGAAATGGGCCGTTCATATAACCCGCGTTTGTGATGTCAGATGTTTCAAAAAGATCCTTACTTGGAATGGCCTAGTGGGAAGAAAATAGGAGAGGACTCCCACCAGAAACCTGGGAAGATGAAATAAAGAGAGCGGGGAAAGATTGGAAAATAGTAGCGAAGATGAGACAAACAGAAGAATTTGGAGGAGGCCTCTGTTGGAGGTCGTGTACTAATAATAAATATAATAACATACTTTATAAAATAAATCCTTATATTTACTATCCTTATATGTACTTTATAGCACTGGAATATAGGCTACATAATATAATTTATATGTCAATAATTTTATAACAAATTAAAATGTAGCTTCACCATAATAGTTGACGCTGAATATTTCTAACTTTTACAAAAAACATAATTCATACTACTACAGTTTTAAAAAACCAATCTGTCACGGAAGTACCAGAATATTGTTTTGTTGCTCTATCTATTGTGACATGGAAACCAGGTTGCGTGAAAAAATATTTTATATCTGCTAAAATGTGCACAAAAATTTATCATAAAAATGTTAATATTGCACATTTTAACTTTCAAAGTAATTAATTGTGGGAAGAAAAATTCCGAATTATTATCTATGGCCATCAAACCATGTAACAAACAGTAATTATTTATTTCTATTTTTTTAACTAATGAGGTTTTATTCACCATCAATTTAACAACTTCATCACCATTAAGGTAACACTTTTCTTATATTTTTTTTTAAGTTCCACCAAATTATATAATGAATGTTATAAAGATTTTATATATTTAAAATCAAATTATGGGTGTCCACGAAAATCAACTTTGTTATTCAAGATAACCAAAACTTGGCGTGTTGTAAGGAGCTTCAATTATTAAACCATACTAGGCATGACAAAATGAAAGCAATAAATCATAACCATAATTCGATTCCATCAATTCGATATTATTTTTGTGAAGCAGCATTAATTTTACTAAAACAACTCCTTTACCGACACCTTTTATTTATCAAGTCTCCTACCTTAAATAAATTCTTCGCGAACATTAATTACCTCATTTTAAAAAAAAACGAAAAAACATTCCTACTCTCACGTAATAAAGAGATTTCTACTCCCATCTTACAACGTTCATTATATTCCAATCAATATTCAACCTTTGATCTGAAGATATTAAAAGTTAATAATTATAAAATGCTTTATCCAAAGATGAATTTTAAGAGAACGCAATTTACATTACATACATATTTAATTTCCGTAGCATTCTCCAGTGAAAGTTAAATCCCTATGGTTTTTATTTTAATATTTATGAAGACGGCCAACTCCGGCTTTGAAAATTATCATATTACCTTATTGTTGCAAGTTTTAAATAAATCACAAATGTACTGTTTTATGCTAGCAATAATCAGTTGCGAGTAAAGAGTAAAACCATATCGTTAGACGATGCCGATTCTTAGGATATTTTATATGAATCCTTTTATATTACTAATGCATAGTGTTCTTATGTGATTTCAAAAACATGCCCCTTAATACATTCAAAGTTGTTTGGTGCTGAAATTGAATTTTTTCCTTCTTCTCGGTATCGCTTTCAGGTCAGGCAACGCGTTGTAAAAAAAATGCTCAGATATCCAGTTTTCGACACGTACACGGAAATGAAAATCCCGAACAAGCCAATGATACCTGCTTTATAGGTCGATCGAAAAGTTTTCTACTAAACGGAATTCTTTTAAGTCTATTTTTATAATTCTGTGTAAATACATTAGCTAGATATAATGTGTATGCATAGATTGTATATATGGTTACCGCATCGTAATTCATGTGATTAGCATCCGACATCTTGGTGCAAATCCCGAGGAGACGATAAAAAAGGTTGGGTCCTACGAAGGTTTTATGCCGCATTTGCAACGCATTGTTTCTATAAGTATCGTTATCGTTTTTTGTTTCTAAGTGAGCAATTGTAATACAAAAACAATATTTTGTTTGGTTTTCTTTATTGTGATCTACCCTACATAATAGACTAATGTCATTTTTTACATCCACATAAACTGAAGTGTTATCTAGCGCCAAATCTCAGCCCTAATAGTTGCTAAAATACTTAACAGATAATATATACACAATGTTATAAATAAAATATAGAACTGACTATAATTAATCAAATTCCCTAAACGATCACACTACTGTAGCTAAGATATTTAGTTGGCTAATGTAAATCAGAAATGTAATGCTTTCGACTCGTAAGCTTCAATAAGTAATAGAAGCGTCTTAGATTTTCAGAATGTAAAATAGAGAAAGGATAGCCTCGTGATGATGGATAAACTCATTTTGAGCACAATAATTTATCAGAACAACTGCGCGCGTGTCATGTCATCCTTGCGTCGCATTCCTACTTCCAATCGACGTGGCTCTTGATAAATGATGTAACTGTAGAAAAATAAACACTATTTATTCTAGTTTATAAAGGAAGTAAATACACTTCCTTTATAAACTAGGTGTAGGAAGATGTATCAAAACCCACCATATTTAAGATTATGTACTAATTGATGAGGAATTTGGAAGGCGTCGGACGTGACTTCGGGAAATTATCGATTTTCCCGACGTAAATAGTTGCACGTTTTCGAAGCCGGATACTTGGTTATACAAATTTATTCAAAAGAAAATTTTAATCTCTCATGTTACCGATGTATTTACATCAAACATAACGTACAAAAATCAATACATGGTGTTTGTGTTTGTTTAAATTATAATGTTTGCATAAGGTTAATGCTGATTATTCATGTTGCTCTCCGAACATTTTTATTCTTCAATAGAATTCCGATAAGGATCATAACAAAACATTCAATCGTTAGCATAAGCACTCCTCACAATCAATATTTTTATTGACAGAAAGTGGATTACGACAGATTCCGCACACGCGACGTCAGCTGTCGGTGACATGTTTCGGCCGTCGCTTTCGTTAGCTTACTTTTTATTTATGAAAGAGTTGAGCGATGCTTATTGTTGTTTTACATATCCGAGACATGTATGAGCCATTCCTTTGATTCTTCCTAAATGTATTTGCTATGCGACTAGGATACTAAGTAGTCACTTATTACGCATTCTTTGGAATAAATAGGAATCTTGTTGAAATAACTTTGTTATGTTTGAGTGACTAGTTAGAACCAGCTAACCAGTCCACTGAAGTATTTCCGAACCAATTCGACTTAGGGTCCTTCTAGAGCGTACCAATTCTTAAAAGGCCGACAACGCACTTGCGAGCCTTCTGGAGATGTGAGTGTCCGTGGGCGGCGGTATAACTCAACTTTGGGTGAGCCTCCTGCCCGTTTGCCTCCTATTACATATAAAAAGAAAAGTTAATTGACCCTACACTACTATTTTCGTCTATCGCTTCTTACAAAGTTACCCCATGTTTTGTCATTGGCTTCCAGTTTGCCAAAAAGTTTGCTCATTCCGGCTGTCGCCTTCGAATTATGGGTCTTGTTTCCACTGTGTGTGTAAAATATATCCTCGTAAAGTTTAATGCTGTTACTTTTTTAATTAACTAATTGATAACTATACAACTTTTTCAGTGCAGATATCTCTTTAGGTGCGAAGTAACCTTCGACCTAGTTTCTGGACGAAAAATAATATTCTTTTGTTTCTAGTACTCGTAACATGGAAAATGTACAGTAGGATGTCGGTTACATATTTCCTTTGTCAAAATATGTATACTGCAATATATTTGCTTCTTATTCGAAAATAACTGATACTTTCTGTTATAAAAACTGTCGTATCTAAACAATGCTTCATTAAATCTTCGCTCATTCTATCGTAACACAAAGAGTACATACGTATATGTGACACTTTTATCTGTTTAAGCTTCAGGCCTTTACCGATAATTCTATTAAATCACTACATACCATAATGATTTAATGTTTTTAGATATACGCGAAGATCTAATGGTCTAAGATCCCGATATACAACGACCTTCACCGAGATGCTTATTTAATGAAACGTATTTTTTATTTTATTTAATATGTCGAATAGATATAATCCATATGGGTTGTTTAGCAAATTTCAGTCCAGAGTATTTTAATTAATATTAAAAAAAAATATTTTTTTAAACATTTCACCGGTATGATTATTAGATAAATTCTATACCAATTGAAAGTATGAAGCCCATAGAATATGCAAACGTTAGGTTGTTTTTAATCAATTAATTATTTATGTGTATATTTTTTATGTGACACTGTGATCTTTAGTAAAAAAGAAAGTTATAGTGATACATATACAATACTACCCTGATTAAAAATATTGATTGAAAAAAATAAAAAAAATTACTACATGCAAATTATATATATTTTTTTTTAATATTAATTAAACATACTCTGGACTGAAATTTGCTATATCGGGATCTTATACTATAAGTTTTCTTTTTGACTTAAATCAAAGTCACGCGTAAAAGCTTTTACATGCACTATGCCTATGTACAAAATACTATAATCTATAGTTATTGTAAGGTGTGTAAACATATTCTTTCGATAGATGTCATATACTAGATTCGTACCTAAACGTCTTGATCGAAGGAGCTATTTTAAAAACTACATTTCGGCAGTTCAGTTTAAAGTGAAATAAAGTCCGGCGAAACTTTCCGCAATAAATACTGTAAACTACGCGACTGTAACTTTAGATTTCCACCTTCCCTTATCAGACAGGATTACACGTAAAGTTTGGGAATTAGGTAATTATCCCAGAATGGAATTACCGAATTAACGGGTTCAAGAATGAATCCGAAAGGCGGTAGCGAGTCAGTTTCTGGTTCCGGCGGGCACAGATCCGGTCTTTGACGCTCGTTAACGAAACAATAAATATTGATTTAGACGTTACTATTTCAGGCTTTGTTCGCTGATAATATATTCTTTCAGGACGGTGTAATTTTATCGTTTTTCCGTTCTGACACAAAAAACTACTGGAGTGCGATTCTTTGATCTTGCTATAAATATTACGACAAAATAGTTGACTGTTTATATTCGGACTTTCAAATTGAATGTCACCTTTATTAAAATGTTTGACTGAATCAATAATGTAAACGGAAACTGAAAACAAAAAATGAAACTTATGTTTAAGCTATGAAAGACACTCTATTTCTTATTTTTATGTAATGGATGATTATAAAAAAATCTTCATAAAATTCATAGTCGATTAATGAAATACATTCTTTATACAGTCGATGCAACATAATATGCACTTTGGCTTAAATTATTGTATTAATAATATATAAGAATACTAGCCGATCCGGCAAACGTCGTTTTGCCATGTATATCATTTATAATAAAAAAATAGGGGTTGATTGTAGAGGGTTGAAAATTAGGGGTTGCATGTATTTTTTAATTCTGTTACATAAAAAAAATAAAAAATAAAATTTTACGTAAAAATAAAAAAAATAAAATTAGGGGTGGACTACCCTTAACATTTGGCGGGCTGATTTGTGAATCTAAACCATTCCCAGATCCCCTTGAACACACACAAAAAATTTCATCAAAATTGGTCCAGTCGTTTAGGAGGAGTTCAGTCACATACACACGCACACAAGAAATATATATATTAAGATTTTTTCGTATCTAATTATTGATTTTTTTCCAGGTACGTTACATAACGAGTTCTACTATATTGATCACGTGAGTATTGTTTTACAATTTTCTCTTTCAAAAATATACGTAAGAAAACCACGCAAATAGTTACTGTCAACAAAAAGTTTGACAAATTTTGTCAGCTTTTAAGTTGTAAGTCCCCGACTTGTGGGTGGTAAATAACGGCTTGAGCAATTATAAATGGCAAAATGAATTAATTGGATTGCTCATTTTATTTGCCTTTCTATTACCTTAAATAGTTTAAGTAGTAAATTGCTAAAGTCAAATGTTTGTCGCGTCGTGCCCGCAGAGATTTTGCTGGAAAATAACATAATTAAAAGCCTTATCTGATAACGTTTATTTTCACAAAGGTAGAAGTTAGTATTGATCGAATTACACTGAGACTTTGAAGTTAAGAACGTGTTTATCACTAATTTTTAATTATTACTATCAAAATTCAAAATGTCAGATAAAAATTAACGCCTGAGAAGCCTGCTTGGATTTAAAATACTGGTTTAAAATAGAACTTTTATAAATAGAATACTTGACATTCAATAATATGAATGCTCATGCTCAATTCCTTTTCCATATCAATAAAAAAAATCTTATTACGAGTTCCTATACAACAGAAAAAACTGGAAAACAGTCACGCAGAACAAACCAAGCAGATTGTGTGTCCGCGAAAGCTATTGTTTTCATATTTATAAAGAAACTGCCCAGCTTAAACCAGAACTGCTGTGATGGAATGGAAGTGTTTGAATGAAAGGCTTTTACGACATTAAGTAAAAAACATTGTTACCATAGGTCCAATGTCTATGGTTGGACTTCGTTTATGAAAATGATTTAGCTTCCCATTGATAACTTCATTAGCTTCCTTGAATAAGTTATTGACTATTCATTAAAGTTCGTAGCTTAATTGCAATATTTTTAGATGTATTTATTGTTCCACTATTAGACGTAATTGTATAAGCGACTCTAAATCGTAAATGTCCGTACAACAGTTAATATTAATTAATCACCAGGTATTGCATAATTTGACCTCTCATTACACTATTACACATGTTACATAGGCAATATTTTTAAATTAAAAAGTAATTTTCCATTTTAGTATTTGTAAATTCACTTAATGCCAAAAATGAACGCTTAATATACAGCGAACGATATCAATAATTTTGAATGCACGATGGGCTATCGAACGTAAATTTTCCAGTATTCTCGTGGATAAAAGCATCAACATTATTACCTATTTACACAGTAATGTAATGTTATTGGATTACACAACCTTCCGTGATTTTTGCTTTTGTATTTTCCGAAATAAATATTGTTTTACGCCGTATAAAAATATTGGATATGTTTATTCGAATATATGCGTTTTAAGCTTTTTAAGTAACGTTTCTGGCACTAAAATGGTGACGGTTGTAAGATATAGCCCATTTGTTTCGAAACTGTAAAAGTCTCTATCCGCGGCTGTTTGGACTAGCTTTTATGACTTTAACAATATTATTCTCGCAGAATACTTCAAGCATTTAACAATGATTACATCATTTGTTTACCAGATTACTAAATAAAACAGTAAATTACTTTCTAATTTTATAACAAAAATCTTGTTTTATATTTGCTTCGATAAATAATATATTACCATATTATACTTGAAATATATCTAATTTAAAATATTATAAACATTATAATCATATATCACAATAAACATTAATAAAATTGTTAAATTCTATTCGATTCTATACCTGACTTATAACTCAACTTTATTAGAACATACTGCATACAGTTAACTTTGCTTATAAGTTGAACAATATATCTGTATAAACAACGCACATTGTTCGCAATTGAAATTGTTTAAATAGATCTAAACATCATAATTAATTTAAACAATTTATGCGCAAAAGTTCTTATTTTATTGGTAGCCATTTCTCATTCCCGCAAGTGAAGCAGAAGCTTATAATTTAGTTCTTCGTTCAAATAAAAGTGTCTAGAATGTCTAAAAGTCTAGAGACAAGAGAAAAAGGCGTCGCGAGAGGTCGTAATAATACTTTACTGTCATCAATTTTTTGCTTCCCCGACCATGGACACTTTTATCTTTTATTATCTTCGTGGTTGTTTAACGTTAAATGGTCACGATTGCATTAAATTGGTTTCCATACTATCCTAAACTTGTAATGCAAATTGTGCTCGTGATTAAAGGTGGAAAGGAAATTAAATTAGGGAAAGTTTGTTAGGCTTAGTTGTACAATCAAAGAGGCAAGATTAAGATGTGTGAAAGGATGTCTAGGTAGGCATGATCGGTGCGTCAAGCGTCATTGCGCCGGGGCGAGGGCGGGCGGCGAATGAGGGCCAGTGACACGCCAGCCCGCCCCGAAGCCACGCGGTTTCCGACGCACCGCAACTTTGCCGCCACCGCGTTTCAGACACTCGCGATTGTGCACGTTTGTGTTGTGATGTGTGTTCGTTAAATGTGAATATCGGATTCGAAATTTAAAAGTATGTATAGACTAAAAAATTAAAAGCACTTCGTTCAATGACTATGAATAGTTAATTTAAAAAGTCTAACTGGGATGCAGTACAAATTAAAAATTCAAATTTGTTTGAACGTGAAATTTGAATACTTGCCCACCAAAACTTTTCTATTAATTCAGTACATAACCTATATATACGTATTATAGTAGTATACGTTTAATATAAGTTCTAACTGCTTGAAAAATAACTTCATCATTTAAACTTCATCGTGAAATAGTTTTCCGCCCTGTGGCTACGCTCGTGGTTTTCGAGACGGCTCGATTGAGTTTAGAAAAATCGTTTCTAAGTGATGTCTCCAAACTTGATCGAGCATATTTTTAAATTGACTTCGATTCGATCTAATGGCATCGATGACAGGTTTCAAAATATGTGTTAACGTAAAATCTTTATTTAATATTAACGAGTTACTGATTAATTAAACAGTCGTAGTGAAAGAGAAAAATTAAAATATCAAAAATAAAGGGAGTACGTTTTATTTCTATTTTATATATATATTGACACAAGCAATATTTTAAGAGGCAGTGATATTAATTTCATGTCTATACTTGTATATGTCAACCATATATATAACTACATAATGTAATATGAATAATAATTTAAAAAATCCTTTTTCAGATAATCAATAAATGTTTAATGGCCATGTTAGCGTCTTTCTAAATAATTTGTAAATATATAGAGTATTAATCATCAGCTATTTCATATTATCAGACTGACTCTAGGAAAATTTTAAACCGCTATTTTCTGTATACTATAAGAAAATTGTGGTCAAGATACTTTTAAATCTAATCTAGATTAAAAAGATTATTAATTATTTTTGTTTTTCAAAACGGTCTAATGACATTCTGTATTGTCATTTCAGAATTCATGACGTAATTAAAAATATGTCTGTTGCTCGATTATAATCAACTATAGGTATATAATATAATTTTTAGTAACGTATATATATTCTTATTCACATAACAAATGTTTTAGAATATCTAGATTTATATCGTAACTATGTTATTTTCTGTTTCGCGTCAGAAACAAAATACAAAGAGACGAATGCGTCATACACAAAACATGCTAAGTGAACTAAATAGAAGCCTGATAAAATAAACCCTGATAAAACTTGCAACGTAATATATCAGTAATAAGAGGTGTGAGTAATATGACACACTAACACATTCGCAAGTTGTCATAATATTCCTACAGATGACGCTCAAGCGGAGCATCCGAAGCGAATTTAAATTAAAGATATTCCACCTGAAAATGCTAATGCAAGTGAAAACTTTTAAAGAACTCAGCGCAGAATCTCTGGCACCTACTGCGAATGTTTGCTCTCAGTTATTTAAATAAATATGCGCAATTTACTTTGAGTTATTTAGCACACTTTATGAAACGGTAGACGTCAAATCTGATTTTGAAGTACGTAATAGAGTCTGAGAATGTTTATATGTCAGGATATTCGTCGGAAAAACCGATGTTTTGAACGAGTGACTTACTCCGAATACCGGTTTAAATCTCTTTTGAGAACTTGTAGCTGACATGCCTGGGTGGGTACGAAAGTATGATTCAATGTTCAAGCGAAATGTATCCATATTGAGGTCACGTCGAGGTCTAAGACAAAGCGCTATGTTATAGTGAGCTTTAATTAGCCAGATGCTACGAGATAACCTTTATTAAACATATACGTAATCTTCTTGTATAATTATAACGATCATGGGATTAGACTCTCAATGCGTTGAATGTTCATAGTGCAAGTTCAAAGTCAATTTAAAGACTTCAAGGAAACCTGAAAATTAAATTTAGAACATGTATATAACTTTAATCCTAAAAAGTATTAATATCACATAAGCCAATTAAGCAACTAGTATACCTAACTAAAATTGTGCTTTTCGTAACATATAAACATGTTGTGCATCTATATTTTTATTCTAAACAAATGATTTTCTTATGTCAAGATATATATAACCTTTCTGTTTCTCTAAGACACCTATTGAGCCACGAACATTATCTAGTACATATTTTCCCACAATTTTAATAAATTTTATCTGAGCGTACCGAACTGTGTCATGGTGGCTGTTAACGATAATCTTTCATACTTTTATATCTTTTCTAAACAAGAAAACATAAATGTCATTGTTATATACGTAGATTAATCTTTAAATCTAGGTTATAACTAAAATATAATTTAAGTCTTTATAAGTGAAACGGAGTTAAAAATTTAGTTCGGTCGATTGCTGGTTTTTACTTCACTTACTTAATATATACTCCTATATCCCATAAAAATTATAGCTCTCAATGAACGTCTATAAAATTCTTCGTCTATAAAATTAGTCTTTATCCATTTTCGAGATTCCTTGACCCTCAAATGAAGCCACCATTCACACCCAGGACATCTTTTTGTGAATTTATGTATTTTATACACTTATAATAAAAGTTCTTACGCAATCATAGCTGAACTCATATATAACCTACAAATTAGTTTTTTTCAAAGTTCGCTATCGATATTTATAAAATCTTTTTCAAAGGATTCGGTTGAACGGTCAATCTAAAAAGACCACGTCGACAAAATCATACAATTCACTTTTAAATGATCAGAAAAATATTTATTTGCGATAAAATAAATGTAAAGAATCACAAAATGAAAGCGTATACTTTAAGAAATATATCTTTCGATAATTGTATTACGCTTCTCAAATTGGCTCTTCAAAATATACAATACGTAATTTTCCGAGAGCTTTTCAAATTAGTATTTTGTGAATTAAGTATATATAATATATTCTATATCATTCAGTTTTTCATCTCATGATTGATTATTTTTAAATTAATTTTCGAGAATACCACGAATACAATAAAATGTGCTGCTTGTAGTTTTAATATACCGACTGTATAATATTAACTATTCCTTTTATATATAAACCATATCCTGAGCTGAATCATTTGACAACTAAATCAGATAAATGTACAAACCTCCTTCGGGCAACACAAGGCTATCAGGACCTCGCTTTATATTTAAATTTCTCAATATATCATGTTTACAAGGATATTTCGATATTGAATTAATTGGATGTTTGCTTGAATCCCGAATTGATTGCTTTCAATAAACTAACGATTGAGCACATTCACGCGCCTCCCTCGCCCGTCACTGATCCGATTCAGGACATTAATAGCTATTTGTCATGCGTCAACGTTGATTGATATATGATTACTTAATTACTTCATTGAGTCATTTAGCGCTGGTTGTACTCTCTAATTGCTATTTTAAATAGTAAAAAGCTGGGTTAAGGCTAATTTAAAACTTTGCCTTAGTAAATCTACTGACGTTAATATGTCTCGGGATATGAAAGTCCAGGGCCAATCGACTGATAAGAATATTTACGTCGCCCTAAATATAGTCACGTAGTAATGTAATAGCTTAGGATTTAGAGAAAACATTTTTAGAAGCTGTACACTTTTATTATATTATTTTTATCACATACGCTAACATGATAGTGTTATCTATATATTTAAAAATGAAACCCGTTTTCCGTTGTCACGACATAACATGAAAACGGCTTGACCGATTTGTCTGATTTTTTTTAATAATATTCCTTGAGGTACGAGGATGGTTCTTACGAAAAAATTGAGTGAAAAAGTCTAAAAACAACACTTTTCTATATTCCCATACAAATTATTCGTAATAATACTTAAAAGTCAATTTGAACTTTAATACCATATCATAAAGTTCAAATGTTAGTAGAGGGGTTCCGGTAAGGTAAATTTTTATTTTTTGACAATGTATTTGTTGTCTTATCAACTTTCTTTTTTTTATCTTACTAGCGAGACCGGTGTCCCGAATAGCAGAATTAGTATTTAAAAAAAAATAAAGAATCCTCTGTTAGGCTGTACGATGTTCGCCAGGCCAGCTAGTAGATTATAAATGTCTATTATTTATTAATTATACCTTCAAATTTTAGAATAACATAGGGCCAATGGTATTTGATATAAAAGCCATGTTAGAAAGAAGAACGAAGCTTATTCGTCTTTCGCATATACCATCGAATCTGGTCTAAGAGCCGGCACAGAGTAGACTCACTACAGACATCTAAATATATAGTTCATAAAAATTTAATTAGTTAATTGATAGAATTCATTTCACCAAATAATAATCTATGTATAATGTATATATATATATTTATCCTATTTTAATCAAAATCACAGACAGAAGCCGTAACAGGATCTAACAAAGTGAAAATTTTAACAAGTGTCAAAATGGAGTAAGGTATAGACGTCGTAATCCAAACGCCAGCTTTTAGAATTCCCGTTTCCTAGAGAGCCTTCATCTAACCACATTGATGTCAGCGTCAATATTAACTTTATTACAATTTCATTGAAAATAGCAATCTTTTGTTGATAGTTGATAGATGAATTCTGCATATCGTTATGGTGAACGTCATGATGTCATTTTCACAATGGAGAAAACCGCGGAATATTGCAAGCATTGTGCTTTTACACATTAATGCGCTGATATACGCTATCCAACTTACAGATGGATAATTATTCCTATTAATCGATATTAGCCTGAATAGACGAGTGACCCTCAACCCTGAGATTTGGTGTTTTAGGCACATAAGGATGATTGCAGAATGAGGGCGAGATTAAGATTTTTAGATCCATTTTTATTATTTCACTAATAACTCAATGCAACTTTTCTAAATTTTAATGTAAGAGAATTTTCAATTTATTTCCGTTAATGAAACAATATTAATGATAAGAACTACTACTCTGTGCGATCTTTGAATTATTTAACTTACTTTCTATAGTGACGACGACAAAATATGAGTGAATTCCTCGTTGTCGGACCATCATAACGTTTTAATACGAATACTATTAAGCTGTGGTCGGCTCGCCCATAGCATGACATTGATAAATATATGAGAAAACCTTCATTATATATCTAAATGTAATTAAATACGGTAAATCACTTTATTAAAATAATATTGTTTTTTTGTTATAATAACTACATAATATATTAAAAATCATACAAACGTTGTAATTGTGCTTAGTTTAATATAATTAATCATGTAGAACTGTATTATATACACTATTAATATCGAATACACAATACATAAAGAAATATATTTTAGACGAAAAATTAAAGCAAATAGTTCCAATGTAACTAATATACTGAGTTGTTTTCGTTCCATCTGTTCTTAATAACTTGTAGATGTCAGATTTTGGACGATTTACATATAATGGTACGGCGGAATTACTCAAAGGAAACAAAGGGCATTGTTATCCATAAATGTGAAATCATTTTCATAATAGAGTTCAGATATAAAAGAGCCTTATCGGTTTTTATACGATCCAGTACACAAAACCACGAAAGCTCTGCCACTATTTAATAAGGGCTGTAGCTTAGTAAGGCTTAATTTTTAATGCTGCGGTTTTTGTTTGTTTAATATATGAACTACCAGCAGTGGTACACGGTATCGTTAGCAAAATATGTATAACATGAAGTCTACATGGAGCAAAACTGAGTTTGCTGAGGCGCTCGGCGGTTTTGTTAACGGATCGTGTAGCTAAGGGTATCGGGTTTGATTTCCAGTAGGAGAGTATTCGTACGGAGCTAAAGTACCCATGACACCTTCGAGTTCTTGGCAATTACTAGTCGAGCTCTGCCAAAAGTAGTCTTTGAAATAAAAAAAGGATTTTTTCGTTATACAGTTGTCATTCAAATGAAAAATATTTGACCGACTTATACATTAGATATTTTATACCAATTTAGAGAGTTATACAGAAGTAGTGACAATATCTATTGTCTAAGTTCATATTATATTGTATATATTTTCGTAAATGTCTTTTATCTTTCATGCCGTGACAGCTCAATAAGCCTTTAAGATTAAAAACCCTCTTCTGTACGAATGTGTGTCTGTTTTAGTTAGAATTGTATTTTATACATAGTTTTTTCGTGCTTTTACGAGTACCTGTTTAGAAGATACTGGTTTTTTACATGTCTTGGTCTTTTTGCATTGTGATATTGTTATTCTTCTTGGCTACTCCTCCCCCCATCCCGCCCCTAATAGACTAGGTATGTATGTGTAAACAATATATCTTGTTCCGAATAATCACTTTATCGGACGTTGTTACAGAATCAAACAAATTAAGTTTTACCTTCGTATATAATTGACATCCATAAGTGACTTTAACTTTTTATTAAAAATGTATACAAAAACTTATATAATTTTATTGAAGTTTAAAAATACAAGTTTTATCTTGAAACCTCAGCTAGCAGTTGAGTTATCTTCATGTAAAAAATTATCTTTATATCGCTAGTGCTTAGTGATGACTTTTCCAAGTTATTGTAACTTGTTATTATCCAAACATTCAAAAACTATCTATTGCGTTATAGTTATTCCTCTAACTTTGATTTTGTTCCATTTGGTGTAGACTCTTAAGCCGTGGTATTCAAGTGCAAAGGCGTTACTTGTTATGGGATTTAAGAAGCGCCTGGAAGATAGTCGCCTCGCTCAACGAATAAATGTAGCAATACTTTAATATAATAATAATAGTTAAAAAATTCAAGATATTTTAAACAATGGTATCTCGAATATGCTATTTAAGCTTAAAGAGATTTGATCATATCGTTATATATAGTCGAAATGATATCTTACTACTATTATTATTATAGAAATAGAAATTAAATCCAAAAAAACTTAATCTACTTACAGCTACTACAGTCAAACATTAAAAATTAATTAAAGAAAAATATCTATACATTTATATTTTATAGGCAATTTTATACTCGAAAATTATTTTTACTAAGATGTAACATTATTTTGTATCAGACATAGCATCATTACAAATTCAGTACGCGTCAGAGACCTAAGGCAAAGAAAATTCCCCATATTGTGGAATAAACACATCGTTTTACATTACAAAGCCATTTTTCGTACGAAATGCCAGATATATTGACACGAAGCATGTTGAGTACCTGACATTTTGTGTACGAACTATGATGTAACATGTTTTTGTCCGTATCTTTCCTAGAATAGTTGCTCGTTTTGCTCGGCTATGCGCAGAACACACGATTACTGCTTTCACATTTTTTATGAATCTCATTGATATTTTATTACAATAATAATAACGAAATAAATAATTCATTACATATATAGGTGAATAAAATTAATTCCATTAACTTCCTAAAGTATTGCAAAGGCCCATATAGTACTAATACTGTCAAGTATGAGTCGGTGTGTTGTAAAAAAATAACTGATTTTGACATGTGTCATTTTCACTATTCTTAAAGTTTAGTGAAGCGACGAGCAGTGTTGAAAACTTACATAAAAAGTATGTTATATTTGACTGCCTAGTAAACTTGCTGCGGTTATAAAACTAAGAAAAGCCTGCGTAAACGGAAATGTACAAATTCTCGAACACAATTAATATTTAACGATAGATTTTAAATGGTGAATACAATATATAAATATGCTTTGATACTTTTCACTATTCGTACTACTGTAAAAGTTTTTATAAACTGACCTTAAACTGTGTTACTCAATACTTACTAAATTGCTCAAGTTTGTAACGATGTTAAGAACATAATATAAGTTTAGCCGTAAAGTGTAACAGCTGCATGGCAAGTAATGATTCTTTCAAATAGAACGAGAGGATATCGGCAATAAAAAGGTTTTGTATGTTGAAATTAACTCTACATTCAACGCGAATTTTCGTGTAATTAGAATAAAGGGAAGGAATGAAAGTATTACCCAACCAATCGATTTAGCGTCCAAGAATAGAGAGTAGCAAATTTTATAATCGTAACGCACTTGCAAGCTTTCTGGTAGTAGTATTCATGGCGGCGGTGTCACTTAACATTAGGTGAACCTCTTACCCGTTTCACCAGTTCTATAAAAAAATATTTCCACGATCATTTCTATACCAGAACTCAAACTAAGTCTTAGTACAGTATTTAAAATCAAGTAGTTAACGTAATAGATTAGAACTATACGAATTGAATAAAAAATCGATTTCTTCGATTTGTCAAAAACTCAAATTGTCTTATTAACGTATACGGGTTATTGATTAACAACCAGTTTTATGGCTTAAATTGGAAAGCGTTAATATATTTTCACGACATACTACAAAACAACCTTTTTTTAACTCTTTTTCCGTCACGTCTCTCAGTTTAATGTTTGCATTAAAATCAAAAACTTCGACACGAAGTTTTCCTGCCGATCACCAAATAAACTATTACTATCCATATCAATTTATTTATGATTTGTCAAGATTTTGTTATAATTAGGAATATAACGGTAATCGTTGAAAGCGTAAATGTCAAGCAGCTACGGGCCATGGGAAGCCGGAAAATATAGTATATATATTATCTCTAAATATTATACTAACTATAAGTACTAGGTATCTATATATTATATAGCTATATAGGGTAAATAAGTATCATTTAATTTTGTATTATTTCAGACATTTTAATAAGAAATAAAACCCAATTCTTGATACCCTTATTTTACCCTCAACAAGACATCGTATCGGATCGCTTCTAACGTTTCATTAAAATTAGAAAGGATTTCTATCTATTAGGTGGTCAGCCTTCATAGACACCAATTTTTATTCTAAGCAAAAAATGCATTTGCTTCCCTATAATTGGTTGCATGTCGTTTATTTATAAACTATCTGAATGTAATTATAAGTACCTAAAAATAGAAACTAACGTCAACCAATTCTTTATTTCCTTTACATATAAAATTTCTTGGGCAACAAACAATTGCTCTCCTTAAAAGTTATGTATGGCTTCCTGTACTGTGTATTAGTAATTAGTGGTATGCTACATGCAGTCTTTGCGAGAAAACAATACATTCCCATAATTACAATGAGACTTTTGTTCGTACAATGTACATTATGGTTACTACGTGTGGAACGTGCCAGCCTTTGGCCAGAATAGTATAATTACTAGCTATTAACCGTAGCCAATAACCGCTTCTATGGTATTGTGGTTTAGCTAATATCCGTCTATCCATTGTCTATTTTTGATAATAACGGTTGATCTTTCATTTTCAAAACAAATCAGAGACGGAAAAATTATAGACGAAGCCTTTAAAATAGGAAAGAACAAGTAAAAACACAAAATTGATATTTATATCAAAAAAATTTGTGAATAGATTTTGTATATTATAATAGTGCATTGTTGTTCACATGAAGAGTTGTGATGTATGCATAATTTGGCGTTACATAATTTAAAATATTATGTTCATTGTGTTATTTGATATTTCAAAGCCTACAAAGCAATGTTATTTATATATTTTGTGTATAAATCATATCTAATATGAGTTGCTTTATATGAGCCTAGAATTTCTCGTCGCTACTGAGTCGTGACAAGTTTGCGAAGTTTAGGGTGTAGTACGAAATATATTATTTATATAAACTTATATTCGGGTTGATACGTGACGAATAGTGATTCGATTTTGCATGATATATTTATAAAGTTAGGATTTATGAGCTGACTGATAATACTGATCAGTTTGAAAGTGTTTGATAATAATAAAAACGATCTCGTGGGAGTAAAATATATAAGTACAATTAGTCTAGTAATACGGGTGATTCTCAAACCTTGCGTCATCCTAACCCCGGCTTTGTATACATGGAATTTTCTTATTATGATACATTTTACTATCTAATACGGTGAAAGAAATAATAGGGTGAAGAAACTTATAATCCTAAGCCCTAATTCCATTTTGTCGTAACCAAAATTAATTATTTCTTGGTTAGCAGGTTAGCTAAATTGTAGATGGCTTTTTATCTCGAATGGTAATATTGTAAAAGACAATTTAATGTAGAAATAACTCACAAGACTGAGAGATTAATGGGAGGAGATAAATTACACAGCAATTACTTAATAATAGATAATTTGATATTCAGTCGACTATACCAATTATCCAATTAACATCAGTATTTGTTAACTGATTCCTTAATATAAACACCGAAGTTTCGGACCGGCTCTCTCCTCTTTTAAATATATATCGTTCCTTTTTTAAATTACTTTCTTGTTTTATGTTCCTTATATTGCTTTATACTTAGAAGTCCTAATTAAATGACGTTAGCTTTTATACATTTGTCTACCGTTCTTTGGTTTTCTCTGCCTCAAAATAGTTCAAATTTGTACAAGTTCGTTTTAGAACAACTGCTGTTTGCAATCTGATCCCCTTAGCGTTTCGCTCGTGTATTATTGAGCTAGAACGTGGTTCCGCTTTGCAGGTGCACTAATTTCGTTTGTATACGTATTCGACTGACATAAGCTAAGATGTAAGAGTTTTTCTTATGATATGTTTGCTAACTAGCTGATATAATTAACAATTTTGAACAAATTGTAGTATGTACAGTCTTACTTTTTAGTGTTTAACCGATTTCCATGAATTTTATTACAGAGATAGAAGCTTCGAATAGGCTACTTTTGATCGAAATTTCATGCAATCGAAGGTATAAAGTTAAAATAAACTTGGCTTGAACATTGAAAGTCAAGATTTATGTAGGATAAGGAAGCTTTCCTTTGTGATTTGTAAAATCGCCTAATATCGCCGTGTTCCATCTATTCGAGCATAATGGTATCTTTGTCGCAAAATTCGAATTGATGAAATTCCCATTTAAAATTATTCTAAAGAGTCTCGCTCGACGAGCTTTAAAATTTATCATTTCGAAGCAATGTCAAAGTAGATTAAATCTACTATTAAACGTACGTAATTAAAAAGTTTATGCATCGCATAATAATTATATAACCCGTACACGGGTATTAATTTATGAAATAACATACAACTGTATATTAACAAAGTTATACATTCAGATTCATTCTATATATATATATTATATTATGTATGAAATCAGACTGATTGAATTGAATGACGACTTTGCACTTCTAATCAATTCTAAGTAACTCCATCTTAACTGTAATTGTATCAATACTAAATGCGTGGTGATAGTCATCTCATTTATTCTATAAGAGGTTCCTTGTTATTAGTAAGATAAATTATTTATCTAAAACGTCCCGTAGTTGAGCGCGCTGTCCAAACCGGCCTTCGGTAATAGTTACTTAATTCTGTCCCGCGCTTATCCAACAACAATATTTCATAATACTATTCTCTCGTGGAAATATTAACGAAAATAAGCTGGTAATTCTGCCGGTTTACCTTTGAAAATTAAAATGAAGTTTCACGTTACCAGCGCCGCAACTGTGCGACAATTAAAAGTACCTACACATGTGACTCCTAAAAACTTTTCGTTTTTGGACCGGGGATTTATTATTCGAACTGAAGATAACTTTGCACCGTAACTAGCTTACTGTCTGGCCGTTATAACAACTAAAGTTTCGAGTATAACCATTGAGCTTCTTAGTTTTCATTTCATATTAAGGCTCGATCGGCCTGCTCCAAAGCCCATATAAACGTGTACAGATTTTTAGTCATAATTTAATTTATAAAAACGCACTGTATATGAATTTTAAACACCATTTGACTTTATTAATCAATCGAAATTTTTGAAACTAAATATGTTATATTCAACGCCTCCATAAAACAACATAGTCATAACATCATTGGACATTGGACGGCGATATTCGCTTATGTCAGCTTTTATTCATCTCTTTTATGATAAAAGTCAAAATCATTTATTCTTATAGATAACACGATGTACACTTATGAACATCAAAAAAGAAATATATATATATAGAAGAGATACGGAAGAGAAGAACTGAAAATAAACTCTCCGCCACTCTTTTCAATCGCCAGGTTTTTTGTTATACACAGTGTTTGTAAGGAGCTGCAACATCATGTTCCACATGACATCTTAGGTAATTAATATATGTGGAAATCAAATTAAATGCAGTACTAATTACATGGAATGTATACCTCGCTGACATTGATCCCCTAATAAATCTTTTTATAAAATACAAGCTTTATTAAGTGGCAATAAAAATAACGTTTATTAATAATATTCGAAAATGGTATAGAAAGATCGGAAAACTTAAGAATATTTTTGTATTTAACTCTAACGAAGTCTCGGACAACAGTTGTTTATGATTTTTGCTTGCCTCATTAAGTTCTCATTAAGAGCTAGAGCAATTACGAAATCAAAAACCTCAGACTTGGAGCAAGTCTTATATTTTAAATTTAAAACTGGTACACAGAAATAATTAATTAAAAAAGTAGTTTCTTTATTGGAAAATTAATCTCTACGAAACCTAATTAAACTTATACATAATATAGTTTTATTATGAAAAAGAATTTTCTAGTATTCTATGAAATTCCCATTTCACCCCCAACAAATGCAGGTACCGCAAATGGTTTAAGTGTCAAGTACGGAATATAGGTTTAATGTGAGGCTATATGTGAATAAAAACCTACTTCAATTGATATAATTTACGCGAATTAATTATGTATATAATTGTATAAAAAACGCAAACCAAGACGATATTAGTAAAATCTTGAAAACACTAACTTCTCTGAAGTTTAATGACATGAGTTTGGGGCAGTTTTGGCCTCGTGACTCTCATGACTGTGCGCATTTAACTTGCTCAGATGGCGAAGGAAAACATCGTGAAGAAACCGGCATGGATCTAACCCAAGAAGTCGACGGCGTCTATCAGACACAAAAAGTCGGCTCTTGCTTCCCTATTTAGAAAAAACTAATGATTACAAAACAGATACAGACACCTGAGGCCCAAATATAAAACGGTTGTTGCTCCTCTGGTTATTACTAATTGCTAATGGTACTAATAATTAATGATTACATCAACTTTTTCGTATAGGTACAATGCCTGTTATGGTATAATATTGGCATATAGATATTGTGTACATTGTATGAAAGAGGCAAACCTGATTTTTCGATACGGGATGCCTTCAAATTGTTATGTTGATTGTAAAATTCCGTTTATTAGAGTTGTCATGCATTTTCTCGATTCCAATAATTGCCTATTGTGCACTAACATTTCTAATTGAGAGTGGCTACGTTGGACTATGTGATTCCCGTTGATTGAATGTGGTAGATCAAAGGACGAGGATTATTTTAACAATTCCAAGCAGCGTACTCATAATACCATCTCGTGTTAAAAAATATGTAGGGAGAAGTTTGTTTGTTCAGAATTTACGTTTTAAGCGTTATTGTGTATTTTTTTTAAAGTACAGAAATGAGGCGTGTAATCATATTTAGTTCTTTGATAAAATAAATACGAGTAAGCCATTGAGTATTAGGAATACCCGTTAGATTTTGTCGCAAAAAGTAGTGACTGTAGTGACAATAAGGGGTCATCTTTTAATTGATTTTCGACACGTCATGTGTGTTATAGAAATTTAAATTACAGAACGGAGTGTTAATTCATATAACGTTGCAGTTAAAAGGAAAACACATTAAATAAATCATGATTTCAACTAATCTGTGTCCTGGAGATACGCGGTTACAATAATAAAGAAGAATGACAATTGTATAAAAATATGAGCATCTGTTGCTAAAGTATTCGCTGCGCACACGAAATGTATATTTACTTTTTACATAAATGAGATGACAGAGTATTATTGTTGGTGGTGTGTATTATATTGTCTTAAACAATACCAGATACGTATTTGCCACTTTCAAAATAACTACATATTCTACAAGAGGTTCTACCTTATTGGACGGTATCAACTGTTTCATCCTAAGATTTAGATTCCAATATAAGTTGTTAAAGGGACAGATTGTATATATCTACTTCTACGGTTACTGTAAGTTGGAGAAGAATTTCCTATTTGTATAGAGTTCACGAACTTGCTTCCATCAGTAGTCGATAGCACTGCGAATTACATACTGGGTTTCACTCATCAACAACGTCTTCAGTTCACACTGAATAAGTTTTAATTATTATATTTTAAGATATGTTCCCTTTCCCTTTATGGTTTAAATAAATTAAATGGAAACACTCATGACAAGTTTAAGTGGGACCTAACTCATTCATCTAAATTAGTTATGATGTTTAGACTCTCCCATCTGCTAAGTCTGATAAGCAAATGACAAATGATAAAGTTAGTTTCGTATCTCTGGACTTTCGACCAGGGATTCCATTTTCGGATGTCTGAACTTGAGCTTAACAGTTGATGGCGGTAATCTAGTGCCCAACGTGGGAATGTTCTGTTTATGCCATTAGTGGTATTTGTGCCTCTTAGGCCGGATGAAATCGGTCATTTTGTACGATTGTTCAGGTGAGCAATATGTACTTAGTTTGTAAGATAGGTTAAATTAACAAAGCAAGTACATTTCGGTATGTACTTGCTTTGTTAATTTGGTATGGTATCGGTATGGTATTTTAGATTTCGCGAGGAGAGATTTACCCTATTCATCGAAACTCTGTTTGTATTTCAAGCTTTATTAGCTGATACGTATTTATACACAACACATTGTTTAATTGTGTATATTGACCGTAGATTGCAATTATTTATGTTGATGCAAAGATAAACATTTTATTAAATGATTAAAGAACTCACTGACTTCTATGGCGACTTAGCAGTCAGCCAGTATTACTATATCATTTCGTTTTATACTTTCACTAGTAGACTCGGCCAAGCGTTGCTGTGGCTAAGATTTTTGTTATATTACATAGTAGTAAACTAAAACAGCAGGAGAACACCAATCCACCATGCTTTTTTGGTGGTTATGCCATTAAATTGTAGCTTATGTGAAACGTTGATATTTATTATGAAAAGGATAAATACCTAGGTACGAATAAAGAGCCTTTTCTAGCGGTGGTATTTTAATTTAAAAAAAAATTAATAAAAGGACGCTTATTGTGACGTAAGTTGCTGAAGGTGTCTGAAGGTGTCCGAAGGGCTACACCACGGTACGAATTCCTTCAAATTAAAACTAAAGGCTTAAAGAAAAATAATTGATAGTTTTTCTATGACGAAATTTAATCGAAAACATAACTGTGAAACATACTGTGTGAGAGAATAAAAAAAAAGGGTGCGTGTACCTACTTATGTACGCGCGTAAGAAGTTATACTTCTTTGGCATTATTAAAAATAGTTTTTGATTGCATGCAAATAATTAATTACAATCAAATAATCAAAGACTGGAAAAGGAGTTATTATAGTCAATAAAGTTCAGTTTACATTTGAAAAATTAAAATTAAATAAAATAAATAAATATTTATTATTATTCTCTTACATTAAGTGTAACATAAATTCTATTCTTCCGTGGGCAACTTCATTCTGTTAATTTTGTGTCACGGTGCGCGCGCATCGTAAAATTTCACTCTCATCAATTTTTCATAACGCGCCTAAAGAAGTATAACTTCAAAAACTTTTTTATACTATATACATGTAACATCTATCTTAAATTAATGGAGCCTAGCAATATCATCCCAGATACACCAATAATACTCTTGCAATTGTTGCGCCACTAGTAGGTACAACAATCATACTTAACCTCGTGATGTGTAGTTTCAAACTCCCGAGATGGTAACACTAATATAATTGCTACATAAATGTAGGATCAATTTTTATAATATATCCTATTTTTCGAGCACATAATAAATGTGAAAGCGTTCCAATTTCTGAAAACCCTTTATAATTTTTTCGACGTACACAGCTCATCGTGGCGGAAATAATTTACCTTGTTAACGTTGACAACGTAACAGTTTACTAACCTTAATTTCGTAACTACTCGTTATGGAATCGCACGTTTCCATATTGAATTGGTATTAGGCTAAATCTCGCTGAAACGAATTCGGATTTTATATATTCGAATATTTCGTTGTGTGAAGAAAAAAACTTTGAAATAGAAGTGAAACAGTTTTGATTTATACCTACTGCACACTTATAAACCTCAGCCGAATATGAAGGCAGATATTGATAAACCACAAAGGCTTTCAGTGTATCCTATCCATGCGTCATGAACGGCACAGCTCGGCGGTGTTTACTTACTATGATGTCTTCCGTCTGCTCAGTTAAAAAACACAGTGGCGCTACCACTCTTGCCCTGAAATTGTTGTAATGTATTTGAATATAATTTTGGCTATAATATAGATACTAAATAATGTCCTGTTACAATCATCAAAAAAATCAAATGCTCCAAATAAAGACTTACGCCCCAAATCATAAAAACTCAATCAGTTATAGCACTGTACTAAAGTACTTTTTCTCTCCCTTCAAATTGAATTTACGCTGTGATGAAAGTGAGGTCTATGCAATTCATAACGGTGTCATTGAACTGATTTATTTATGAATTGGGATTACATATATGACTTGAATCAGGAATGTCAGTGACACTTTCTTTTAAAGTATAATAACTGACGTTCTTAGAGATATAGCAATGCGGGAAATGGACACAAAAGAGCTTCTTGAAAAATTAAAACACATTTAGTTGAGCTTTAAGTGCGAAACCATTAGTGCTAAAGCGACGTTCATCTCGGAGCTCAATAAGTTAAACTCCATCTACAGTAAACGGAAACGAATGTAACTTATAAAAAAAAATAAGTGATGCTTTAAGCAACAATATTTCTGTATTCAACTCTCTAAATTTGTTACAACTTAAGTTTCCCTAGTGTCCCTGAGAGCCTTTTCATTAAATCAGATATTTATGTATTCCAGTCGAGTTGCTTGTGTGATTCTACCCGTTTCTTGTTAATCTTAGTACCATCATTGTCTCATCTTATAAAAGTATGAATGAGAGATTCTATCGCCTAAATAAATCCAGCGTTGAATTTTCTTAGTAAAAATATGATATATAATAAGATTGTGAAAAAACTATTCGTACTAAGAAAATTTTATAAGCATAATAAAGTGTGAAGGTTTTTTTATTCAGCTGAATTACTATTGACATAGAACAAGAACTATCAATTTTACCGGTATACTGAACGTGTCATTGAGATTGTGCGATTGTAGATAGAACAACCTCCCAATCTCATAAAAAAAGTTGTTCATTTAACGCTTTGTATTGATGTATGTGTATTAAAAATCACTCATAGATTAGGCTTAGATAAATAAGGTTTGCGAAATTGCATTAATATAAAAATCTTTTGAACATTCAGGACCAGTACACTTAGAAGTATTAAATGAAATAGGAGTCGTATGTCAACTTTAGTAAAACAAAATATACTTATTAATGTAACATAGTATTTTGTACGGTATATTTACGATGGATGCTTAAACCGAGGTTTATTTGAATTCAATTGTAAATACAAGCACTTATTTCAAGCTCCCTCGACTCAAACTTTACATTGTATGAGTTTCATAGAAGCTCAGCTTTTAGCGCAATAGAGTATTTAAGTGGAAAGTGGATGGACATTTATTTATTCAATGTACGACTGTAAAAGAAAGGAATTAAACAAGATAAAAATACAATAGTTTTCCGGAGAATGTTTAAACTTATGCATTTATAATATGTTATATTGTGAAACAGAGCTTGAATAAGAAACATACCTTTCATGTTTACAAGCTTTTCAGAATAGAAAGTCATTCTCGAAAGTTTTTAAACAACTAAGTCACAAGGCAAAGTCGAATCATTGGACATTACAATCTGACCTAAATTGATATTTAGAATATAAGTCTTAACATTTTTTTTATATAAATTTTATTAAAAGGTAAAAACTTAAAAAAAACCCTCTCGCATCAGCTAGTAAATTAAATTATTTAAAGTTAGCTTTATATTAACACTGTAAACTGTTCTAGACTAGTGCCTAGAGCTTTGGAACTTTAATTTAAATTTTCTTTTCATAAACCTCAAATTTGACTTCCTTTGAGGTCTTCGTTGGTTTCAAATAAAGTTGTAGCCTTAGTAAATTTAAGCTTAAAATGTTATGTCGTACTTAGCCTTAAAATGCAAAATATGATAAATCCTTGATGTTCAGCTGTTTCCGCTGCCTAATGATTTGAACTGTGTGTTAAGGACTTATGGCGATGATAAAACAAGACATTTATTCAGGCAGAAAAGTTAATTGGACAAAAGAAGAGTAGAGGCGATGTCAAAATAAAACAATGTGTATTTATTTATTTATTTTTTATTGAACGGAGGGCAAACGGCCAGGAGGCTCACCTGATGTTAAGTGATACCGCCGCCCATGGACACTCACAATGCCAGAAGGCTCGCAAGTGCGTTGCCGGCCTTTCAAGAAATGGTACGCTCTTTTTTTGAAGGACCCTAAGTCGTATCGGTTCGGAAATACTTCAGTGGACAGCTGGTTCCACATAGTGGTGGTGCGCGGCAAAGACTGCCTTGAAAAATGCTCAGTTGTGGAACGACGGACGTCGAGGTGATACGGATGGTATTTTGTTTTTGCCTTGACGTCCGATGATGAAACTCAGCTGCAGGTCCGAATAACTCCTCTGTACACTCATTTTCGTTGCGTATACAGACTAAAACCATTTTAATATTTGTTTAACGATGGGGGTAACAACAATATTATATGATGCACGAATAAAAATACAGCTAGATGATGTATACATTGGATAGTTCAAGGTATATCCAGTTTAGAATTAATTCTTGGACTAGAACGAACCAGTATAGACATTACAGTGAAAGAAAAACACCTAAACCGTAATTTAGTCTATAATACGTCTACATTTTCCGCAGAGTTATTTTATTCACTCTTTCACATACCCAAATTATTACTGCGAAATAAATTTATATTTATAAGTTGTTTCTGATATCAAGTACGAGAATAATGATGCATACAATTACGATTGCTTCTCGTATTTATTCAATATTTTCCATGAATATTGTAATTGGATCACGGGCTCTTCTGGTCGAACCTTAATAGTGTGTAGAACTAAAAAAGATTTTATAACGTTATGGATGGACTTAAATATACATATCTAGATTGTGGGTATTGGATTTTTTATTATATAATAAAGTCCGACGTATAAGTTAATTATATTTAAATATGGTGCTCGTGGGCAGTGTTAGCCTAGGTTAATTGCGCCATAATCACGGAGTCTTACTTCGAATCTCGGTGATGGATCAATAGATTTCCTCTCTATACGCGCTTATAATACTTTCTCATACGGTAATACAACTATCGTAAGGCAACCGTCTTTGTCCCAATAATCGACGCGTGTAAGGCTTAGAAAAGGTTCATCGTTATATATGTAGTAAAAAAATTACGAATAAAAAATATGCAAGAATAGATCAAATGAAGAAAAAGAATGAAGATTCATCAAATGAAGAAAAGGTAATATTAGCCTATATTGTATGGACTATGGACCTTTTCTTTATCAAAACTACTACTACTATTTAATCAGTTAAACACATTTTTGTATATGATAAAATGTGGGTTATGCAATTTGATCTAATTACTGTGTTTTTAATGAGATCAATTTAAACGAGGCTCCGTTTACAAGTTCTGAAGAGTGAAGTCGTAATTGGTAAAGCTGTCAAAGTATTTATTTATATTCTGCTAATTTTAGTATGCAAATTTATATTACGTATATATCGTAGTAGTAATTCACTGAACTCTTCCGGGATAGTAAATAAAGAATTTCAAAGCTTCTCTACTCGCAAAAGTATTACAATAGTAAATGTTTTTTAGTTTTGATTTAATGAGCAATAATTGAATAAATAATATAACATAAAGTCCTTCTATCGCGTCTTTATGTTTGTATGACGATAACGATACACATAAAATTTATTTAGATGCAAATTCAGTGGTTTTATATAAATTGATTGAGTTAACGAGTTTTGTTGAAAATGTCGCAAAAGATCTTGCCAAATACACGAAATACACCCTGGGGAAGCTGTGGGCGAAAGTTAGTAAATTGTTATTTAATATCCATGAATAAATTTTATACGTAAAAAAAATTTTAGATATTTGTTTTAGGTTTAATTTTCATCATTCTGTATCAAAAATCATTTATAAAATAAATTAATACAATTGAAAGCTGATTTCATGTGCGATTTTATTGAACACTATTAGTATATCACTATTATGGCTATAATAACAATCGCCTTTGCCATCTATTTGAATAGCTTCATATACTTTTATACGGCGATATAAGAAACTTTCCAACTGAAAAGTTAAGTTCAAGTATTATATAACAGAGAACACTCCAAGCCACTTTGGTCGCATTTTCAGTACATTGTCATTTCACAAATCGGATGTATATTTAAATTCAATTTTAAATTGATTTCTTTTCGTCAATTTCGTTGATTTGTATTGTTCGCAATTGGTTTATCCGGCTACGCAGTGATTGCAACAGCGATTCGAGTTACTGAACCGAAAGTTGAAAAGTTTATACTTATATTTTTACTTCGATAAATATTAAACCATTTTCAGGATTAAAATGGGGTTTGAATATTTTTAGAGCAGCTAACGTTTATTGCTTATATTTTAAACATATTTTTGAAGTAATAAAGTTTTACACAATCATTCAATTAAATATAAAGTTTACACGATTTCAATTAAATCTTAATTGTAAATTGCGGTTTTTCAGTTCTACAGCTTTGTGATTGTTATGTATCTCTAATAAATCAGGCGATTAAGTATTTCTTGTCTAAATTATGTTATTCATCGTAATTTTATATGTGCTTACGCAGAACTAACTCAACTTTAAACAGAAGTTGCAGAAACGTCATATGTATGTTATGTTAGTAAAGATAAAATAAAATTTCCTCGTACGAATTTAAAACAATTCAATTAGGAAGGTGTATTTTAAACATTTATCCTAAACCAGTGATAGTTAAATACAAAGTAATTTTTAAACGCATGTCGTTAAGCACCACAGCAAACAGCTCTGCAAACGTTGCTAGAATCTATATTTTCTCTCTTTACAGTCCGAATTTGCACATTCCGTGAAAACCAGTTTAATGGACAGACTAGGAAATCGTAAAAAGTGTACTATTTTCCAAGCCTCTGCTTACCCAGGTTTAATTTATTTCTCTACTGACTATATTTACGCCGAAGATAACGTTTATTTTGTTACAACAAATGTCACTAATGGTTCTGATGGAGCATGAGACGTCTCGCTCGAACAAATATATTTTATTATATTTGCAAGTAACAAACAGATAAAGAAACAAAGACAAACTTGTTTATTATTCTATATCACAGGAAGTTTCCCTAAAATAGATGTGATGGGGCGTGCTTCAGTCGTATAATGTGCAAAACTTGTCACTAGTGCATCCTTGATACATGCACTTTATCGTTTCGGCTTGGGAGCAGGATCCATACAACATTATACATATAAATTAAGTTTCTCCGTGAGCGTTGCATAATTCAATTTGATCACAATACGAATAAGGTGTGTGGAGATGCAGGCGGAGTTAGCAAAATTAGATTTACGGTTTGTATAGAAGCACACTTGCTGCAATATTTCCGCCTGGAAATCGTCAAACTAGTAAAGAATGCGCCAGTAAACCCTTACTGTTCTGTTTTTTCACGTCTGACATTGTTTTGCCCACGCTCTATAGAAGAAACTCAATTCCATTTGCTTAGCTATTGGCGGTTGACTGAATGTTTTTTCGCAACGAATCCTATTTTACTTTAAAGTAAAAACAGTATAGCGTTTGCAACAAAACTGCACAGCCATGTTACAGGTACGCTGAAAATGTGCGCTGGTTTTATGTAAATCTTTTCACTAAAATTTCGTTAGCGCTTTTATAGTTCACATCACTGACGTCATGCTGGATTATTCAGCACCATTTATTTTCATTTACGTCTCACTCAAATGACCGCGTATGATATCAAAACACAGAGTTTGAACTGTAATTAATTATATCGTAGATTTGGACGGAAAATGTCATATTAAACAGGTGAACCCATCGAGAACTTTACTTATTAAACTTTGGACAACTCGCAGTCAGCCAGCAGTTGTTATGAGAACACGTTAAATATTTTCCGAGTTAGTTATCCTCCCGGTGGCAGGTGAGGGAAATTTACATAATACTGTGCAACCATGAATCCTGGTTCTAGTCCGACCACAAGTAAACTGTCGTCGCTGTTCAATATTTAGAGGGATATGTACCCGTACACAGTTTGCTTCATTTAAATAATTGATCATGATATCTTTGGCTGTGGGTTTGTTTTAGATCTGAAATAGCTTTAATGAAAATACCATGTTAGTCTTATAACAGTTACAATAATAGATGTTTTAATTGCGTTGGATGAATAAAAAAATTCACGGACATAACGGTCGTGGTTACCATGGTTACTGATCTTTATACTTGCATAAAGCATCGTAACAAACATCGTGATTAACATGGCCTTTGGGTTCATGTTTTATTTTAAGGCCTGGGATTTAAATGACGATAAAATAATGGAACGTCTCGTACGAAAGATTCCGTAAATAATTATATAATCCCATTAAGAATAAATACTGTGTGTTTAGTGGAGCTACATCCCTTGGTCTCAGATTTGTGTATCTGTTTCGACTTTTCTAATAGGCACCGCATTCTGTGCCTGATAGACCGACGATATTATCTATATATTTTAGGGCATGCTGATTTCCTAACGATGTTTTTCTACGTACTGTAAAACAGTGTTAAAAGCGCACATTACCAGGCCAATACTGCTCTTTTTATTTGTTCAGTATTCGTGAATTCATAATCAAACTACGAATTGAAACCTCATAAATTTTTGCGTCTACAATAATACTCGAAACAGACTGTATCCTTCACTGAACCTCCATTTACTCTTAGTTATTCATCTTCAGACAATGATACTTAAACTTACTTTTATAAATCTTCACAAACTCATATTTCCATTTGTAGAGTTTTTTTCACATTACGCTTATTATTATGTCTATCAGAGACCCTTAGGTTCTGTTTATAATATTATAAATTCTTACTTTCATTTATATAAATATTTATACTAATTTTTATTGCGGTCATATTTCAATGTAATGAAATCTGTATATTAAAATGCATATAAAATATTTTCAACAATTGTATGATAAATTTCAATTAATTTGTTTAAAACCGTAAAACCGGAAACGTTATACGAAAATTAATCAAAATATATACCTTTGTTTGTAGTATATCAATAAAACATTGCTTTAACAACTTATTTATATTTCAATGACAAAGACATCATTGTCTTCTTCAAAACAATCGATTAATATTGAAATTATCTTTGCCTAGAAGAGTATTGGCGAGAGAATTGATGCCACATGAAGATATATTTCGAAGACATAAGACTGAAATACAACCAGACCACAACCATAGCAACGTAGAGATAAATCTATTCCGTTATGGCGTATTAGACCTGTCCCGCCTAGCAATTTCGTAAAGCGAAACGTCCGTTTGTCATCCTCAACCAATTAGAGTTTGGAACGATGACGTGATCAAGCACTCTCATTGGCCTACTATAAATTCACTAACTTACGATCCCCATTTTAAAATCTAAAGTAAACAAGTCTTTATACATCCCACTTATCATAATATACAACTTGGGTTCAATGTGCATACCGCAATAGCTAGCTTCACTTAAACAAATCCTACAGAAGTTGCAAGCTAATGCCAAAGTTTGAGCCGCCGATAGCTGCTCAGCTCAATATTGATGTTGTTTAAACATTATAGCAAAGTTGAGGAAGCTCAATAGCTTAGCTTATATATATAATTAATACAACGATACTAGACATTGCTAATCTACATAATATATTGACTTTTAATGATCCCCGATGAAAATGTTTGTTAATATGATTGAAATTTAATATAGCAATGTATTTCTAGAGTATTTTACGTTCTATAAAACTCATACAATAATACTGTTTTGTTCAGATCATAAGAGGTTATTTGGTTGACTGCGCTATCACTCGAATATACTATCGCAAATTTAAAAAAAAATTGTGGATGCATTCCACTTAACTTTACGCGGGCCAAAGAAAGTCAACAATAAACTTAGAAAATGTTAAATTTAAATATAGATTAATACCTGAACGCTTACTGTACCAAATTCTTGACGCTTATAAAAAAAATAAAACAGAAAACAAGATTTTATTGAAGAAACCTGGTTAACGTAAAATACCACATAAAATATTCATAACGTTACACGCTGTAAAGGCTAAGTGATTTTGCGAGTAAGTTCTCTTTAAAGCTGACGCCTACCCGCGTAAGAGCGTAACGAACACTGTGGAATAGGCCGTGCTTACAAACTGCGTAACTTCAATCTTCTTTATCGCGGCATTATAGCGGAATTGAACGTATCCTCAAATCTCGGCAACTCGGCGTGAAATTTTGTTAAACTTACCCCTCTATTTCAAGAATGATTTATGTGTCCTACTAGACTATTTTTCTGTTGTCAACAATTATATTGAAAAAACCTTTAAATATTGGTTGGTATTAGATATATATTTGAGATATGAAAATATTACGGCGACTTTGATACAAGTTTTCGTTGGATCGTGACATGTCAGTTTTATCACATTAAAATTTCAATATTAACTTCCAGCGTAAATGACCATTGAGTCAGTATATATTTTTATACATATGATTAGATTTTTATATATATGTATGAAACTACGCACATTACATTCCAGAAACGTTTTGTCCCTATCGCTCTCATGTCACGTTGCTAATAAACAAACGGAATAAAAACATTGAATTTCAGTGTCTATGCATAAGACCAAAATAATACAATATACAAGATATCTCTTGTAAGCGTCACTGTCAAAAGAGAGTGGTGGGAAACAGCGGGAAACTAAACAGCGTAATTACAAGTCACTCTACACTGAATTGAAAAACCATCTACCGTGAAAATACCTCGGCGGAAAATCCTTTAGCAGTGCTCATTCTACGGCTGATAATATTAGCGTGTTTATTTTGCCGAAAACACCATTATACCAACCAATATTATACCTCATATTGCGATCGGATAGGTAATTGTTTCATTAACATTAATTAAAATAATTAAGCGATTGCCAGCTCTCGCTTTCTGAACCCGGAATTATCTTGATTGGTTATAAATAATTTATGTTAATTTATTACACATGTACATCATAAAACGTTTAATATCTAACAGCTCTACTCAGAGTGACTCGTTTAGGTAAAAAATTGAGAGCTTAGGTTTAAAATTATAATTATTTATAGAAACTTTTCGATGTTCAAAAATACAAATGAATGTTTTCTCTATTTTATTGTTCCAAATATATATACTATATAAAATAACAGTTACTAACTAACTGCGATCATTTATTTAAAAAAAATTGTATATTATTCCTGTAATACATTTTGGTAAATACAAAGACAAACGAAATCATGAAGAAAAGCGCAGGTTTCAGCTTATAATTATATTATAATGTTGCTTTTTAAAAGCGTTGTCTTTAAAAAGTATCTTGTTAATTGAAATGAATGAAGTTAATATTTCCATCCAAATCTTAAGGACTTTTTAAATGTTATAAAAGGAATTTATTTTAGTAATAATTTTGCCGGAACTTTTTTCCTCAATTATAATTTAACTCGTGCAAGCATTAAGTAGGTAGGTAACTACTACGGGCACTAAAGGCTTCTTCTTCAATATATTTATTTGGAATAATACAATAAAAAAGCAATGTATGAAAAACATTGCGTTATTATAATTACGTAATATATAGTTAACTTGTAGATCGTACTACTACGAGTATACCAATTATAAGAAGCTTTACGTTTTATCTAACAAGAACTTATATTATGGTATACAAATACTTAAAAAGTATGGTAAATATCGTTCTAAAGGTACTGAATCGGAAACAATTAATGCTTTTCGTTAATACTTGATAAGCATTATTAAAAAAATGATCTAATACAGAAATGTCCATTGCATTTTGGGATTTCTAAGGATTTTTTTCACAGAGATGATCTTATTATGATTGCGCTAATATCAGAACTGTAGAGGAATAAAACTCGTTACTGCGCCTGAGTAATGCGTGCGCCAACGCAAGCTTGCAAATTTACATAATACAAATTTATACCTTACTTATGGAAAAATAGAGATGAATATGCTACGCGACGCATAATCTTGTTCACCTACAAGATTATGCGTCGCGTCACCTCGGCTCACGGGACGATGCGTCAATGTGTGAGCCTAAGGCAGTGTTCAAACCAGCACATCCAAAACTGATGAATTTACGGCGTCTTAGGCATAGACGAATAGAGAATTTAGAATTTAATAAAAATCAAGAAATACTGGTCGGATAGTTGTAGCGCCGCATGAGATGTGACATACCAGGACCGACTTTAGAATAGAGAATTGTTAATCTAGTTACATATTCTCGGTTTGAATAGAGGATGGTAGCTTATGTAAGGAAATATAAAACTATTTCTCTTGTGTGTCGCGATAAGACGACCACAAATCATGGTTGAGGCATATCGTTTAAAGCATTTTTAGGATGCTCGGTTGCATTTTGCATGCGGTAACTTGACCCACTTGAAGAATGTCCTGCGGTTTAACGTTATGAACATTTTAGATTATGTAATAGAATTTTTATTAGAAACTTTTACAGTAGTCTTCTTCAATAGAAGTTGAGGAGATGTTTGAATCATTTAAATGATTACATGATTATATTTACGATATTTTCATAATTCATAGTTTTTGTTTAAGGGGGGCCTATCTTACGAGTACCGTAGTAGGTACGTACCATACTAGCTAAAATAATGTTTTGTTGATCCCCGGATAAAAGAAACTCCAAAGATTTAAAAATATGGTAAACAATAGCTTATAAGATGGATATTATAAATAAATAAAACTAGAAATATAATAGTTAAGTCACTATGATACTTTTATTGAAGACTTTTATTTATATTAAGTGAACTTTGAATGCAAGCCTGTACATAAAAGATGAAAGGATGAAAAACCTTCCTTTCATTACTAGAAAGTCATGCTTTCTTTCATGTCTTACGATGTCTTAAATTATCAAAGAGTGATCCAGCTACGCAACTGGACTACCCTTTGTATATGTCAAATCAAAGCATGTTTTATTCATTCCCTTTTTACAGACCACTTTTATATTGTCAACGTAAACACTACCACCATTGGTTATATTTTAAATTTAGCTTTGTTCGTTTAAATAGTGAGCAGTGTTGGCCTGTGGTTTCAACGCGTAATTCTCATGCCTGGGTTCGATCCCCGGCTGTGCACTAATGGACATCCTCTCTATTCGCATTTAACATTCGCTCGTACGGTGAAGGAAAACATAGTGAGGAAACCGGGCATGCCTTAGACCCAAAAAGTCGACGATATGTTTCATGCAGAAAAGGTTGAGCACCTACTGGCCTATTAGAAATAATAGTCTGAGGCACAGACCTGAAAAAATTGTAGCGCTATTGGTAAAGTCTCACACTTTTGTGGTTTTTCCACAGTATATTTATTATTATCTTTACAAGGGTTGTTGCGGAGACATCGCTTGATTTCTAATATTACACGATAAGGATTAAATAAATATTTATATCTATCATGAAGACGGCTTATAATTGAAGTAGCTCTAACAAAAAATATAAATTATTAGGAACTTAATTAACTTAAGTCAACAAAATTACCTAGTATAAAAATAAACTGGTTTTGTAATTCTGCCAAAACTGTACTACATTTTAATTTTACTAACGACGCGGCTTCGTTTCGACGTTCTGTCTTATATGAAATTTGGTCTAGCCGGGGTTTCAAAACTTATTAATACATAAAAGTCCATAAAATCTTCTATAACCGGATTGAAATCAGTGCTGCGAAATAAGCCTGTCAAATAGTCTAATTGTATGCTTTTATTAACTTATGTATTATTCGCAAACACAAGAGATGAATACACATATAATATAGGAGAATCTTCATAATATAATTAATATGTACTATATATATCTTCTCTTTATATAACTTAATATTTACGTTGTTTTAAATCAATGGTACTGTCAATGTCGCTCAGGCTGCGTCCGTGGCGTATAAGATAAAATCCTGGACCTATTGTAAAATGTAATGAAGCAAAAAATTTTAAAGCTTTGATTCAGTAACTTTCTCAAAAAACTGTAGGGCACTAGTATGATTAGTTACCCAACACACGGTTATTCCTAGCTGCAGAGCGTGGACTGTAGATTGATTGATTCCAGGTGAGGTGAGAGGCGTAGTAAAAACACTTATTTTTAATTAATTATTGCACCACTTTATTTGAGCACCAATTACAATGTATCACGGTGGAAGCGGAAGAAGTTAAATCCATAGACATAGATAGGAAGAAAAATTACAGATAACAAAAACTGTATCAATTGAATTATAGACTACAAATATTACATTATGTTTCCAACAAAAACATTATTAACTAAACCGTCGTTGAAATGCGCCAAAATTGGACAACTTGCTTATAGCTATCCCTACAGATGAATGATTCATATCATAATTTTATTAAGTATGATTATTTTTCCGACCCAAATATCGACCAATAGAATTGCACCATTCGACGTCACGTGGTACAACCTACATGGTATTATACTGATAATTTTTTGAAAATTTTCTCTGGTAGTTGCTATATATAAAAAAAAAACATGATCCAGTCAAATTAACCACACGTCAAACTGACAGGTTGAATTCAATTGTGAAAATTGGAGATTTTGCATGAAAATGAGTCGATTTGGAGTTTGTTCTCTGTCCACCATCGATAAAAAAGTCAAAGGAAATGTTCCCATTAATACGGAGAAGTCAAAAAAAACAGTTTGGAACCAATTTACTACTTTTTGTACTGAGAGGGAATACACATTGAGTGCTGAAACGAGTGAAGCGCAATTGGCAAACATTATGAAAGATTACGCTTACAATATGAAGAAAATGGATGGAGAAGACTATAAGGAAGGTACAATAAAAACAATGTGGAATCAGACTGCCAAATTACTTCAAGAAAAGTATTAAGTAGTTGTTTTATTCATTATGAAATTCTTATTTGTTAACTGTACATTTCGTCTCATGGTGCAATTCTATTGGCCGACATTTGGGTCGGAAAAATAATCCCCCGAATACCACACGAGCTTCAAAATTATCGGGTATTTCCCGATAGGTTCGTTGCAAACAAAATATGAAGGAGTCAAGTTTTTCAAAAATCACGTGATTTTTTAACCTGAAAAACTTGACGACTACAAAAACTTGACAAGCTCTTGTGGTATTATAAGTGACAGTTCCATTAATACATATAGTAATTTTCAAATTTTCTGAACATTTTACCATATTTTCCTATGTACCGATATGTACAGAAACACGCAATGAATATGTTATGCACATAAACTATTCTAGGTCAACATATCGACGTTTACACTTAATATGTGTTCCCGACCATATTAATCGAGTACCATAATAACTATTTGCACGTATCAATGGGGAATAAAATTCAACGGTTCGTGAAATAGTGTGAGGCCACCAGTTCTTTTACGCAAAATGACGTGCTTGAGCCGACCACGATAAATTATCCATTGTTAGGCACTGAATCCAACAAGAGCGGTTTTTGTTCAATTCTTCGTCTCTTCGTCAATGGAAAATTTATTGCCTCTGGAGAATTCCAAATATGGCCGATTATCAAGAGCTAAATGTTTTGCGCGATGAAGGGGAATAGTAATTTCCACTTTTATTACAAGCGGCTTTTATATAAAAATGTTATATGTTTATTATTTTCACCTTCGATAACGTTTTCTTTGATAACCTTTTTGGAAAACTATTTACGTTAACGCCCAACAACACCGCTAAGTGATAATGAAAACAAAGTGTTTGTTGATTGGGTGATTAATGTATATATTTGTATCAGGCTGTATATTAACACGAGTTAAAATATTTTGTTCTTAGCTGTGATAGATAAAGTATGGGTGTGTTTATTTTTGGGACACATAACTAATAACAAATATTTCAGTTCGAGGTGTATCTATTTTGTTAACTTGTTAGAATTTCAATTTAATTTAACCTCAGTCATATTATATTAAATCTTTTGATCAGCAGTGCTGATGTAGAAGGCTTAAAAGGTTGCAAAATTCTTTTCGGAAAAAAGGTTATTTCTCTTTAGACAACTTGTGATTCTATGCTATTGGGCCGACTGAGAGCTTGTTCGAAGAAATATTAGATCGTTTTATAAAATTGACACCTGTCGACATAACCGCAATACCGAGCACTTCAAAATAAATGAGAAGTCAGGAGCAGATATTTTAAAGAAACATTTAAAATAGATATTGACCCTTTGATTCGTTGTGAGATCAAAGTAACTTCCTTTTGTGACCTTAAAAGGGTTTGTAGTAAATTATACGGATTCTAACCTTTTTAGTTCAAGAGGATGTGACACAAAACATTTGATTGACCCTCCCTTCGTTATGTATGAGGAAATAGTTGGGTATGGACTTCTTAACTACTTACATAATATTGTGCTTCTGTTCATTGTGTTGATAAAAGTAAATCCATTGCATACAATGTCCTTAGTAAAACTATCTGAATGAATTCCCTAAGGTTTAAATCAAACTTTAACGGACATAAACGCGAAATGAAAACCGTGTTCAGTGGTCAGAGAGAGACAGCCATTAAACTCAAATAATTTAATTTTATAATTTTAAAATTACAAAAATTCTATTTATATGAACTTTAACGCATTTTGACAAATTAAAACATTATTTCAAAGAGTGATATTCAATTAAAATAAAGATGCACTAATGTCTCATTAAAAATAATTAACTTTGTGTCTAAGATACATACAATATATAAGGCTCGTAAACGGCTGCTATGTTATTTTATAACTTAACGACAGTAACCATGTTCAAGTTAATAGCTGAAATGTTCGTCTATTGGTTATGAAAGAATGAATAGCTCTATTGAGAATTCTCTCACTTTATCATAACACAAAGTTCATCGAGATGTTTGAAGCATTTAATAAAACACTATTTTGACCGGATTGAAGTTATGTATTATTATAAATTTACAACTATTTAACATAATTTTAAATTTATCCGACTGAAGACAAAAGTAAGATAATAATACATAACTTCAATCCGGTCAAAATAGTGTTTTATTAAATGAATAAAAGTTATGTTAATCAAAGACAATACTATGTTTGAAGCAATCATACTTTTTGATGTTTAAGTAAATAAACCGTAAACATACCGTTAACATCACCGCACTAACAATAGCCAAAATCTACGGTTAAACCGATGCAGTGTAAAATTATGTGGTCACTGTAATCAAAGCGAGGCTAAACATGGCTAAGCATAACAAGTATGCACACGATTAATAAACTGTCATAAACAGTAATGGCACTTAATCAACCCTCATGCTACTTAATTGTTTATTAATGAATCATTTTATAAATGGACCCCTGCCAAATTGTAGGTTAAATCAATTTTCGTCTAATTAATATTAAATTAAAGGAACATTTAAGGATTTATAAGCGCTGAGTGAAAAAATGTATTTTCTGTTGAATTAATATAAATAATTTTATTTCAAAAATAATTTAATCTAAATAACTTCTACTATAGCGCATACACATATAGTTGTAATTCCGTTGTTCAAAATTGTGTATTCATGCAGAACATTTCGTTTTAGAAATATCTAAGTTTCTCATATCTTTGAAGATAAGAGCAACTTTAATTAGTATGCGCATGTACCTGGAGTTTCTTTGTTCAAGTAAATGGAACTAAGGTTGTTCTTAAACATTTCTTACGAAATATTGTAAAAGTGCTGTATAATGAAATCTAAATGCTTAGGAATAAATACTTTTTCAAACCTGGACCTATTTCATGAAAAAGTAATATTATGGGAATAAATTCATTAAAAACGTGTAATATTTTAAAACAATAGCATAATTGTTAAATGTATATTTACAATTTGTTAGTTAATTATAGTACCTATGTCCCGACGTGATGTGGTGGCCCACCCAATTAATTATTTTTTAAGCGCGCTATTTAATGCAAAAAATAACAAACAATATTAAAATTCATCTATAAAGAAAATAATATGATTTCTCACTGATATTACGTCAAATGAAGCGTTTAAGTCAAATAAGACGACGAATCGCTGAAGAATGCGGTGCTAAACAATTTCTTTTTATAGGTGACGGTGTCTCGGCATTGTAATTAATCTAGATTTCCCCTTTCCCTCGAGCTACGCTATAAGCGTTTTTGTACTTAATGAATGAGGGATGTTGGTCCTTTGATTACTGTATAATTGTCTATATAATGCTGGGGCCGGAAAAAATATCGTCTCTAGGGATTTCTTCCGTTTCTTATAACAATTTAATTTTACGTGTAATAGGGAAATGGACGCTGTGTGAATAGAAATAGGATATAAAATCGACGTTTTCTTAATTCTAGTATATCAAATTATTGTACGATATTCTAGTACTGAGAAATTGTTAGGAATCGGTGTGAATTACATTTTTGGTTGAAATCTATTTTTTACCCTAAGAACTATCAAATATTACTATTCGATGCGTTTGCAAAGATCGTGGACACTGAAAAATATCGAGTAAAATAATAAAATAAATTCGCACTTAAAAAAACATATTTATCAAAATAATAATTTGAATAACATAAAAAGAAAATGTTTTTCCGGAATATAATAATCCGGAGTATAGGAAAACTGAAGTAAAATTTCTTTGTTAGAGTTTGGGTAACTTTTAGAGTTTCGTAAACAACTCAACGCGTTTTACATCAACATGGAGCGAAATAAGGTTATTTTATCGACTAAAAGCTTTATCGAATATAGTAGTAAGATATTTTTGTAATATATTTACTGTATAGCTTTAACTTTATAGTAAACATCGTTTGTTATTGAAGAATATATTTCAAATACTTTATATTTGTTTTGCCATCAAACAATTATAAACAATAGTTTACTTTATTTTTACGGTTAACGTTCGGAAAATAACAATCTAAATTGGAATTTAGTACAACATTTTGGTCGCCGACAGCTTCAGATATGTTTGAAACGCCATTTTAAAAGACAAAAAAGTATATATATAGTTTTCAATGTAGTATTTAACGGGTATTTCACATTAAAATAAACTGATTATAACGCGAACATTAACAAACTTCTTTTCTTTTTATCTTTTTATTTATTAATACTTTGTTATTAATGGTATGTTGGTATTTTCTTTAGATAACCAATGAAGGTGCCGAACGTTAAAGAGATAAAATTAAATGGTGGTTTTCATATATATTCTTAAATATATAGTAGACAAATAGTACGTACATATTTCCTATATGATTTCTTGTTATGGTCAACGTTTAAAATGGTTGATAAATGCAGGAAATATTTTTGCCGTTCTTGGTACTGTTTGCTATCAGCGAGGCTTTATTGCAGTTTCTATGTAATAAATATGTAGCTACACACCATTGTACGTTTTAAACGATAACAATATATTTTCAATGAAATATATGTGTGTTAAATACGAAAGGCATAGTTTAATATTAAATAGCTTAAAGCTTCTAATTATTTATTGAGAAATTTGCTTTAATGTAGTTCTAGTTATTCATATTTATATTTGTATGACTGTAGAATAATAGAATGAATAGAAGTAACGTGGTACTTCCTCGCATTCATAAATACTAAGTCAGCTTCAATACACTATTTTAACTAAAGCACATACACAGTAAAAAACAATGTAATAAATAAATACAAACGGGTAATACCTAAGATGTCTTTGTCTTTTTCCCCATAGGCAACTTCCCACCTGAGCCTGATAGACGCAAACTTCGGGGCTTAGGTATTCTTGTTACCTCATGATGTTTTAGAGTGTGACCGTAGTAGCAAATCTGCACATAAAAGAAAAATCTAATGGTTCACAGCCGGGATGCAAATGCAGGACCACTGTATGCCCATTTTAATAACAAAACGGCGAGCACTAAATTTAATATAAATACAAGATAATGCCTTTGTAACTGACAGTTATGTATTTTGATTATGCTATTTCAATTAAGTAAATGCAATATGCATTAATGAAATATGCTTTACTAGTATGAGGAAAATTAGTATTGATATTAAACGCTGACCGAAGGTGATTCGAAATTTATTACAGAATAGATGTCAAATTCTTTGCTGTTACGTCGTAAAGGGAACTTGAGCTTACCACAAATAATGCTGTAAAGCGCTTGTCCCAAATATACCGAGATTTAAACAGCCCGTTTTATTTACCGGCAGGTTCAAAAGGAACCAAGATAGCTACAATTTTAACAAATACGGGCCGTTAAACCGCCTGTAAACTTGGGGTTAAAATGGTGATTTATTCAACCTTATGATCCGCACTTACACTTAATTCTCCGACATTTATTTCTGACGCGACCGCAGCGCTTGAAGCGAACGGTGTGTCATGTAACGAGATTAGCGTAATAGATTTTCTCCCGCAGTATTTTATATAAAAGCCTTTTATATTTGTTTCTATTGTATTTTAATAGATACTCTATAACCTGAGAGGGGTAAGGGTGAAATCAAAAGTAGCTCTAGTTTGGCGTCGGGAGTTCTCCGCTTAGTTGAAGAGGTTTTCATGCTACGCCACTTCAGACGACCCAACCTTATTTATATTTTGTTCACGAACTTTTAGAATATATTATACGGATTCGTACAGATGTGAAAGGAACTGATTTAAGATGGCTATTCAATAAGATTCCAAGTGCCCGAATAAAATTGCTCCTTATAATATTATGATCGATTTAAAGGGATATGAACTCAAAAGGCGGAGTCCTGCAATTTGAATATGAATGAATTTGTTATATACAGTAGATATGTATATGTAGATACGGTCAAGTTAAATAAAAAAAAAAAGTTCTAGGAATGAAATACAACTTTAAAAGAATTCAATTTAGAAGCTTTGAATCCTTATGCATTTCAAAGCAAGCCGCAAATTAAAACATCCCCACAATACATTATGGTAATTGAATCTTTTACTTTGGCCGTCGCTCTTTTTAAATGGTTTAAAAACTTACGCTCTTTGTTACAATAGCATTATAAAACATTAAAATAGCCTGAACTGTATTTGAATAATTTTAATGAATAGTTCTGTACTTACCTAAACAGTTGTTTCTTTGTTCTGAATTTTCGTATGAAGGAATTTGCATTAAAAGCGGCTTCAATGAACTATATTATGTAGTTAGCTGTTTGAGTTTCAAAAGCTAAATAAGAGTGCTCGTGCGTTGTCGATTTGTCTATGAAAACAAAAGAAAAATATTTGCATTTTAACTAACCGATAACTAGGTAACTGGATCTGCAGTTTCTTATAAGGTTAACTTGGATATGTTTTACTTTAAAATGGCTACAAGCCGCGATTACTACTCTTCCATTACGTCTACGAAGCTTAACTCTTACGCTTAACTCTATAGCCATTTGTCTTCCCGTCCGTTCACTTTCCTATCTCAAGGGAAATTTAAAAGATTTATAAGCTTATATTAATTTATAAAATTAAATTGAAACAGAAACTCAATATGAATAAATATATGTGAATTCTACATGTTTTGAAATCGTATTTCTGAACTGCCATATAAATTCTTTTGCCCTGGAAAAATGGAACCGATTTTTTTCTGGCAGCATATCCTAGCATAGTCTAATCGAATGCGTTAATAAAAAACATTGTATTGATTTAGTTGCAGCAAAATTATTTCAATAATGAACATTATCTGGAATAAATCACGAAGCGAAGCTTGCATTTATTGCGAGGCGTAAATTAAAAAAGTTACTCCAATTTCACATGAGTTATTGTGCATGTTTCCTAGGGAATAGGTATATCGACTTTATCGTGTTTATGTGTTGTGTTTATTCTATATACTAAATACAATATTAGTCTATTAATATTTTTTTGAAAAGAATGACAAAGCTGTGAGTGGACTCAAATACTTGAATAATGTGAGAACTAAGTGACATCTGTCAGTGTCGTTCAGTGTCTTGTGTACCTAATGGCTGAAGTAAAAAGTTTCGGTCCTGGGAATGTGACTGATGGCTAACTCTCCAGACCTAGGCATTCTTGCCGCTAGCCTACTCCGGCTAATCATTGGTAAGTCACTAATCTTTAGGTACTTTAAATACCTAGAATAGTTTATTCATTGTTTGTCTCTGTTTATTGTTTAATATATCATAATTATATTTACAAATAATAATAAGAGACTAGGATATTTTTGTTCTTATGTTTGTGTTACGAGTAACTTGTCACCACACCATTTGCCACAGTTAGTTATAATATTTATAAAGGGTATTTCAACAAGAAGTTTGTTTTTCAATTGTGGCAACACCGAGAACGTGATAGTTTTGACATTTAGTTTTTGGCGGTATTCGTAGCAGGTGCTTTGGCAATTATTACAATGAATTCAATTTCGCTCGAAAATCGCATTAAAATAATTCAAATCCACTATAAAAATGGTGGTTCTGTTAAAGTTACATTTCGTAAAATTCGTGATATTTTCGGCCAGCATAATCGTCCTTCTGAGACCGCTGTTAAGAATTTGGTCGCGAAATTTGAGTCGACAGGCTCGGTACAAAATGTGCCAACACCAACACGTGTTCGACCGGGTCGTTCAACAGAAAACATCGCCGCCGTGAGCCACAGTGTTGAAGAAGATCAAAATTTGTCAATTTCACGACGTTCTCAACAATTGGGGTTATCCAAAAGCACAACATGGCGAATTTTGCGAAAGGATTTGGCTTTGAAGCCTTACAAGATTCAACTGGTGCAGGAATTAAAGCTGATCGACCATTCAAATCGCCGCAGATTCGCTCAGTTCATTCAGGAACAACCTGCTGGTTTTTCTGAAAAAATCATTTTTTCAGACGAAGCCCATTTTCATTTGTCAGGGTACGTCAACAAGCAAAATTGTCGCATTTGGGCTTCTGAAAATCCTAAAGCAATTATTGAGAAGGCTTTGCATACTCAACGTGTTACTGTGTGGTGCACTATGTGGTCTGGAGGCGTGATTGGGCCGTTTTTTTTCGAAGATGAGGCTGGAAATGCGGTAACAGTCAATGGATCACGGTATCGCGAGATGTTAACCACTAAATTTTGGCCTATTATTGATGACATGGATATCACTGAAATGTGGTTTCAACAGGACGGTGCCACATGTCACACAGCCAATGAAACGATCAATTTATTGCAAACCAAATTTCCCGAGCGCATAATTTCGCGAAATTCAGCTGTTAAGTGGCCAGCCAGATCGTGTGATTTAACACCACTGGATTATTTTTTGTGGGGCTATGTTAAAGACAGAGTCTATACGGAGTCAATCGAATCGATTGCAGCCTTAAAACTCAAAATCCGTGATGTCATTAACGAAATAGACCCTCCATTTTGCCAAAAAGTGATTAAAAATTTTGATGAAAGAATCAACATCTGTCAGCGTGGTCGTGGTGGACATTTGCCAGATATCATTTTTCATTCATAATTGCCAAACTTTTCTCTTTGTAATACAATAAAAATTTTATTCATTTTCCTCTAAATTCTTTGTTTTATTTTGTTTTAGAAAACAAAGTTCTTGTTGAAAAACCCTTTATATGCGACACTTAATTTCAAAAATTGCTACAATTAGAATAATTAAATGATAAGGAGGACTTTCGAACGATCTTCCAGGTAAACACTGAATGTTTCGGTGCAGAACTGCCAGATAAGATTATAATTTTTGTAAGTAGCTTAAAAGAAGAACTAAACTAGTGAACACGTGTGGCATAATTTATGAATAGCAATTTTCTAACAAATGGGCGCTTTATCAAAAAATATACCTTGAGTTCAGTGTTTAAATTGCATTGAGCGTGCTGCGTGGCACCGAATTGCTTTGGGAAAATTGCACAACCGATTACCTTTTGTTTTGTTTTCTGTTTCTGTGCTGAATGTCCGACTTTCTTATTATGTGTAGACTGGAGCGAAAACTGTTCTTGCTTATACAAGTTTCAATCTTCCTAATGCGTCGTCTGATGTGTGTCTATTTTCTAGTCACCGCCAACGTTCATTTTCAATTTCCTAAGACTTTAATAAGCATTCGCTCTAGTGCTCTCTATATCACTCCTAGTGATAAATTGTATTTGATAATATGGAACAGAAATTTCATTGTGCAATTAATGTAATGAATAGTTTTAAAATTCGACACGGTATCGCTTAAATCAATGATCATAAATATATTTTATGCTGTCCATGTCCATTGTTCTGCGCTCTACTCGTTGCAAATATTTAAATCACTTCAATATATTATTTTATACAGTTGAGGCACGTGCTTAATTTTATAAACTCCAATAGTCATTCGTTGAACTATTTTAATACGAAATAGGTATATCAACTTCATTGCATTTTCAGATTAATTTTGTTTTTTAAATATATATATCATTATTCCAAAATAATTAGCATATTTTATTTAAAAAAAACTAGCTGACCCAGCAAACGTTTGTTTTTCCATGTATATTATTATTATTTCTATGAAACATTTGTTTAGTTTAATAAAAATAACTATCTGCAATAATAAAAAATAGGGGTTGATCGTAAAGGAGAAAATTAGGGGTTGTATATTTTTGTATATTGTATCATAAAAAATAAAAACAAAAATAATTCTAAAAAATAAAAAAAAATTGTTGGTGTAGTTACTTAGGGGTTTGAATATAAATAGTAGCCGATTCTTAGACTTACTGAATATACATAATAATGTTTTAGATATAAATGTAGCTTAATTATGGACATCTTTGACAAAGACAATTGTTGATATGTCAAATGTTTGTTAAGAAATTAGCTGGTTATTATTATGATTATAATTTAAATTAATTCAAGGACATTTCATCTGAAGACAATAGAAAAGTACCTTCTGTATTCTTTATTAATACGATTTCAGCTTTTATTATCAACCCACAGACTTGAAAATAAAGAATTGAAATATCGTTTTAATAGTATAGTTGATTTGTATAGTAGCATCGGTTGTCATGGCATCGTCGTTTGTTTTTTAGATTTTTTCGAGGTAAATTTCGAAACGAGAAGCCCACGGAGACTAACAGTGGCCTACAAACCAAATGGCTTAGTTTCCAGGCTAGTGCCTACTCCAATTTTTATGATTCCAATTAGATATCTCTTTAATTAATCCTTGGTTTCAACTGTCGAAACTATTAAGCTAAATATTTTATTCAAATTGTTAACGTGATTTACTGTTGTTTTAATAAAGTTTTAAGTATTAGATTAGTTGGCCGCAACATTGTTTTACCGCTTTTAATCCCTCGAGGTGTTAGACGTGGAGAACTTATTTATCAGTACTTAGCTTGTTTTTATAATGAAATTATTAGTACAAAAACAATTAAAATATATTTTCTATTCATATTTACCAATGAATGTTTGTATGTTCTATGTTTGAAATACTAAAAGGTTGTCTGTTCTCTGTGCGAACTATCAATATTTGTTTTGCTGTGTGATTATACTGGGAAACAAAACGACTGTAAAATGTACAAATATATATGTTTGAAGTATTGATGTAATAAGTTTCGTTAATATGTAGATGAGATAGTGCAAACACATGAAAACAAATGAAAAACAAAAATAGAAATTAACATTTAAAACAACTAAAAAATAATAATTAATATTTCAAATTACTGCTCAAACAAAATTAGAGTCATCACATGTCTTCAAATACTTTCTAAAATCTTCTTTAATGAGGTGGAAATTATCAATATCCTCACAATTGGTGTCATAGTTAGATAGAACCCGAAACATTGGCGAATCATGGAGGTAATTCTAATTCGTACGAGGCACATAGAACAATTTTGTGGTTCTTGTCGCATGAGGAGGAGGGATTGATAAGAGTAAAGCGGAAAAGAGACCGCGAGTGATAACTGAAGTAGCGTAGTAAATAATGAAATAAAACTTGGATAATACAGATCAGCCTGATATTACCACTATCACAATTTCCTATATGATATGTAATTTGAGTGCGGTATCCTCAGTTATTTAGACTTACTTCCGGCAATGTCGGATGTAATAGCATAATATATTATTTACCGCATAATAACTTAGGTTAGATAAACGCTAGTTATCGTAACGGCACGTACGCCTCTAATTCACCTTCTGCCGTCAAATACTGCCTAACTCAGCGGCTAAGTTTAAACTCAATTATTAATTTTGGATCTAATAATAACAAACGCCTTGTAAACAAATGGTTATATTTAGGTATCTTCGTATGGATAGAGAAACAATGTTAGGTTGTGCATTTATATAACTTTCTATCTATCTAAACACTTTTTGTACGGCGAAAGTAAATGTAGGAAAAAAAATCTTTGGGTTAACTCATACAAGGCATTAGACAATGTAGCATCTTTCCATATGTCAGGTAATAAATTCTACTTATAAATCTTTAAATGAACTTGATTTGTTCTTGCGTAACAAAATACGTAAATCTCCAAAAATTTACGATCGTGCTCGGAAGAAGTCTAGTATATTAACTATGGGCGTTTTAATGTCTGTGGCAAAAATACTAAATAATTTTTTACAGCTTGTCATAATTTGCAACAAGAGAAGTTTACTCCAAAGTATAATTAGATTGTAGAAATATATGAAATTCAAGCGAATACAAGTTTTCCAATTATAGTTACAAAATTTTACTTAATATGCATGGGTTTCTGCTTTTGGTATTGAATGGAAGTATCGTTCATTTGTAATCAACTTATCTACAAAACTTCTGCTACTCTGGAAAAGTTTCTTATTCTGTGTAGAAGAGAATATAGATTGATTAATGTTAATAGATTGTTAGAAGGCGACGGTGGCAATGCGTCGTGCTGGTGATATTATTTATACAACCACTCACTTTATACGTTTCAACCTTGATGTTATGTTGTTAAATAAAAATGGGATAAACGGGAATAAACGTAGAACAGACAAAACGATTGGAGGAGGATGCAATCGCCTACCCAATTTGTATGGAAATGATCCACGCCGGTCACGTGACCATCTTCTATTCAAGCCTTTGTTCGCAGCATTTCGCTGAATGGCAAGGTCAAGACCTCGGTACAGTTTCGTGCTATTTTTGGTACTAATTATTCTTTCATGAGCAAATTGTACGTTTGCTTTTTGCAAGATATTTGAAATGAAAACCATTTTGTACTTATAAGGAAAATAGTACTGATGTATACAAAAAATATTAGTATTTTCCCATTTGGTTAAAGGTAGTAGATAAACAAACGCAAGACCTCTATTTATATGAAATATGTTTATAATGCTTTCGTATTTTCATAAAATAAAAATAAATAAATCAGTGGCGCTACAACCTTTTTAGGTCTTGCCTTCAGATTTCTGAATCTGTTTCTGATCATTTTTTAAATCTAATAGGCATCAGCCTCCAGTGCCTGACACACGCCGTCGACTCTTGGGTCTAAGACATGTCGGTTTCCTCACGATGCTTTCCTTCACCGTTCGAGCAAATGTTAAATGCGCACATAGAAAGAAAGTCCATTGGTGCACACCCGGGGATCGAACCTACGACCTTAGGTATGAGAGTCGCACGCTGAAGCCACTAGACCAACACTGCTACTTATTCATATTTTCATAGCTAAATTTAGTCCATTGAAAAGTTACATTTGGGGTTGCGTTTTTTAGAGGACGCAATTTTATTTATGGAACATGTAGGGGGGGTCAATACAAGCTTAACTCCAAGTTTGTGGGGTTGCCGTGCTTGTCCCCCCGCCGCTGTTCGCTACAGGAACATTTTACATATTAGAAAAATGGAGCGGCTTCTCTGTATATAAGAACGCGATAGACTAACCAATAACCATCATTGTTGAAGAGGTCGCAAAAAACTTTGCCAAAATAAAATAAATCCGAGAATGTGGGCGAAAGGTTGTATAACAAAGATATAACCCGTCAGCTTCATCATCATTGATACTCAATACTTATGCTCTTTATATACATTGTACGTTTCCCTTATTGTACTACAAAGAATGGTTCGGTGGCCGTTGTTACACAATTTTAACTTAACACGATGAAAGACGTATCATTGTCAGTCGTAAGGGTAAGGAAAAACATTGTATGGGTACAATGAGAGGTTAGACTGATAATATTGCTAATACTTTGCATTTAAATAGTTCACAATACGCACAAACACTCTAAAAATTAATATATTGAGGGCGTAACTACACTCTAAACTAACAAATAGAATTAGCTTCAAGCAGAACCCAAGCGAAACAAATAAGTGAGTGATTTGAGTTTGACGGTCGGCCGAGTTAAAATATTATACCCTCATCGAAATTTATAAAATTTAAATTAAATTACAAATACTTTATCAACTAACATATCATCATACTGTAGTTGTTGTACTGATAAAGACCTGAGAACTGTTATATACTTTTTGCTGAATAAAACAAACGTAGAAATATTGAAGTGAAAACTTCTTTAGCGGCATTGTACACTTTTTTGGAATGGGTTAAAAAAAGTTAAACTCGCGTCAGGACACGTGACCTGATCGAAAATTCGTAAGACGGATGAGTAGACAGCTGGCGCGGCGTATTTAATATAATATAAATTGTCATGTTTGTGTACGATAGCGCAATAAATAAATACTGTATTCTACTACATAAATGATAGTAGTTTTTATACTGATAATTAAATCAATTCGTGCAAAATTATTCCCTAACCATTCCAAAATATCAAAAATGCACAACGTTCATATTCAAGTTTCCACATCTGCCGGCACTCCCGGAGTGCAACCCGTCGTTTTTTTTAGATTTATGTCTAATTATTTATGATCTTGACAAAATTCACGTCCTCATAATAAATGTGAGAACGGAATCTTAACGGAAACACGTCACAATAAATCCTTTATTTAAGAAGCAGCAAGAGTTGATTAAAACTCCTGTATGCGCAAATTACATTAACATACGTTTGGAAATTAAAAGCATCTTTGATTTACGCAATTTACGACATCCAAACTTCTTTTTAATATAAACGAAGGGTTATTTCATTATTTACATAACTCCACGGCTCGAGGGCTTTTCAGCAATCGTTGTCAGCGAGAGAATGCGGCTAGTATATTCGTGCTTATAGGCGTTTACGTACGTTTTAATAGAATACTGTGAAAATAAAAGCACAGTTTAATGAGAAACTTTAATATAAGTTGTTATATGTATATACGTAATATACCTTACCGTCTTTATATTTACTTATCACACTGATACATACACCAGCATATGACCACATTCTGTAGTCATAAACGGGGATTAAAGGTGACTTGTAATCATGATGGAAAAAAATATTGTTAGCATGGTACCAGGCACTATCGTTGACGTTTTATAATAATCGACCAACCATAAAGTCTATGAAGTGTCGATATTTATTAATTAAAACCTGTATAAATTATTATATATTTATTACCATTACTATTAATTAGTATTATTAATTGTTATTATTATTAATAATTATTAATTGTTTTAAAAGAGTACCGAGAGTTTTTTACGCCGGCTTTTTCTCTCGGCCTACACCCTCTGTCTTCTTTGCCGATGAGTAGGGATGCCTTCAAATTTAATGACGTGGAATAAGTGATACATGTATCTTACGTTCCATAATAAACATATTTTATTTTATTTATTTTATTTTACGTTAGTAAGTATAGGCGCTTTCATAGTAAATGATTATTTTGCGATAATTTAATGTATTTAGTTGCAAGTAGATGTGTAAAGTGAAAAAAACCTACATCTTACTTTCTGCCTACATCTTCAAACCTACATCTTTTAGTCGATACCAACTCCGGGGAAATAAATACAGATAACACAACGTTTTCTACAGCTGTGATACTTTTTGACATTCAACACATTTTGTCTTCAGTCACCGTGACCACGCACGCTGTTAAGCACGCGAAACGTCGGTTAAATTTAAAATTATGTAAAATAATTGTAAATTTATAATAAAACAACTTCAAATCCGTTAAAAAAGTGTTTTTCTAAGTAGAGGTATAGCAAACAATATGTTTTAATCAATATTTGCATTTGTTAGGTTCAGCTAGCTTATATTTTTTTCAGTAAAACTAGTCTAAATATTCTTTGGAAGAACAAAGAACTTACTTAGATGTAAAAATTTGATTTACAAAAACAAGTGTTCAGTTCCGTTGGTGTTCGCAAAGTAGCTTATACAAAGAGTGCGCAATGTTGAGAAGGCAACACGACATTCTATGACGGCAACAACATGTCAAGAGGTTGTACTGTCGCGCCGTCACACCGTCTAAAGCCGGGCGCATACATACTGATTCCGGATCAGGTTCCCGTATCAGGGTTTCAGATTCGGAAACCTGAATGGTCCGCGTGCATACAAAATGTTCGACAAGGCGCACACCGTTCTTACTTTTTCCGGACAGAAAAAAACCTGACGTTCGGTTCGGAATTTCTCCGTGCGTTCGTTTTGGAAGAACGGAAAAAACCTGATGACGTCACCCCGAACGCAGCATTCGCATACATTTTGGCTCGATCGCCGCACACGTACGGAAATTTTCATTCAGAATCGCGTTGGCACTGTGCCGAGTAGACGTACGACGTGTAACGCTCTCCGTCAGCTGATTTGCTTTTTTATTTTATCTCGTATGCTATTATGAAGCTCATCAAAGGATTTCATTGACATCCTGTAATATTTGAAGAATTCTTCTGGGTATGCCCGTAACTTTGCTCTTTTGACATAGAATTGACTCTCAGTTAATCTTTGGGTATTCAGTGGATGCACCCAATAACGACGTTTTATGCCCTTTTTGTCTAGCGCCAATAAAAGAGCAATGAGCATCAATTCGTCTTCGTCGTCCATACTCGTGCGTTATCACAAGCGTCTATGATCGAACTGATCGTTTAAATTCCGAATGCAAAAAACAGAATGTGTGCGCTCTCCACACGGAATTCTTGATTAGGAAACCTGATCAGGATTTCTGATCAGGAATCAGTATGTATGCGCCCGGCTTACCGGAAGTTAATATTTGTTAAATAACATGTGTATTAAATTCGGTCTTTAGAAATAGTCATTTGCGTTTCTTTGTAAACAGAAATAATATGTTTGATTATAGAATTTGATGTGCTGATGTTGTGAGTTAACTTTATAAGTGTTTATTTATTTATTAAACAACTTACACACATATAAACAGTAATAGATGTATAAAAGATGCTATTTATTTATTTTTCATAGTGAATAAGTTCTTAACGGTGTGGTTGAAATTAAAACAACATTTAGTTTTTCCAGCAGGCTGCAGGACGTCTAACACATTTACAAGTTATCTACTAAAGTTAAAAGCAATGGCAGTATAATTGTTACAATTAAATTAATGATGCGCGCTGAGGTACATCTGTTACTAAACAATTCAAGATATTGTTACATAACAGATAGCCGATACAAAAACGGAGAACTTAAATACTTCACAGAAGGAAATTTAATTCAACATAACACAAAAAAAAAATGAAAAACAAAAAGAGCAAACAAAATCTCCTATTATATCCGCTTCTTACTAATAAGATTATATATTATTTATATCCACTTCATACATCACGATCAGTCAATTATAAGTAATTAAATTCTAAACCTAATACCGTTTTTATGGTAAGGTTGTGTTTTCGTCACGCAACATTGTACCGCAGATTAGGTACAGACCACAGATTAGGTAGAGTCCGATGAGAAGTATAATTAGGCGAGTGTTCAATTCTACAATGGGGCTACTACCACACACAAATACATACATGATGATCATAATAGTAAGATTATTTTTAATTTTGAGCTGAAACGTTGCCCATAAAATGTATTAGATATGTATTTTACAAAGATTCATAGTAAGCTTTGTAAATGATTCCTAAGGTCAAACTAGCTAAAATCCAACTCAATAAAATATAATTTGAATATTAGCACTGGCTTTATTCGGATTGCTTTTAAGCTTGGACTGTAATACTAAGGCTTCAGATTAGCTTTGAAATGTAGAGGTTTTGAATATTCGGAATATCAAACACATGTACATAGATATGTCAAACATGTTTCACATACTGTCGATTTGGTTTTATGATCTTCACACGGTTTTAAGACGTTACAACTTACTTCAAAAGAAATATACCAGAAATAAACAAATTATAAGTAAAGGTTCTTTTTACTGAGTTACTCTTTTGTTTAAAAAAATGCATTTGCTCTAAAAATCATAGTTAATAGCACATCTATCCAGGAACACTAACCAAGAAATAGATTGAAAAATATCCTTTGTTTAGACTCATGACACCAAAAAGTGGTAAAGGATGTTTGATTCTACAAAAATGTCGAACATCTCGAAACTTTATTAAACATAACACATATTTTTCTGAACCGCTACAACGTCCTCTGCCCGGTACCATATTATCCATTCATTACGCCACAGACCAGTATAATTGTTTTTTTTATTTACATGTAGATATATGATACACATTCACATATCAACACACTGCTTGGGTCTCAATCTTGTCTTATGTCATTAAAAACTGGTGCTAAACCTAAAAAAATAAAAGTTTAGAAAGCATGAAGTTTTTTCTTTATTGCGATTTGATATTTCACAAATATTTACATAATTTTTTGTTACAATTTGGCGTACCATTAAAAATAAATATGCTTGGCGAAAGCGTAAAACTCAAGTATTTAAGTATATTTATCAAGAAAATCGATAACAATTTTGTAAATTTCACTCCTTGTTTACTGAATTGCGACCTGTCAAATGTCAATTTAGCCAACCGTCAAATTGCGCGGCAAGTTCTTGTGGCACTTCATCTGCAAAATCGCGTACACAATGACCTATGGTGGAAGGGTTTAATTTGGTTTCCTTTGTGTTGAACTGTTCTGTGTGTGGCAAACGTCATTGAGATTAAATAAAACGGGTCCAATGCCTGCTGTTGGCAACCGCTTTATTTCATAACCCTCTCATGCTACCAGAAAGGAAATTTTTCTTTATATTAAACCAAAGTTAGACTTAACCTAGTTTGTTACATTAATCAAATTATAGAATGCAAAAGCAGATTAGACTACATTTCCTAGAGTAAAAAATTGATACATTATGCAAGATAAAATCTCAATTTTGGGTCGCATGCCGGTTTCCTGAAGATGATGTTCAAATGTTCAAATTCGCACATACGCCTCTAGTTTATTGACACAACCGGGTATGGAATCTACGACCACAAGGATGAGACTTGCCCTCTGAAACCACCAACATTACTTTGTACCAGAAACAAATACATGTAAATGTCTAAGTTAAAACGATTCTTGTAATAATTTAAAATTGTCTGTAGTCAGTTTGTCCATAAACTATAAAGCATTCAACTGTAATAAATTCCAGGAAGAACTACGGGATGCGAAAACTCTAGCAGAGTTTTACTCGTGATTGGAATGGAATCAAATAAATCTGTAGAGGTATAATAGACGATATTTAGAAGTCGCTTAAGAAGAATTTTTAATATTAAATTTGCTTTTAGATTTTATTGAGCTGAGATAACATTCAAATTATCAATTTTATCGACAAATAGCTATTGAAATAATAATTACGATTATAGTCACTTATCATATTACCTAACATTTTAACAACCTAAATTTTTTACTTTAAATTTCTTTGTTATTATGGAATGGTTTTATTTATAATAGTTACTTGCCGTTATGTGCGGCTTCGATATATGAGGCTTCGATGGCTGCGGTGTATGTCAGGCACAGATGGCTTATAATCTACTTGACTTAAGAAATATAAATGATCACAAAACAGATAAGGAAATCTGAGGCCTAGATCTAAAAGGTTCTAGCGGCACATTTCTTTATATTTATCATATACATACATATATTATGAGCCTTATTTAAATAATGATTACTAACAAAATTATAGGAAAAGGTAGCTATAATACTTTTTATAAGTTCGAATAGTACAAAGAGGGAACTGAACCATACCTTCTTCTTTGTTCAAACATAATTATGATAATTATTACAGAGTAAACAAAATAAACAAACAGTTTTTAATCTGTCCCGTTAAAAAATATAAAAAAAAAACTCTTTCTATTCACTAATCTTAATATAGGCACTTATAAAATGGTATCTAATATTTTTATTTTTTATCCAAATTTAATTTCTAAGCCTATGAGGCTCTAATTCTATGTAGGTATAGAATGCTAAAATGAATATTAAACTAATAATGGAAAGGGACGTAGTGAAAAGTTCGGCTGTCGCTTTCGATATCAAAATTAAATTCGACTTTCTAAGTAAATTGCATCATGGAAACTCTTTTAATTCTTGGCACGAATTGGAAATTCCGTATTCTCAATATGGCGCTGACGGTCCAGTAAGTCATAAATCACACAACTTTGTCCTTAGCACATCTTATAGTTGATTTAAGTCTGAGCATACCTTGGTGGCAGTTCAAGTCAAACATTGCATAGCATTCGAATCTCTATAATTAAACGTACGTAAACTTAGTTCCGACTTGCTGAAGCATTAGGTAATGCGGTACGTAAATTATTGCACGTATTTATCTTGACTTGAATTATCGTTTAGAAAAGTCTGTTATAAATACAATAGGTCAGTAGCGTGCTTAAACACCATTGTTACTGATTGTATCGCTTGTAAAATATCGCCATTGGAGTCTACCATTACTGCCCTACGTTTAAACATATTGCTTGCATACTTATTTATTTACTTAAGCCTTTTCTGAACCGTCAAAGACTAAAATTTCGGGTTTTCAGGCCATATTCAAAGATCAAATAGAATCCCTACAACATTTAATTGCCATGAGCAAAATTGATACAATAGCTTAATTATTTTCTATAATTAATATAATAGCGTTTTAAGAATGCTTTATGCTGGCATCGATTAATAATTGCTTTTGATAAAAATAAATAAATCAGTGGCGCTACAACCTCTGTAGGTCATGGCCTCAGATTTCTGAATCTGTTTCATGATCATTTTTAAATCTAATAGGCAAGTAGGTGATCAGCCTCCAGTGCCTGTCACACGCCGTCGACTTTTTGGGTCTAAGACATGTCGGTTTCCTCACGATGTCTTCCTTCGCCGTTCGAGCAAATGTTAAATGCGCACATAGAAAGAAAGTCCATTGGTGCACAGCTGGGGATCGAACCTACGACCTCAGGTATGAGAGTCGCACGCTGAAGCCACTAAGCCAACACTGCTCAATTGCAAATTGCTTTTGATGATGGAATAATAACAGTTGTCTACATTCAAAATCTAGAGACAAAATGGTTTCGTAATTATCTCTTCTCGGAATACGGGTATATCGACCTGTTCAAAATAATTGCGGTAGATGAAATACTTGATCCATTGTAACAAGATCTAGTTGTTAGTTGTGTTTACTATTATTTATAACTAGCTATTAGCACATACGGCTGATACAATTATATCTTAGAGTCTGGCTAATGAAAGAAGATAATTGAATTATTTGAAAACCTTCGGATGGCAACAGAAAATGTCATTGAATTTCTTAGGTTAGTATGATTTATTGTCTTGATACTTCATGAAATTACTCAATTTTATTTCTATTATATGTTTTTTTCCGAAAATTAACTTTGTTTTATTTGATAGAATATTTCGTTTCTTTCGCAGGACTTGATTATTCCGAGTAAAGTTGTGTTTTATAATAAATATAGTTTTAGTTTTCCATGCAATGCTAGTCATTTTAAGTATCAATAGTAAAAGACTAAATACGTATAGTATTTAATTTCATAGAAATACAGTTACTATCAATGTTAAAAATAATAAAATAATATCAAGTTAGTTTAATCCACAAAATATATCAAACTTTTAGGGATACCATACTAAATTTTTTTGAATTTGCCGCGCTTTTTCGTTGTCTTTCATTAGCCAGACTCTAGTAACATTTTGCTTAATGAGCGACTCTCATTGTGATGACAGTTGTAATGTCTAAACTAAGTCCACTCACCAATTCGAATATTGTCTAATAACTGTCCATATTCACTAGCGCTTAATCTTTTGAGTCCACTTGCATCACTTATAGTTGTTAAACTACAGTATCTCAAAAGGCTAAGTCCTTTTGAATCGGACTAGGCCCGAAGTTGTATAACGCTAGACGGCCTCGTCGTGAAAGAATTGTAGAAGACCTTAGCAAGATCTTGAATAGCAAAATTATTTCCGACTCGAATAATTTTAATATAATTCACGTTCATTATTAATTCATCCCTTACGTTATGAGTTAGGGTGAACGTTGTATGTCATATTAATTACCGCAAACAGCATCCGGGCTGCGGTACCTGTCTTGTTGTCCACATGTCGGGAACATACGCTGGTCCTGTAATCCGATTAACGTCCACACCTAATTCTAAAAAATATATGAAATCTCCTTTACATTTACATGCCCCCAAGTACGTACATTTGTTCTGTGCAACATTATCGCGATTATTATTTAAAATATGTTTTATTTTGTATATTATGTTTTGGGTTAGTAAGCAAACAAATGATCAATTAAAAATATGTTTTCTGTCATGCTTAACAATAATTTGAGTGCTCTCGATTTAAGTGTTAATTAATTTTTTAGATTATTAAAAATTAATCAAACTTTGAACCCTTAATTATTATTTTTAAACTTTTTGGTGGAACCAACGAGTATTGACTTTATTAGTACACGTTTGTGTTTGCTTACGTTTTTTAAAACTAAAAATTTCTGTTCCTAATAACACAGAGTTCTGAACACTAGAGGCCGGGCGATCGTCGATTGTTTGCTCCGCATAAGCACCTATTACTTGCAGTGAGACCTGTAAAATTTCCTTTGGGTTGCAGTATTTTGTGACAATTTTCATATATATTGGCGATTTATTTAAAAGATTTTTCTAAGAAAGTAATTTTTAGTAAATTTTTACTTATTGCATTCATTCTAACAACGTGAATATTCGTAAAACTTAATCTTTTTCTGAGTATCGTTTTACTTTATGAAAGTTGACCTGGTTCTCTTAAAAGAGAATCGGTAAAAAGATTAATCCAATTAACGTGCGATTTATTTGTCCAAACCAAACATTTCGGGGTCGATCATAGCAGTGAACTAATTAGATGCTCGGTGATAGTTATCAAATATTTCTCTGTCTATAATCTAGAAAGCAAATAAAATATATATAAATATCGATTTATTTTAGACCTTGGAATGTTGATGTTTAATATATATACTTAAAATTTTAAAACAACGCCATCTATTCAGCCGGGCTTTAAACCAAACCTATGCCTTGTGTTGCGAAATGACAGAAGGTAACAGTTTTCTTAACCCACGATAGATGGCGTGGATGTAAAATTTCAGTACGAAACTTAGTACGGAATGTAGCCCAAATAGTTCTAAGGAAACGCACAAGATGGCGCTATTATTCATTAATGTCAACGATTAAAAAATTTTTTCTTTGTTTTCAGGTAAGCAAATACAACTTTTGAAGTAGTCAGTGAGACTACAACGTAATTCAAAACTGGCGCTGGTATGAGAAATTACTTATTTAAAAAAAACATTAGAAATCTCTGTTTTTTGTTATTCCGGTTTTTTCAAGATGAATTTATATTTTTATTATTACATTTTTTTTTATAGAACGGGGGGCAAATGGGTAGGAGGCTCACCTGATGTTAAGTGATACCGCCGCCCATTGACGCTCTCAATGCCAGAGGGCTCGCGAGTGCGTTGCCGGCCTTTTAAGAATTGGTACGCTCTTTTCTTGAGAGTCCTACAGTGTTACAGTTATTGAAAAGCGGACTGCTTTTTGCCTACAACACAACTATACGCATTCCTGCGTATCCAAATAAAATGAATTCATTTACCGAAACAATTTGATTTTAAAATTAATGTACTTGAATTAAGGTTGAAAATGTTTGAAGATTAATAACAGATCATGGACGTAGGAAGTGGGGGGTCACGTTTCGATTGTTGCGGCCGGATGCGGTCACCATTTCCGCTTTCCACATCGCACTATTCACGTATTGAACGTATATCACTCGATACATAGCGTTGATTATATTCTGTAAAGAATGAGTATCACTTAACATCAGGTAAGCCTCCTGCCCGTTTGCCTCCTATTACATTAAAAAAAAAAAAAAACATAATAAAACCACTCTAGAACATCTGGCGGACTAACTTCTTATAGAACTGTCTAATGTAGATTAACTGCGGGCGCGGCGATGCCTAGTCATGCGTAACAAAGGGTAGACTTGTGGGTGAATATTAAAATATTAAACTATACGTCTAACAAACGAAATACGTCTTAAGATTGTACAGGATCGGGATATATATTAGAAATTTTCATTAAATGGGCGTTAACGCTAATCTTAAGTTCTAATTAGGGACCGTGGAAAGTTTAAAAAAAAAACATGGCGATTAAACAGAATGGCGGAGAGTTTATAGCCAGTTCTTCTCTTCCGTTCTACGCCCTTGATTTGAGAACTGGGAGTAAATGTAAAATTAGAAGCATTAATATGTATTTCTTTACTGACGAGTCATAAAGTGTACAATGTGTTACCTATATGATTAAATTATTTTTGAATTTTTTACCAAAACTATTAAGTTTTTGTTCAAACGTGAAATGTATTTGTACTGAGATATACTGCCCAACACTTATTTGACTTTATGTCGCAGTGTTTAATGAATTAACTATATAGTTGTATACCGAGTTATTTATGCAAATTAAGTTTCAGCTATTCTGGTAATATGTGAGATCTCGTTACAGATATCATATAATTATAATTGTTTCAATATTCTGATGTACAAACCACAACAACTAAACAGTCACATTGTGGTGTTATGTATTATGATTTATCCGACCCGTCTTTTCCAATTTTTACTAGTATGATGGTTCATTCCACCAAAAGAAATATTTTGTAAATAAAAAAATACAATGTACGAGTACATTATAAAGACAACATACCAGTCGTAAGTCGCCTTGAGCTTCCCGACCACGGTTTTGATTTTAACTACCAAAAATTCCTATAAAATTTCTTTGTAAATGTTTATTGTTGTTTTAATGTTCAAATTGATGTTTAAAATTACATTTTATAATGCAATATAAGCTACTTTTTAAACTCGTCAGTAAAAATATTGGCTTGCGAAGCTCAATAAAGAAATTGAAGTCTATTTCAGAACAATCGTATTTAGTGCTTGCGGTCTTTTTGGAATAATTACAGGTATTGTGCGGTACGACCACAGTTAGTACGTGCATTGCTTTCCGGAGTAATTTCGTACAAGTAGAGAACATGAAAGCATGGATAATAAAGCCTTACCGAAAATAGCACGATGCATGTGCTCCGCTTGCAAATATATTGCGTCGCTGTATTTTGCCGAGAAAATGAGCGATTCTTATGTGTTAAAAACCATAATTTGTAGATTTTTATTTAATCATTTATAATATCGCGTTACATAAAATAAAAATAAGGGCAAGTAAATCAAGCGATTTAAATAATATAATGTCCAATAAAAGCAAGCTTTATAAGGTACATACATTACTATTATTTTATGCTGAAGAATACGGTAAAGAGCAATTATTTAAAGAGGAGATTTCTGCAATTTTTGTCTACTAGAGGAAAAATGTTCCTGTTATAAAATTACACCTTGTTGTCGTAAATAATTGCTGTATAAAAATTCGTTCACAACAAGAACTAATCTAATAGGAAAAATTTCACGTTCAGTTTACAAAACGAAAAAATTATTCGCGAAAATTCACGGTATTTTTTTTACTTAAAAAATTTTTTGCTCCTTCGAACTTCGAACTCCTCTACTATACAATATGTAATAAAAAAGGGTATTCGAAATTTCGGTTCATCGGAAATCGTACCCAATTTCACTAAAAATTATATTTGACTAAATCGTGAAATCTGGTTTATCGTTATAAATAACAATTATGTCAGACATGATATTACTATTATAAATTCTATGTGAAATTACATCTGTGGCAAGCTCAATTTAGTACACTGATTTATCATTTAAGTCGTGTACAATGATGAACTTTTATATATACATATATAGATTATGTTAAAAACTATTTTGCTTATACAAAAAACGGTAGACACATTTGTAATGTATGTATCACTGTGAAAGATCAGCCTAAGTATGACTAATAAGCGATCAAATCCAGGCATTTATGAAAGATTATAAATCTAAAACAAATTAGCACATAAAGTGTAAATTTACTTGGGAAATTAGTACTTTAAATGTTTTGGATTGACTATTAAATTTAAAAAAAACTAACCTTTATTTCGGACCTTAAGTTAACCACACAATAAATTTAAAAAAATTGACAAAGACAAAGAAAGACCTGGTCTGCCCATTCTGCCCTTTTTCGCCAAACCTTAACCTGCAACTAATTTTATATCTTACCATCTCTTGCACTGTTTTACCATTTCTTGCTTCTTTTCCTGTTTTCAGTATTTGGGTACCAATCTCAATTACAGATTTCCACTTCTCAGTTATTCGGAAAGTGATTGGGATTGACATATTGTATAAGTAAAATCCATAACACCTATGAATTTCCACTTATACCTATGTTGTATTCTAGTCCTCTAGACCACTCCACTCAATCGATGTTACAAAATTTTAACACTGAAAAATAGCTAGATGATAGCGAAACCCATTAATTTTACACGTCACTCGTAGTTGACCGCTTATCACAATATTTCCTAAAAACCTTGCAGAAAAATAACAGTTTGCGGGAAACTGAACGATAAATAACAACTTTATGATCAAATATGTTTTGAATAAACTTTTACACTTTTTGTCACGTTTTGTAAACTTAAAATATTTATACTACAAAAAATCTCTTTTTTGGATATCATTTAAGGGAACAAAACAGGAAAACTGGTCCAAAAGAATACATTGCTTTTCAGAGCTATAAAAATAAGAAGCGTCCTAGACAAGTGTTCTACATGTTCGCTCGGATGCTTCGTTCCATTCATACAAGATGTATGAAAGTTCATAACAGGACTGTCATTCTTTCGGCTCATAACACAAGTACCCTCTTAGCAAGTCGCTGCGTACCTAATATGTCTTTAGTACATCTTGATATATATAAAAACACTACTTTGCACCTTTTAAAATAAAGCGAAAAAAAGAGTCATCTTTTCTTTGGGCTGCACATAATTTTAAGTTAAAATCTAATATCTAAAATTCTCGTGTCGCGGTGTTTGTGTTTAAACTCCTCCGAAACGGCTCGACCGATTCTCATGAAATTTTGTGTGCATATTGGGTATGTCTGAGAATCGGACAACATCTATTTTTCATCCCCCTAAATGTTAAGGGTAATCCACCCCTAAATTTTTTTTTTCAATTTTAGATATATGAAAAGAACTTTCTTTTATGCAGACTGTTAAAAATATTTAAAAAGAATACTATACTGGCACGGTAACAATAGAAGGACCATAAACAAAATACGTTTTCCTGTTTGTTCCTGTTGGGCCGTTGACAAAGCATTCGTTAAGTATGTGCTTACAGCGAGTAACCGTGTTTCTCGTGTGCTTGAAGAAAACCAGTCATGTGCAAAAGGGGAAAATATTGTTATCTGTAGCGCTTTCATGGCTTAGTTTGTTACGCACATGGGTTATACCTGCATATTTTGCTTTCCACTGTCGAGGAATCATTATTATTTTAGTTTTAAAGAGCATAAATGCTATGGATTAAATTATCTTAACTATCGATGTGTGACGGGATAGTTAATTATAATATTACTAGCTGATCCCGCAAACGTTATTTTGCCATTTATATCATTTATAATAAAAAATAGGGGTTGATCGTAGAGGGGTGAAAATTAGGGGTTGTATGTATTTTTTAATGCTGTATCATAAAAAAATAAAAAATAAAAAATAAGAAATAAGAAATAAAATAAAAAAATTAGGGGTGAACTACCCTTAACATTTAGGGGGATGAAAAATAAATGTTGTCCGATTCTCAGACATACCCAATAAGCACACAAAATTTCATGAGAATCGGTCAAGCCGTTTCGGAGGAGTTTAACTACAAACACCGCGACACGAGAATTTTATATATTAGATATTACTAACATCGATGAAAATATTGATGTGTTTTACAACAGTCTGCCAACTTACAGTAACTTTGTGTATCATACTCTAAATGAGGTTTAAGTTTTCATTAAGTTTTGGTTATTATTGTTATTTTTATCTTTTTAGTTTTTAATTATTTTTAATTATTATTTTATTTTAATTTTGTGGTTGTTTGTTTAAATTTTTCCTTTGATAGATTGTTTATGTTCTAATGTAATTGATGTGTATGTGTGTACAATTTGTGATATCTTATTTTCTTGTATTAGAACGTAGAAATAAATAAATACTGCCTCCTACCAAATAACCGAATCTATCTCTGCGTAAACTTATTTATGAAACAATTACCTTACTTTGTGAGCCTATATATTACGAGGTCTTAAGAATAATTGGTTGTAAGCTAAGAAGGCTGGTTTTGCTTGCCTTAAAAATTATCACTAACAGAAGACTGTCCGATATTGAGATAACACAAACACATGGCTTCATACAATTTTCTACAAGAGGTCACACAATTTTTGTAATTAAAAAAATAATCCAGAAATACATAATAACATAATGAAAGTATGCAGTTTCAAACATCACCGACAAATTTTAATTCAAAGTACTGAAAAACAGATTCCGCTCTCTTGTTATGTGAATAGATTAAAAATTTAATAATTTAGCCAACCGTATTCAGTCACAACAGAAATTCAAGTTATAAAATTATTAAGCAAGAATAATTAAAACGTGACTTGGAAAATTTGAAAGCAACAAACATTTTAGCTAGCATTTTACTTGTCCTCAAAATGAAATTATAAACAAAAATGGAATACACAGATAACAAAAGTTTTGTTTGACACATTCGGAATTCAAAAAACGTTTAGATATTAGTCCTAAGTGGATTTAAATAGCCGAGTAATTGACGTTACGCAATATATAACGCCAAAGGCTACAGCGGCTGGTCCGAGCCATTACGATGAGTTACTGTGTTTATCTTGACAGTTTTAAATTCCGTTAGAGTCAACTCGCCGTATCTGATGACGCTACGTCACGGCCCCGCTTTATATTTTAGTCGTGTAAGCTTTTACAATTTTTGAGTCACTTTATTGTGTTGTAAACGTTAGACTATTAGATAATTAGTACAATAATACTCTATGTCTCATGTCGGAACTCTGTCTCTTGTGCTTCTCGCACAAGTAACGCCCTCGGGAATAATATAAAATAATGTAATGTAAATTAATTAGACACTTCTATTTTTTCAAAATATTGACGTTCACAACAAAGATTTTATTTGTACCTAATATTTCTACTTTTACTCCACTTTTCTTCTATCTTTCAGTTTTCTATGTTACACTAAGCAGCTGTCTGTTGGCACAGATTGCTTGGAATAAATGCTTTTAAGCACGTTGCACGTAGCCTTAAGATTTATCATATTTTAATGTCAATAACCTACTTAATGTTTATCAGATAGTTAACCTTCCATTAGAATATTAAACTTATTTTCCTAATAAAATAATATCAATTATTGTTTGTGTGCAATATAGCAAGATTGCCCTTAGTACAATTTGCATGTAAATTTTAACAAGATTTATTTTTAGACAAGGTTAAGGTTAAGTATTTATCCAGTTTACGCCCCCGCCTTCAATCGAGACACACCCTTGGTCTTATCAAGCAGTGTTATAATTCACTGCGCGTTCACCATTTGCAATTTCCACTGTCCAACCAACGCAATTTTCCTATCCAAACATTTTGTCTTTGTACCTTTTTTCATTAAGCATATTAAAATGTCACGTTCACGCTGCACTCTATTCGTGTTATTCTGTTAGTCTGGATCTGCATTTGCACCACATCATATTTTAAATTTCATGTCATGTGTGTTGCCTAGTCCAAAACTATCATATACGTATAAGCAATTGTAAAATATTGCATCTTAAAAACTATATGTTCCTAGGTGAATTTGAATTACTTTTAATTTCACACGTACGAAATGTTATATTCATGCTTAGAAGCCTAGATACTCAAATATTATCGAATTTCAATAATGTCATATACAGATAAGCTTTTTGTCGATTAAATGTTTAAAACAAAATTTGGCCTCTTTGTGGTTAACCGCGTGATCCAACCCTGGTGCATGTTTCATTCTATGTGCGCACTTATCACTTGGTCAGAAGAAAATCTTTAAGAAAAAATACAATATAAGTGATATATTGTAGCACTACCAAATTATTATTATAAAATAAAAGGTCATATCATCGGAAAGGCTCTTATCATTTTGATCTGAATATAATTCTGATACAGTTCAAATAATTAATAATATCGTTTTTTATACATATATGTAGTGGTAAACATAGTGATTATCATAATACGTTACCCACTCTTTGAATATTTTTAAAATAAACTATTTTTAATATTTATGACCTTAATTTTTTTTTCTTTCGTATAAAACGAAAGGTCTAAGCTTTAGCATTATTAACTCTCGTCCACGTCGCCACAAAGTTTCATATTAAGTAAGCAGAAACGACGGCTTTATGAATGTGAAATCAGTTTGAACTTATACATTTCGAAAGCTCATTATAATATGATGAAGACACATAAAAAGCTAATAGTTATTTTTAATCTATAGGACGCTTGGTTAAAGCTAGCTTGCATATAGGTACTTTAAGCATACCCGATTTTTGTTGACTTTAAAATTATTATCATTTGTTCTCGTTGGATGATGTTCGCGTTTCGTTTAAGGAGTTCATGAGCTTGATTTCTTTCAAAACTTTATATTGTCTATAAAAATATAATTACTAATCATTATTTTAGAATAATAAAAAAGTTCAAGTAATATTGTACCAGGCTTGTTTATATGACTACGGGAGATGCTATTGCGCTAGTCGCAGGAAAAACGGCCATTCAAGCCGAGCTACGCTTGTGAAAACAGCCCGAGCTGAGCTGTAAAGGCCCTTAAGGCCAACGGCGAGATTCCATTAAAAACAAATAGATGACCAAATTTTTGTTCGGTCGCAACTGAATTCTATCGAAAAAAATATAAGAAGTTATGCGTATTACTCTAATAAGATTATAATATAAGCCTTTATAAATAAAATAAAACAAATGAGTATGAATCATTTGTTTTTCTTTAATTTGATTTTTACTTACGTTCATTAGTTAGTTACGTTCTATACATTGTGTTTGATTTGCCATAGTAATGCGTAGACATTCATCTAAGTTTAAATAAAACAAAACGACTAAATTCCTAGACTAGGAAATCATTTCAGAGTTCAAATATTAATCACTTTATACGACACTCATTCGACTTTACGATTCTATTTGCAGGTGAGAATTGTAGAACTTACATTATTTTCATATCTACTTGATTGCATAGTACTTTTACGGCAGCTCGATTTTATGACTAGTGCCTCAATTTCCCGCAAGGGGGCAGCAATTTCCTCTCGTTTGTCGCACACATCCTAAACATGTTCTTCACTGGACCGGTTTTCTCATATCCTTAGACCACAAAAATGTTTTATTTACAAAGGTAGAGTCGCGTATGTAATTATAATAATTTATGAAACGATATAATTCGAATTACTTGTTTGTTGATATTGTATAGATGTTATGTCGCGTTTCCTTAATGAAAGTCTAGACATGCTATGATAGCTTTATGTTAGGAATATTTTCTATTATGTTTTGATGAATCGTTACCAAGTATAAGGTAACCTTCGAAACCCATATACGTATAAATTTGTTTTTAAACCTTTTTAATTCATGGTATTATTGTATTTAATTATCTACTTCATGACTATTTCTATGTATCAGTGTGACAATCTATATATGAATCCCTATTTCCCTTGGTCATGGCATCACGCGTGAACGGATGGACTGATTTCGCTAATTCTATTTTTGTTGTGTTTGTTATTGTCAAAAGAAGGTTCTTATGAAAGAAAAAAATAAAAAAAATTGCGCGGAAAATTAGAAATTTTAAGAATACTTAACCACCACATAATTCAAACTTTTTTGATGAAATGAACCTTATTGCGTTTGTTATAACATTGACAAATGCTCGCTGCAAATATCGTCAAAGAGGATGTAAGAAAAATGAATATCGTTTAAAACAAATGCTTCGATCGGAGTTATTATATTGATGAAATACATATAAAATAGTTATATACAAGCCAGAAAAACAAACAAGGAATGTTATATAAAACATAAATCGTAAGATTAAAAAACCACTTTGTTTCTGAAATATTTTTTTAGTTAATTATACCAATTTGAAATCAATATTCATAGTTAAGACAGGACAACGTCTGTCGGATTCTCTAGTAAGAGATAAAATTTCAAATTAAGAACGCAGTTCTAAAATATTTATAAAGGAAATGGACGGCTACATTTTCTGATGGGTCAAATGCCCGACTTCCACTGCGATCGGAACGGACCCATTACGGACTCCGCATAAGTTTAATAAAATCAAGCCGCCACGATCCATCGTTTCATTTTTAAAATCCCATTCCCTTTTCTTATATCGTGTTCCAATCTTCACTAAGAAAATATTATGATGCTTCTTTGTATGTCATGTATGTTCGTGATGTGTAATCGATATTGCTCGGAGGCATCATGCAATGCAGTTTAACAAGATATATATGGAAGTCGTTTTGTTATTGGCTTGATTTCGAAGCAAAAGTAAATATGTTTTTTACACGTCATACTTAACTTCTTTCTGACAATTCATAAGTGTACTTGTTTACCTACAGGAATAAAGATATTTTAAGTTTGAGTTTGAGTTTAATATATAATGATTTCATTATAATGTCTTTTTATTAATTTTTCATGAATAGAAATGTTCTAATCATGGCAAAGAGAACTGCGACTCTCTTCTCAGGATTTATTTGAATAGTCGGTAATTTCTAGATCTAGCAACATTGACAAATCTCCATTTATATTAACGGTGTTGAACTAATTTCACTTTGATGTTATTAAATTATAATTACAATGGCAATGATACCAGCGCCATTGCTCCGACATATATATAATACAAGAAAACGACGCAGTTTTTTATTTTATTGGATTTGGTGCTTCAGATGTTAAGTTTAATTGCTTTCTGTTGAGTACGCCTTGATGTCGGCACTTAGTTCCGAACATCAGCTGACTATGTGGCATGACGATGTCTATCTTCTCATACATTTAACTGTACGGTGTACGCTCTAAATTAGATAGTCGGTTCTAATTTATTAGTAGTAGGTTATATAAGTATAAATTTTCAAAATAGTGTGTTCTGATTTGTATGGGACAGAATGCATGCACAAATATGTCAGAAGAAAAGAGTTACAATAAGAAATTAATGTCTATTGTCTAGCTTAAAATAAAGTGAATTATATTTTATAATATTTCGGGCGCTATCTTTATAACACACAAATGCACAACACACACGCACACACAAATTTATTATTCTTAAGTAAATTTCATTTTAGCATCTGTTTGATTATATTATTTTTTTCTCTTTATGGCAGTTTGGTAAACAGCCGTCAGAATGCCGCCGGCTATTAATCCAAAATAGGTACTAGTATTTAAATACATTTTTTTTCTAATTTAAAATTTAACACTTAAATTAAAAATATGTTTTTTACTTAACTTTCATGTGCTTGTACTAACCGTTGATACAACTTTCAACTCATGAAAGTTTTATATAAATCTTTTAAAAGTTTTTCATTTAAACTATTTGCGACTTAGTTCGTTTAATAAATTGGATTTGTCTAGACTAGAAACTAAACAATCCAAAATTATAACTAAGCTAAACAAAGACAAATATTAATTACAAGAGACTCACTAGAAGTATTTTTTTTCAATGGCAATGTCTACTATTTGTCTTGGCCACACAACAGAAAAATCAGTCATATTACATGCATATATAAGGGTAGGAATTACAGTCGACTAATTGCTATGACGTCTAAAAGGGTATTGTATTCTGACATACGGTAATCGTATGGCTATGGATCTTACCCGTAAATATAATGAGTTATATTGTCGTCGTTGACATAATTGATTACTACGGTCTGCCTATAGGATACGGAAAAACATTCTGTGTCATTCTAGTATTCATATTGTTATTAGGATTATCCCTATCAGATCAGTTTCATCAATAGTGGCGCCACTTGATACACTACTAAATTTTGTAAACTAAATTGAAGTGCGAGAATAATATTTTCAAATAATAAAATTTGTAAAATATGAGTTAATTTACTGAGTTTCTAGGACTCTAGAGGATACACGTTATTGTACAATACTCACGCGACCTTAACTTAATGATTTAGTAAGAAATAATTTCTTAGCTTAATAACTTGATGAGTTTTATGTAATTAGTTTGAATGAGTGAGTTCTTTATTCAGTTAATCAAGAGGTTGTGTGTACAAATTTTCTTTTTTTATTATTACTAACTGAACAAAATAAAACACCAATCCCCAGGCTGAGACAATTTAATACAAAAACAATTGAGATACTTATACTATTTTTGAATCATAACGATACCGCGATTCAAGGAACCACAGGCGACATCTATTGGTTCAACATAAAACTATAATAATTTAAACATACCGCCCACCATGGACAGAATGTACATCACTTCCGCCCACCGTGAATAAACTGTAAACAAGTAATCGTAGTGGACTGTAATAGAGTTTAAAAAGTTCGTACAAGCCTTTCACAGTAGCTAGAAGCGACAACATACCTATTATATTATACAACAACAGAAAAAATAAAAAATAAAAAACAACAACATCAGATTTACCCAAATATCTTACTTCGTCACAGGCAATACACATAATTTGGTTATAGGACGCTTAACGATAACATCCTTACATTTAAGACTAACAACCCTCGTAATATTGTCCGAACCTGCATGTTTATCCGTTATAATACCTAATAACCATTTTGCTGGAGGAAGATTATCCTCTCGAACTAAAACAATATCACCAACATTTGGTTCTGGTTTTTGATGTGCCCATTTGTAACGTTGCATGAACTGCGTGAGATATTCATTTGACCACCTACGCCAAAAATGCTGCAGCAACTGTTGCGTTAGCTGCCAGCGCTTTAGTGATGAAACCGATGAGGTTTCATAATTGCTGTCCGGCACCAAAACCAATGGCTCGCCGACAAGAAAATGTCCTGGGGTAAGAGGTGTAGGATCTTGTGAGTTCACACTTAATTGTGACAATGGTCTGGAATTGAGACAGGCTTCTATTTGGTACAGAAGAGTGCTCATCTCTTCAAAGGTCAACGTCTGAGTACCTATCACTCGTTTTAGGTGGTGTTTGGTGGATTTTATTCCAGCCTCCCATAATCCACCGAAATGTGGAGCATGAGGTGGAATAAAATGCCATGTTGTTCCATTTGTTGCCAAACTCTCAGCAATTTCTATTGCCAATGATGACTTTTCTTGGTACCACAATGTTTTGAGTTCGCGTGCGGCACCTACAAAATTTGTACCATTATCACTGTATAGGTCAGCACAATGCCCACGTCTGGCCACGAAACGCTTGAATGCGGCCAAAAATCCTTGCGCTGTAAGGTCGCTTGCAACCTCCAAATGTACTGCTCTAGTTGCCATACACACAAACAAACATACATATCCTTTGTATGCTCGATGGCCTCTACCTTTGGATGTTCTTATTAAAATAGGACCCGCATAATCCAGGCCGCTTCGATGAAAAGGACGAATTGGAGTTACACGTGAAGGAGGTAACTGTCCCATAAGTTGGTCTCTTGCTTGTGCAGCGTATCGTACACATCGAACACAATTTCGAACGAATAACTTTGTACGAGTTTTAATATCTAAAATCCAGTATTTGGACCGAATATAGTTTATCATTAATTGCGGTCCGCCATGCAAAGTTTTTTCATGGGCGTCCGCTATGATCAAGTCGGTAAGATGTGATTTTGACGGCAAAATCACTGGATGTTTTTTGTCTATGTTGAAGTCAGCTCTTTCAAGACGACCACCAACTCGCATGATACTTTCACGATCCAGAAAAGGAGTCAATACGGTAAGTTTACTTTTTTTATAAATTGGTTTATTATTTCTTAAATCTTTGATTTCCAGAAAAAAGTACTCATTCTGACATGCTTTTATAATAATATGTAATGCTTGATTTAGTTCTTTATTAGTTAACCATATAGGAAAACTCTCTTCAGGTCGCTTTAATTTGTTTATAAACCTTCTACAGTAAGCAAATACTCTCAATGATTTCCTTAAAGTCGAAAAATTTGTCCAAAAAATGTTTTGACTACTATCCACCACATGGCATGCCTTCACACCTTTTTCTTCTAAATTAGTGTCTGGTATGGGTTTCCTTTCGTAATTGATAACTTTATTTTGTAGCCAGGGGGAACCAGTTCTCCACATTTCCATGTTTACTAAAGCTGATGGTGTCACTCCCCGAGAGGCACAATCTGCTGGATTGTCGGTAGATGAAACATGTGACCACTGAGTTGCGTCTAAAATGTCTAAAATCTCCGAAACACGATTAGCAATGAAAGTTTTCCATCGACTGGGATGGCTACTTAACCAAGCTAGCACAACCGTGGAATCAGTCCAAGCGTGAAGTTTATCCTTTGGTACGTGCAGAACTTCTGCAACTTCTTGTAACAACTTGGCCAGTAAAACAGCTCCACACAGTTCGAGCCTTGGAATACTAACTTGTTTGATTGGTGCTACCCTTGTTTTAGACGTTATCAGATGGACATGAACATTTCCAGAGCCATCAACTACCCGAACATAAATAACAGCAGCATAAGCTTCATTTGAAGCATCGCTAAACCCATGGAGCTCCAGTGTGACATTTGCTTTAGTACTTATCCAGCGTGGGAGTCGAAATTTGGTAAGTTCCAGGAGTTCCTCACGGTAAGTAATCCAATAATCAAGTAAATTATTTGGTAATTCTTGATCCCATCCGATGCCTGAAAGCCACAATTTTTGTATTAATATTTTTGCTTTCACAATTGCTGGAGCTATCCATCCCATTGGGTCGTATAGCCTTGCAATATCCGATATAACCTTTCTTTTTGTTACAGGTATGCTGATTGGAGGTAGTTGCACGGAGTATTCGAAGTCGTCGTTTCGTCGGTTCCAGGTAAGTCCTAAAATTTTAACTATTTCATTTGATTTCAGTTCTACATTAATATCTAAGTCTAAACCTTCTTTATTTATTTCCTTTAACAGATTTTCATCATTGCTTGACCACTTTTGGAGTTCGAAACCGCCTGTCTTTAGTAGGTTGGTAATATCGTTAAATAATTGCTTTCCTTCTGAAACTGATTCACACCCAGTAAGCAAATCATCCATGTAAAAATCCTTTAAGATTTTTTCAGATGCGACGGGATACTCTCCTCCTTCATCGTGTGCTACCTGCTGCAGAGTTCGAACTGCAAGGTAAGGAGCAGACGCAGTACCAAAAGTGACACGTAAAAGGCGAAGATGCTGTAAATCTTCTGTAGTGTCTGTGCGCCACACTAAACGTTGATAGTCTACATCTTCTCTTGTTACCCTAACTTGACGGTACATTTTGATTATGTCGGCAACCAGACAAATAGGATGTAGCCTCCATCTTAAAACAATGTGACGTAAGTCAGGCTGTAGCGCCGGTCCGACCATCAAATCACTATTCAGTGATACACCGTTCTGGTCTCGACAGGATGCATCGAAAACAACTCTGAGTTTAGTCGTCGATTTATCAGCTCTAACGACCGCGTGATGAGGTAAGTAAACCGTTTCTTTTTTGTCAATTTCTTCTATAGGTACTAACTCCATATGTCCCAACTTCAAATACTCTGATATTACATCTGTATATGATTTCTTTAAATCTGGTGATTTCAATAAACGCTTTTCTAACATTAAGAATCGTTTAATTGCTATCTCACGTGAATTACCATATTTACAGCTCGGATCGACATCTCTGAATGGGAGTTTAACGATATAACTTCCTGATGGATCTCGCTTCGTGGTTTCTTTATAGATGTCTTCACATCTTTGTTCTTCATGAGTGAGGTGAGTTCTTTTAAGGTTAAAGTTATCAGACTCAAGTTCCCAAAATTGTTTAAGGTTAAAATCATCATTGTTAATTTGAGTGTGCATTGTTAATATGTTTTCGCAACCCAAACCATGTTGGTCGTGATGATCGTTCTCAATTTTTCCAGATAAGATCCAACCTAGCCTAGTGTTCTGAGCTATTGGTGTTCCTGGTGGTCCTCTCATTAGACCCTCAGCTATGATTTGACAATAGACATCAGCACCAAGCAACATATCAATATGACTTGGTTTGTTGAAATTTGGATCTGCTAACTTCATCCTTGGTAGATTTGGCCACAGATGGACAACGAATTCCTTTACAGGGAGGAATGAAGTTAGTTTTTTAAGAACATGAGCTGTTACACAAATAGTAAATGATTCATCTTGAATTGATTGCAGATTAATCTGCACTACATATTTGGAATCAAGTGAGGCATTGCCGTCACCTCCAACTCCAGATATGACACTGTTGCTTTTGATTTTCTTTAGCCCCAGCAACTGGACTGCAGACTCCGTAATAAATGAAGCCTGTGAGCCCTGATCTAATAAGGCTCGCAGTGTCATACTTGATCCAGAATTATTGTTGGCCCTTACGAGGGCTGTTGCCAATAGAACTTGTTTTCTGGTATTAGTAAAACAAGTGGTAATATTTTCAATGTTGGTCTCGTCTGGTCTCGATGTTGTTGCCGTTGCAACAACATTGATATCTTCTGGTGATTGGTTGTTAGCTGATACATTATCTGTTGATACACTAGCGTTGTAATGCAAAAGTGAATGGTGTTTTCGTTTGCAAATCTTACACCTGGTGGGCAAACGACACGCCTCAACCGAATGATTAGCACCTAAACAGTTGAAGCATAAGGCGGAACTTTGAACAAACTCACGACGTGTTTTAAGGTTACCCTTAGCAAATTTCTTACAATTTCCTATTTTATGCGTACTATCTGAACAAAAGACACAATTTGATTTTTCCTTAAAAGTTACATGATGAGATTGAGTGCTTTTGACTGGTTTGTTTATTAAATATTCAAGTGACCTAAACCTTTGCTCTAAAAATTCAAAAAACTGATTTAATGTTGGCAATTCATCTGTTAAATTACAAATTTTAGTTTCCCATAACTCTCTAGACTTAGTATCTAATTTTGAACTTAAAATATATAAAACAATAACATCCCAATTGTCAGTTACTATTCCTATATTTTTCAATGCATTTAAACATTCATTTGTGGTGTCTAGTAATTCTTTAACAGCATTTGAAGATTCGGAAACAATATTCTTTTGAGAAAAAAATCTTTTTAAAATACTATTTGTAATAAATTTCTTATTATTAAAACGTTGTTCTAACATACTCCAACATAGTTCATAATTTTCACTTGTAACCGGCAAATGTCGTAGTAACTGCTCGGCTTCACCGGTCAGGTAACTTTTTAGGTAATGCAACTTTTGGACTGCTTGCAACGATTTGTTGCTGTGTATCAATGACTTAAACAGGTCACGAAACGTGATCCATTGTGAATAGTGGCCAGAAAAAGTAGGTATTGTTATTCTAGGTAATTTTACTTCACTGTTAATGTTGCTTACTACATCACTCGTAACTATAGGGCTATTTTTAAATTTAGTAAGTTTTTCCTTTATATCAATTTTGTATTCACTATATAAATCTTCCGTCTCTCCATATACATCTTTCAAGCTGTACTCCGATTCATCATAATCTTCCTCACCATAGTTACATATTAATTTATTGTGTGTCTCTTCAAATGTTGACCATTGTTTTTCTAATTGTTCCAATCTGGTTTCCAAATAACTTCCTGTAATTCTATCTTTTGGTGTTTTCTTAAAATTTGTATAAGCCCTTTTTAATGTTTTGTTAATATCTTTCTGTACTCTTACAAGTGATTCCATTGTGATTTTTCTAAGTTACACTTGTAAAATTTCCAAGTTCCAAATCGCAAATTTTTCTAAGTGTTTGGTGTACCTAATAATTTCGACTTAGGCAAAATCGGGCATGGATTCCCCGTGGTTAACCACTTTTGCCTTAATTTTTCTAAGTTATTTTACTTGCGTTATTAGACTTCCAATTTGTTAGGCAAAGTTTTAAAGTACTTACAGTTTTAGTCACCTTTACAGTGTTTACACTTACACACACCACAATCACTTATTTTACACTTTTTATACACTAGGGTTTCCAATCACTGCTGTATCCGGCTACGAATGACCATGAACAAAATAAAACACCAATCCCCAGGCTGAGACAATTTAATACAAAAACAATTGAGATACTTATACTATTTTTGAATCATAACGATACCGCGATTCAAGGAACCACAGGCGACATCTATTGGTTCAACATAAAACTATAATAATTTAAACACTAACCCGAAGTTATAGATGTTTGCCGTGAGATATATATGAAAAAAATACAATGTCAACCACGCCTCTACGATAAAATTTATGTCGAATATTTTTTATATATATTCTTAAATCAAATATGGTAGTTTTACCTTATAAAGATCATAGGCTCCCATATTCCCTCACTAATAACAAACATACATTATTGAACACATCTTGATCGTATAAAAGTTATAATAGAACCCGACTTTGAACCGGGTCACTGAATTAATGGAACGATTTTTATAAACGAAAATCTTTCATCAAAATATTTTTGTGGAAATATTTAACGCCGCTTTCAATTACTTCATGAAATTGAGATAAATTCTATTGATTTCAAATTTCAATCTACATTATACTTTAAAACAGCTATTAAAAAAGTCGTAAAATACGTAATTGTATTCTATCTAATTATATCTTTTAATATTTGTATTTTACTACTAACACCCAAGCAAAGAGAAACAATTTTTTAAAAATAAATTTAAGATCATTCTTTAACGAAATATTACTACAACTTATTATAAAACTATCTATAGTGAACGGGTGCTGCTTATGGTGACTGGTCATACTTGAATTCGTGTATGCGGTGATGTTGCTCATTTCGACTATGTGTTTGCGTGTTGCTCCCATGAAAATGTAAGTGCGTGCTCCTATTTCACCATGCCTCCTGCTGATAGAGGACAAGTCTTTGTTTTTTTTTAAATTTATGTTATTATTATTATTAATTACTTGATATGTCATGTGGAACATGGTGTAATGGTTGCAGCTCCTTACAAACGTTGTGTAAAAAAAAATGACGATTAAAAAGAGTGGCGGAGAGTTTATTGCCAGTTCTTCTCTTGCGTTCTACGCCATTGATTTGAGAACTGGCAGTAAATGTAAAATTAGAAGCATTAATATGTATTTCTTTACTGACGAGTCATAAGTGTACATTATGACTTACCTACATGATTAAATGATTTTTTTTACTTTACTTTTTATATATACACTCACGCGATTTTCCCGAAGGGGTTGGCAGTGATCACGAATCTCCACTTGCTACGGTCATGACATACTTCTCTCGCTTCATACATGATATTCACCATGCATGTTCATCGGTTGTTGGTACTTTTGACCTGTCCTTTCGTACTGGTCTAGGTACGTACGATAAGGCCTGCTCCACCCGACCTTACCATCCACGGTTACCTTGTTTATCCTACTCATAAGCCGCTTCTCATTTAACCTTTCCATGGTCAAACCACCTAAGCATTCCCTTTCGTATCCTCGTCACTACGTCCACTTTTATTCCACTGCTTACGTCTCTCTCTTTAATTATATGAAGCTAATTATCAAGATACCATTAACGCTTAAGGATAGATTGCTCTGGTTCAGAATATTCCCTTGTTACGAGTATATATTAGTAAACAAAAAAGGCAACCATAGAGTTTTATGGCACTTCTCGGATGGCATAGAAGTCTGTAATAGATTTATATGGCTTAAATTTAGTATGAATGTGAACCATCTACATAATTATTCGAATTGAATTTGCCATTGATCAAGTTATGATAGTATACAGTCAGTATTAGTGCGAATCTGTAGTCTCTAAGGTATAACCATTACAAGCAAGTTTAACATACACAATGTACAAACAGGTTAACCACATCTCTGGAGTTGGACATAAAGTAGCCACACTTACTCTTAGTGTAAAGCATTTTAGCGTCAAGTGGTTTTTGAAGTAATTTTTATCATTGTTCGGTACTGAAATATGCTTTACCTTCTTTTTCAGCTTTACAAAAGATGTGAAAAAACATTCCAATATCCCAACTCAAACCTCAAGAAGTTGTGACAAAGAATTTTTGACATTTTCAATATAAGTTAGGAATTTTTTATCCTTTAATATGCGGTACAGTTCAGGTACCGTCTCGTTTGTAACATTGAGTATTTATTCATTCATTTTAAAACTAACGAACTATAAAAAATTGTACCTTACTTGTGATTTATATAGTTCACTACTAAATGTAAAAATCACGTTATACGTTAAGGCTTTTGTATGATATAATAAAGTCATTATTTCTTCCATCGTATATTTCATATTGTTCTATATAGGTACGTGAGCGCTACGAAATTAATAAACGACCTTTCCACCGATTTATTGCTTGGAGTTCTCGAACTGCTTTAATTAATAGACGTCTTATATAATCAAGAATTCGATATCAAGTAATATATAATTCATGAACCCTTAATGATTTATGATTTAGTTATATAAATATAAATACTCATCTATTATACATTACTAGAATTCAGAGGACCACAGAATCTGTTATAGGTCGGAAACGTAATCGTGAGCCTTGCGGGGCGGTGGTTAGCACGGAAGTATAAGTAAAGGGAACGTGAAGCCCTTAGTCGTATAAAAAAGCGGTGATAGAAATTTTGCTAGTAAATTGCTCTTAGTAATCTAACTATTCAGCCGAAGGCCTGGAGGTCGCCGTGGCTATGAGGCCAAGATTAAATGCTGTAAAGCTAATGGTAATTACAAGATATTATAGAATGCAATAAAACGATTCTAATATCTCCCATCTTATATTGTAAATGAAATGTGAAAGTAAAATTTTGTGTTTCGTTTTTACAATTAATTCAGCCAATTTCAGTATTTCTAAAGCTGTGATTTCAAGCGTCGAATCTTCTATCGAGACTGAAAAGAGCGAAAAAGGCTTTGGCAGAAAGCTGTGGCCAATGTTTCCGTAAGCGGCTAATGTGTTGGAAAAAATCGTTCTCACTGTGCAAAACTTTTCAGTTCCTCTTTCTAGGCTATATTTTAAAATTTATTAATTGACGGCGATTTAATGTTTATTCAATCCAAAAGTCTTTTACTAAAGCATCAACGCAGGTTTTGCTGATTATAAAACTCTTCGAGAAAAAAATCCTCAATATATACCACCATATCCGCTATATGCCACCAAAGAACTACCAATCCAATACGATTTTGGTACTTTACCACGTATAGTTTATTTTTTTGCGCTTGCGAGATCCCAATCTCCATTCAGATTGCGTGATACGAGACAATTCGCCAGACTATCAGACTTGGTGACATTCACGGATCGATCGGCGAGACAGCTCATTATTACGCGAGCATTGATTGAAATCCAACTATTAGCCTTAATGAGGCGCAGCCTGCGCACATTTGCCTTGCAAGCCGCAATCCCATTGCCTACAAACGTATATACCATCACTCTCCATGAACCGTTTAGTGAGCCATTATGTACACACTAATGATATCTTCAAGCTGTTCCTGTCTGTATTGTTTGAATAATCTTTACACTAACATTAACAGTCCTCCGCATGAAACCTTATATTACTACTAAATAAATGTTTCCAGTCGATTACGAACATTAAACTACACATTTTATAATTATGGTTCATTAAAAATAAGTGTGACTATCTGCAATAAAGTTAATTGTATAAATGTAAGTTATAGGTACTGTGGTCGAATGCATTAACGGAAATAATATGTTTTAATTAGAAGAAGGCGATTTAAATACTTTTCCGACATTCAGGACCTACCAACCTTTTTAAAATTACGTAATAAGCCATCTGATGGCTCCGATGCATTCAAAAATGTGCGTAAATTCGTTTTTGAATTGGATTTGCGATTCGAAGTTACAATATAACTTACTTTTAAGTTTACTTCATCACTTAAAGTTTTTAGAACTAAGGTTGCAAACACGTACAAAAAATCCGTATCATCTTTTTGCTAAAAATCAAGGAAAAACATTTCTAAGTTATTCTGGCTTAAAGGTGCGTTACGCGAAGCCATTTTGGGGAAAGTCGAATTAAATGAATGAGGTCCTTTCCTTGAAGGTTACTTGTCGTAGCGTCTTAGAAAAAACGGACGCCGATAAAACACATAGTCACTGGGGCTTTAAAAGAAATAGCAGTCTTTATACTTGTACTAAAGTCGAATTCCATTTAGTGTAGAAACAAAAATATCTTTATTTTAAATATTAATGCAACTAAATTTTTACATTGTCATATACATTGCCAGTGTGAAGCCCATCTTTGTCAATATGTAGTATATATTTCATGGAAAACCGACTAAAACTGGCCACATAATGGCCATGCCGTATGAATCGACGTTTATTAATTATATCATAGTGAAATCTGGGAAACCAGAAACCTTGAATTGAATACAAAATACTCACAAAAAGTTTCAGAACGATTGGCCAATAACTTTTTGAGCTAGAATGTTGAAAAAAACTGGTTTCGACATAAACGCGTTTGAAATAAAATGTAATGAAAACGAGAAATTCAAGGCAGTAATTAATTATATAAACTGCTCATCGGTTAATTAGATATTCCAGCACCGTATCAATTCCTCTTCTTATTCTTCCGAAATTCCCCTATCTAGAGGGATTCCTTTGTACAGCGGTATCGAAGTACCTACTTACTACTACGGACCGCGCCGTTCTAACTACCGCGCGCTTCGACATCGAACCGAGCAGTCACTTAACCACATATTCTTGAATAGCGTAATTTATACTAAGAATTTACACAGTAAAGGATGATCGGTATAAACCAACCCCCCTTAAATACTAATCGAATTATACAATATTATTAAACTCATATTCTTAATTTACTATATGCATAACATTTAAATGTTATGTTTTTCCTATCAACAATAAATCCTCATCACGTGAATGTCGAGGCTATTCAACTCCTTGACACCACGGGCCTAGTGAGAAGACTGATAAGGACAAAACCATTTGAACTAGTGAATGAGTCTTAGCACACGTTAGTATAAGTGCTAAAGAGTGACTTCCCTCTAATAGAGACTGTAAATAGTGTTATTGGACGCTTTCTTATGTTAAAAATCCTTATAAGTAAATTAGGTTAGACTTAAATTACTTATTAGTCTTAAATTAGGCTAGATCGTAATGTCCCATGATGTCCTAGTGAAGACACATGTAGAAAAAAAATGCTTTTCGAAAAAAAAAAGATATTGCAATTTTTAATGGGAATATGTAGTTGAGTATACCTTCCGTGGCTGTGGAGATATATATGAGACCTTATCGCCGCGCAGCCAGTTTAAACCAACCATTTTATTAAATGCTTATTACTTACTATATTCTATGAAATCGTTAACCGTATCACGAAGTGATCAATTCTACGATCGGGATCGTTAGTTTATAATTCGTAGAAACCAGTATTATAAGAAAACAAACTAGTATTATAGTTTCCTTTTTCAAACCGCAGGTTTTCAGTTTCCCCGAGAATTAAAGTAATATTCTGTGCAATCCCGTTCATAAAAGAAACTTTTCCTTACATACTTCTTGCACTTAAAAACCGCATTCTTCACTCCAACTGAAATTACTTGTTTTCCTTATATAGTTCGCTTTTAATAATGTTTTTAAAACATTCATAGTTCATGAATAATGTTTACCTTTATCATTCTTAATATTTCTTAAGCGACTAGACCTCGTTTGCTCAGCCGCTTTATTACCGTCCTTTAAAGATATTTATAGGAATTAGAAGATATATAACTGATAGACTAGCTTCTATTCGAGACGTCGCGTAATACAGTAGCCGCATCTTATCACGTCATAACATATTTACAATTTAAATGAGAAGGCGTAATGAGAAACACAAAGTCTCTTTTACTTATGCAATATAATAAGCTAAATGTTCTAACTCACGTAACTTGAAAACAGTTTACCTTCACTCATATCATAATACCCACACGCATTTTACGTTATATTAAATCATCGGCAAGTGTTGCCTCGATTCACCCCATTCAAACAATTTCAATGTTAGATAAAAGATCTAACTACATGGAATATTCGCGAACAGATATTATTTTCCCCGAGGCTTTAACACATATTGTTCATATATGATTGTCTAGCGTTAGATTTTATGTAAACACTCCAAGTATTTAAGTCTATTCAAACATATCATTGTTACATTATAAATTAGAGGAATTCTAATCATGATAATATGATTGAAGAATGTTCTCGTTATTTTTAAATAGCGGTTTAAGGAAAAACATCTTTTAGGAGTAGTATGTAAGAGTTATTATACTACAAAAATGGTTTGTTGTAAACTAAATTTTGAGATCTTCACGCAACGCTATACAGCGAGAAAAGCGCTGCAATTTTTAAGGGTACTTTACCGTAGAATTTTTTTTACTTTATTCCTTTGCTTTATATGTCCATTAATAAAGTTAAAGTTGTCTTTGATTAACATAACTCATAACATTAAAAGAAAAACGCTTTTTACCGGATTAAAGTTACAGCGTGCTGTAAAGCACGCGAAACGTCGGATAAATTTAAAATTATGTCAAATAGTTGTAAATTTATAATAATACATAACTTTAATCCGGTAAAAAGCGTTTTTCTTTTAAAGTTAAAGTTGTTTTAAAAAACACATTTAATATATATTTATGACTTATGGGTGTGATACAAATTAAGGAATGTAGTTCTACTAGTTTCAAACGTATTTAGAAATTAGTTATTCCCCAAGTACTTGGCGACAAAATCACTACGAATTGCAATACGTTTATTTACTGATCTGGTTGCGCGAATGTACCAGCGCAGACCGCATCATATAGCATGTACCACAGAACGAAATTTCCTATCCGGAGACAATATTTCAGCTACCTTTATTCAATTTCTCTTCGACGTTACAAAGAACGCTTTGATTGGCAAAACTAAAAGTGCTAGGTCACTATGATAGACTTGTTGCTTAACTTAAACTTTTCAAAATATGTTCGAAGTCTGGCAAAGCCACTTGGCACAATGTGTTTGAAATCTATACTGTGCGGTTTGCATTGAAGTAATGCCAAAATGTTATACGCTTTGTATGCACAATATCTTTTGTAATGAAATTAGTTTTATTTAATGCGATATAAAATTAGGTTACTCTGGTTTTTCCTTCCTATATTATTCTACAATCAAGTGGGTGTACCCAAAATAATTGTCTGGCTACAAATATAATTCATTATACACAATATTCGTTAAGTTTACCACTGAGCTACAGAGGTTTTATAAACACGTTTAATGCAGGTGAATATGATATTTTAGATATGTCAAACGAAATCATCCTGAGAAAACCGGCATGTCTTAGACCAAAAATGTAATAGGTCAAAATTGCTTCCAACAGTATTAACATTAATTTTGTTGTTCAGGATTTTCAAAGGTATTTTATAGGTACTACCTATCCGCCCTTGGAACGCCTACAATACTTTTGCTCGTAGGCGGCGTATTAAATACAAAATCTCGCTTCGCCGTGATAATAGAAAAACATTATTTTCGATATTTGTATATAAAATACAATTATCGGAATGTTACGATTCTTACATCTTCAATAAAGATAGAAATCCTAATATTAATATAATAAACGCGATATAAAATATTCACTGACCGGAATGACAAATGGACATAAAATATTTGTACTTATAAAACATTACTTGACCCTTTATAATAAAATCAATTCCACAAACGTCACAAAATAAAGCTGTAGGTTAGGGTAAGTATATCATTTAGGAGTCCGTCCACATTAGTTCCGGAGTTAGTTGCGGGATATAGTATCGAAGGAAGACCTCCATACATCACGTTTTATGTGTGACAAATAGTCTCCAGTTAGGTGAAATTGCTTTTCGATCTACTTTGACAAATAACGTCAGGTCAGTGACGCGTGACCCTCCGATGTTTTCGTGAGGTTCACAATTTGCCTAGAGATGGGACAAATCCCGCATTGTACATAGGTATAAGACGATCCCTTTGTTGGCATTTCAAACTATTCTCGAAGAGGGTGATGAAAATGTTCGCATTTATAAGTTCTTAAGAAGTAAAGGCACGCGTGTTTCCATTTTGCTGTTAGAAATATTGGCTGAATGTTTTGCGGTCGTTCGAACGAAGTAAAATTACTCTAACCTATATTTCACTTTCTAGATGTAATTTCTGTGAGTAAAAATCAACTGAATTTTTTCGATATCTGATAGGAGGAAAACTTGTCTTACTTAGTCACATTAAGCTTCATCTTTACTATTAAAAGTGCCCGGATGTACCACCGTATAGAGAGGGTCCTTTTTTGCATTTTACGTCAGTATCTATACAAATATTATAAAGAGGTAAGTATGTATGTTTGTAACGAAATGGCTCAAAAAGTACTGGACCGATTTTAAAAATTCTTTCACCATTTGAATGCTACATTATCACTGATTAATAAAAGAACAAAATAAAGATCCTTATTAAAACTACAATAATGTTACCCAATGTGTAAAAAAAATGTCCTATAAAATATCTTTCATCGCATGCGCTGCGAAAACAATTCATGATAAAAAAAAATCCACAATATTAAAGAACATATCAATATCTACAAATTTAAAAAAAAAAATGTCCACCCGTGCGAAGCCGGGACGTGCCGCTAGTAGGCTATAAAATACTCAACTGTACTAATCATAAATGTAAACGTGAATTGTCGAACTTTATGTACATATTTAATAAACTTATAACAACACACAGTTTATCAGATTATTTCCTTTTTCTTTTCAACATAAAAACCATAAAAGTAAAAACATACTGTAATTGGATTTGTACTACAACTAGACAAACTTGGTTTTAAAATATTGTATACTCTCGACCATAGTTAGTCTGTACCTATTGTATTCAGTCCGAGCTGGGATAATGTACGAATCTTTTATTCAGGCGCCATGACCCCCGAGAGCCACAGAAATACACAAAGACGAAGTCGACTCTCATTGTATCACTTTCAATAGAAATTTGACGTTTCCGTAATGTTTCACAATTGAGATAACACCACCTCGAGACATCTATTTAACTGTAGGGGATGAATTATTCCTATTTGAACTTTATTTTATGTGATATTTAGATATCGCGCTAGGTATATACCCTATATGAATATATACAGCTGATGGCGTGGCTTTGTCTGTGCACAATTAGGTTAAATACTCGTAGCTTGTAACATTAAACTCTTTCCAAATTCTCAAATACTTCTATTTTATTTCCTCTAAGTTGCTTCAGTAATATAGACTGACAATACACCTTTGTAATATTTGTTTTACAATTATATTTGTAAATACTAATTCTACATTTTTGATAAGTATTTTTTTCGTGTTTAAAATTTCGGCTGAAAATCATTAAAAGTTAGCTGGCTCCATTTGCAAAGTCGACTTAATAAGACAATAATACCTGTGAATGATTAAATATTGTAATAAAATTAATTTATGTTTGACTTAGCTTTGTATTAAGAAAATATCTCAGTAGTTTATTCTAGCGCAGAGGGTTTGAACAAAAATTAGGAGTATTGAGTGTCAGTCTGACTTACGAATCTTTTGAATTGAGTAATACAACATATACAAACAAATATATACAAATATGTGTTACACTTTTACAATAATGTCAGTTTTAAAGTACTTATTGTTTAGTAGTCTAAACGCTTTTGCTTAAAAGCTTCGAAATCCACATAAATATGAAGTTGGCTTTGCGAGCTTTCGTCAAGTTGCGGTTTAGTTTAGCGCAAGACCTAATGGTAGTATGGATAGTGTTGATAAAAGTTTCACTAGCGTAATACTCGCTATATATCTCAAAGCCTTAGTGACAATATTAACTTTTTTCCAATTACTTTGATGCGATCGGTGTTAGAGTTAACGGAAATGAATTCCTTTTTTCACATTCTTTTGTACGCTCTTTCTTTATAAATATGAATCTACTCTCTCACGTACACATCAACCTGTTACCCTGTATAGCTAAAAACAAAGGGAAATTTATATTCTTGATTATTTTATAATTAAGATTTGTACTGATTTACTGGCAACGACGTGTTTAACAAATATATTAATAACATATAGGTGTTAAATTTGTTAGTTCGTAGAAAGCAAATTCCTTACGACTACAAAGCTACATGATATATACAAAATTGCAGAGACGCTTGACTACTAAACTCGGGAGCAATCAGTTAAAAAAATATTGTTTATTCACATATGTATGCAACAATATTATAGCAGCCCCAATTAGCAAAACTTTGCAATATGAAACTTCAAAGAGTCAGGTCGGACATACCTGATTGAACTCTATTATGAAGACAGCGTATAACGACGATTTAAACTGTATACCTCAGTAAGTCGATACAGGAAATAGGAGTTTGAAACTTGGTCACAGTTAAGCATACAGCTCATTAAACTTCTGCTATTCACATTCCTGCCAGGGGTTCTTCACAGCAGAAAGGACATGTTATCTACCCTTATGTTAGTTCACTAAGTCTGCCTTAATAGGGTTTCTTGGTAATGTTAAAATACTTTGTTATAAATAGTTATTATTTGTTAAACACAAAATGTAAGGTTATACTTGATGATTTATTGATTCAAGTCTTAAGGACTAAAATTCTTATATACATACATAATATATTTTAAAGAAAAATAATAATGGTTCATAGTATATGCCAATATTATATATATACTAGCTTCCCCTCGAACTTCGTTTCTCTTTAATGTGATTTTACTGAGTATACCTTTTTCTCTATATAAACCTCAGAGTTCAAGTCATAAGATTTTAATTAACAAATAAAAATAAGGGTTAGTGATAGATGGGTGAAAATTTAGGGTTGTATGTATTTTTTAATGGCACATTATCAAAAAAAATAAAAAAAAATTTAGTCCAAAAAATAAACAGTTAGGGGTGGACAACCCTTATCACTTAGGGGTATGAAAAATATAGATAGTAGCCGCCTACTGAATATGCATATAAAATTTGATAAAAATCGGTCAAGCCGTTTCGGAGGATTATGGTAACTAAAATTGTGACACGAGAATTTTATATAAGATTAAATACATTAATATTATTAAATTAAATCATTGAAAGTTCCTTTATAAAAGCAAGCATGATAGCAATTAAAAGGCGTTACCTTTATGCTAAAAATAAGGCATTTGTTTAATCTCCTATAAGAGCTTGTAATATCTCCAAATCGATTTTAACGAAACGTCTTGGTAAGAATTATCATGAAATTCATTATTCATGTAGAGAAGGTTAAGGGTTATTCTTATTCATTTGTAATGTGTATAGCTAGTTGATAACACTATCAATCACTTCGACATTATCTCCTATTATAATCTAAGATGAATTATGTGGGCAAGGATTGGTTGAGAACGCAACACGCATTTCTCATATCATTCAAAATCTAAAGAGTACTTTTGAAGTTCCCTTGGCAGTAAAAGCTTTAAGTACTCTTTTTCTTTGTCTTAATGTGAATATATTAATATTTGATAAAAAGAATAAGATTTGATTTGTCAGCATTACTTAATATTCCGCTCTAGGAAACAACGCAATTTCGTTATTATTTAAATTCGATATAGATTGTGAAAAATATTTTTGCAGAAGATTTTAGCAGCGTTTTATGGCCATTTTGTGCAGACTAAGTCAAGAGGTTATTAAAATTATAAGCGATTGCTAGCTTTTATAGATTGGACAGAAATATAGTGATACAAAAATTAAATCCTATAAAATGAGTCTTGTCAAACGATTTAATGACAAAGGATCTAGTATATTAATGTGATTTTATCCTAAGCCACAATAAAGTCCCGGCTTTGCGTTATAAAGTCGCACTCATTAGGATAAAATGGAGATTAAGTTTTTTATTATTCGTATACAACTTGTTCATACTATCTATTAATATATAAACTTCAACTGTGACGTCGGTCCCACAATATCTTGTTACTTGCTTTTCTGCACTCGGCACTGATTGGCTAAAAAATATAAAAAATTAAGAAAATTAAAAATATAAGAAATATTGGTTTTAGTTATTTTTGTCAGGGGTTTTTGCAAACAAAGGTAGTTGCGTAAGCTAGTAAACTGTCTTGGAATAACGTTGTCCTAATATGATTAGATACGGTCTTGCGTTCTCCTGGTTGCTTCGCATACAGCTCGATGCCTTATAATTTAATTATTATTCATAGCACGTCTTTACAATTATCTTCGTGTAGCTTGGTGCATCAATGTTTCACGACCATAAATAGACTTATTAACCTAGTCTTGACTAGAAACTAGACCTAGGATCTGCATGTCGCATACGAATAGGAATGTATATTACACTACACCACTGTAGATATTAAATCAATCGCAAATGCTCGAATTTGTGAAATTCAATCAACTCTAAAAAGGGAAATTCCGTAGTAAGAAACATCCTATACCTAGTAGCGCATATTTTCCATTTGCGTGATTCCGTTATCTGGTCGCGTCTGTGTACTTAGATGCATTTAATTTTAACTAGTTTGTTTCGAAACGCCGCACACATTGTTTTATCTCGAAATCTGATTCTAATTTTGTTTGCAATTTATTTTAAAATGTATTCTGCTATGTTAAGTGTGTTAAGTCTATTTTAACTTTAAATAAAAAGACAAAGATTATTTAAATATTATCATATTAGGATAAGTTTAGTACTGGGAGCGTAAAAGTAAATGTGTTGCTACGCGAAATACTGGAGTGTAGTTGGCCATGATGTTACGCGATATGTCGTAACTTTGCTACGTGGCCATGCTACGCAATACGCTACGGATTTAAATGATATTCGTAGCGTGTAATCGCATATGCAAGTAACCTAACCTAATGTTTTACAGCAATCATGTGACACGGTAGACTTTGAGACATCCAGTAAGTACAATGTCAAGTTTAATGCGATGACTGATGTTTCAAGTGAAACTGTATTTTGACGTCAGTTCGAGCATGATTGATGAAAGTTACTGACGCATGCTTAACTGTGTAATGGATGCTTAGTATTATTAAAAATAGATTAAAGATAAAACGTTTAAAAGTAAATTTATATTCGTATAACCATTTTAACTTAGTTTTAAACGAACAATTTAGATAAATGCTTTTGTAACGAATTTGCGCGTGACAAACATTAATTCGTAGCAAATAGATGCTTATCGCCGTTATGTAATAAGAGTAACGGGAATCGGAAGTGGAGTTGGCCGGCATCTGTCGACCCTCTAACCAGACTTACTTTTAACACTTGGCACCGAAACATTGCGTCTTTGTTACGATATGTTATCTTTATAGGCAGACGATACCAAATTACTTTGACAATAATGTGTGAGAGAAGTAAACTAGCGCACGTAGTTTTGAGGCTTAATTTTATTGTTATTATAAAACATTGGTACAACTCATGTATTTATTTTCAATAGACAAAACAAATTTTAACTTTATAGAGTTATCGTTTGCCTATTCTACTAGTAATAGTCTAGTAATCGCTGGTGTTTTGTTGGTATTCTTTTTTGTATATCTTTTAATGTTTCATTCTTTCTCTATATAAAAATTATCTAATTAAATTACCTCATTTGTAAAATTACAATTAATCTTGTTAATAACATTCTGTCGAAGCGAAAATTTCATGAATATCCAATACATTTAAGCCGACACAACAATCTCAAATCGTATTAAACTGTAACTACTTAGTTCTCAATATATATCTCAATTAGTATTAAGCGTCGCTAGCTTATGAATCTGCCTAGAGTATTGATATTTATAGCTCAGCCGTATCTGCTCTATAAACTTGCGGTTAGGGCCGATTAGATGAAGGCTGTGACGGAAGGCCGATATTTCGATTTTGCGGCAACACTGTCACAATAGCTATGAGTCAATACGTGAGAGTTTTCGAAATATAAAAGAGCCCGTGCAAACCCAACATTTACACCGTCAATATCCTTACTATTATCCAAAAGAGTTTACATTTGAATTACAGTTGCGATTTTCATTTATTTATCTTAATTACAAAATATGGTAATAAATAAAGTATTCTAATGTCATGTACGTTTGTACATACATGTTCGCTGTATGTGTGTATTTTAATTCCAATTTTTAAAAAGTCTTGGGTAACCTGGTCTACACTACTCGTTCAATTTAAGTTACTTCATGAAAGTTATTACACTTAATGACACAAGATATGATGAATTGCGTGATAATGAATTTTATGGCAATTATGAAAACATTTCTTTATCGTTGCTTTGAATGTTTTAGCATTATATTTATTATGAAATATCATCATTCCGATGTGAGACAGAACTTATTAAAGTCAATCACCAGTTTATACTTTTAGACTTATAAAATTGAAAACTGTGCCAAATTTCCTGTCAAGTTTTTAACTAAATACTTAAGTTAAGGGATTCCAGAAACGTAGCGTGAAATCTACGTGGAAGTTACAAAGTTTCTTGAGATTTATTTGTTGCCATTTAGAGCGCGCCTTTGTGACGGAGACTTATACACGATATTCAATCTAGAAGTACATATTATATTTCTACCAGCTACTACAAGAGCATAGTACACAAATAATTATTTACTTATCGCATTCTGTGTACGCTGTCAATATTTAATGATGTGTTGGTCACTAATGCGAGGTTTCAATTTACCTTTATTATGCTCTCAGTATCAAAGTTGCCTCACTCGTGGGCATCTTAGCATTATTTTATTATTGAAGGTTTTTATACCTTTATATTCACAGATTACGTCAAGGCTTTGAGCTGGCATATCAAAAAGTTTTTATTGTTAACATAGATGTGGGCCCACTTTAAATGTTTAATTTACTTAGAATAACACCTCTTTCGTATTGTTATATATATATCGTTTGTATCAACGTACTATCTAAGTACCGCATATCTTCATTTAAACCGCCTTCAACATAATATTGATAAAAGCGTAGCAACTTTAATTTATATTGTTTGTAATTTTCCATACACAAATTTCGGTTAAATAGGTATTTCTTTGTAAGACAATTGCCCTAAGGCTTACTAAAAGTTTGGTCTCAATAAATACCTTAAAACGGGTAAATTAGACAATACCTTTCACACCCACATCGGGAAAATTTAGAAATATCTTTATTTGACAGTGTAATTAAAATCTAATTGTGCCCTCATTTAGGTAAATACAATTTTATTTGTTAATGTGTATTATATTATTGTTAATACATTTTATATTCCCCGTTTTAAATGCATTGATGTCTTAGCCTACTTTAACTTTCTACTAGTGACTTGTTAAGATTCATTTGTAAACTTTGTTGTCGATTTCGTATAGCCTAGATTGCAGTTGTCTTTTAAAATATTGTTTAGTCTATTTGCCCTTTTCAGAATCTTGTTAATTAAGTGTTTTATATGCAAAACGCCTCGTGAACCTTGTAACTTACTTGTTATTCTTGACTTTTTCTTGATAACATTTTAGATTACCCGATAGAAATAACTTATAGGCCTTGTTTACGACTTGTTTATTTTTAATGAGTTTCTGGATCCAAATTTGTTTTATGAAAATATGATCATAATATTTGATTAGGTTATATTTGTTTTTTATTAATAATATATGATATAAACAGTGAATTAATTACGCACATATATATAATCTACTGATGCGAATTCATAATCATAATACGATGTTTTGAGTACTTTTCAGCAATAAAAAAGCAAAAGATCTGTCGCTTAATTAAAGAAGTTTTATTTAAATGTCTAGTATAATAGCAATGGTTGGTAGAAACTATAATCACTACTTATATTAATAATATTTTTGCTTCAGTAATATTTATTTTACCACACTCAGTACCCCGTATGTTTCAAGGTGCACTAAAATACATCTCAATTTATTCATATAAGGAGTATGCACACGTCTTGTTCGTTAAAACAGTAGTCAGAATGTCTTTGTTGATAATACTATCTCAACTTTAATGGTTTTGGGAGTAGCTATTCATTCTGAACCATAAAGCCGCAATTCAAACAATATAATTCGAAGATTCATAATAAACTTCAGGGGGTTGCGTAAAGTGGGCCAATCAGGGCTATTTAATCGAAGCTCCACTGATCCGATCCGACAAATTAATTACAGATCTACCTGTAAATCTCTTATCAATTTATACTTGATTAAATCTCTTTAGTCTAGCTGTGATGAGATTGGTATGAAATACGCTAATAATTATTACAAAGTAAAAATTTCAACTACCTTAATTTCAGTATAGTAGTAACAGTAAATTTAGTAGTGCTCTGACTGTTCATTCTAATTACTGGATGGATGATTGTAATATTTTTCTTTTTTACAATAAATTTAAAAAATAAAAAAAAACTACAAGTACAACTGCCGATGCAGCTTGCTGTTATTTATGTCTCACCATTAAATTTGTTACGATGTGCTTAAATCTAATACCAAGAGGTTTCTACTAGTACAAACTGGTTTAATATAAATGCAAGAGATTAGTTTTTCACGCGCTATAAAATCTTTTTAGTTCCAAGATCAGTTCTTAACAAGCTGATTGTGTATTACGTATGATTGTTTGCGAGAAGTCTAGTTATTTCCCGAGAGAAAATACTCATTAGTAACATTTTCTAGTTGGTATGGTATTTTTGTAACTTAATCCATCCTGACCATCGTTACCGACTATTAATTTACGCTTCACTCGTTTTAGCTAAAATTCCAATTCGGCATTTTTCAGCGATAAACATACTTCAGTTTGAATTCTAGTTCAGCGATATTTGACGATACGAACTGCACTTTTTCACGCACAGTTTATTTCCTGGCTCCATCGCTTTCTGTTCAATGAATTGGTTGTTCCTGTTTACTTGATAAACAAATCATACGCAATGTAATCACAACAAGTGGTTTTATACATCGCTAATTACAAACGTTTACAGAAAAATAAAAATGTTACAATCTTTTCAAATCATAAATCGGTTTAAATGCACTAGTAGTACGTATGATAGGTAAAAGTAGAATATAAAACGTTGAATTGCGCAAAGTGAACCTTTAAAATCAACTTAACTTTACTATTTCCGAGTAGCTTTGAAATTTATTAGGCATTCCCTGCTAGGTCTTACACATTATCGTTATGTGAATTGAGTGGAAGAGTTCGTAAGAATAAGTATATCTTCGTAGCCAAGGATGTTTGCATTTATTTTTCAATTTGATAGGCACATACATTATTTATATTAAATAACGGTCCAATCAACTTGTGTAATGAAAATTCAATATATAATTTTGGTTAACGTTCGGGTAATGTAATTTTCTATGCGCCGATTTAGATTGTTTTTAGAAACAAAACTTGTTTTGATATTCCAAAGTGTTGCAGAACATTGGGTATAATGGTTATATGGCACCACGTCCAGGGCGGGCGGCTCACTCTCTTGGGCGGCACGACGCGGCAGTAGCTCTCTGAACGTCTGGCGTCCGCCCGCCTATCGCGCTATTCCCTTCAACGTTCCTACTTTCCCTCCCTTCAATGTCAAACCTATCGATAGTTATTAAAGTGAAAATCAATTTCAGTGTTGTGTTATTAGATTAGTGTGTGGCATGTAACCGGCGAATAATAATTGCTGACACTTTAAGTGCGCCATGCGGTAAACTCCGCTTAGTGGTAGCGCGGATATGGTCGACCCGTTGAAAATATTTTGGGTTTTGACAAACAGCACATATTTAGGTATATATTTTTCATGCAGATTATTGTATCAAGGTCGGACGTATGCTAAGTGCACTTGACGCGAGAAACCTCCACAGAACATTAATCTGAAATGATGCGCTGTCGATTTTATTTTTACTCTGGTTTTTAAAAGGTTTTGATATTACGTGTTTATAGATTTATGTTTGGAATTAATTCACTTGTAACAATAAATGCTATGAACTGTTTGCGTACCCCACATCTCATAGACGCTAAACACTTATTTTTTATTATGTTGACGTTCGTAAGTGTTCACGTTGTTACATATATAAATAGGTTAAATTTTCATTCAACGGTGTGTCTTTATATTAACCTAATAGTGTGTTATTTATATTCGCTTTTACGATATTCACTATGCGATTTGTTAGAAGATTCCTTATTCCTCGCCTCTCTATTTGTGAACTGAGAAACTGAATAAATTAAGCATTATAAACAACTCCTTAAAGGGAATGCTATTACGGTATTTTTATATTGGAAAATGGCCATAATTTTTTGGATCATTTCATTATTATACTTTCTTAAATAAAGTTAATCTCTTAAATCTACGAAATCTCAAATAATTCGTCTGGATTTGAAAATTCTAGTAAGGATTAAAAGGTTAAAAGGTGCACGGCCTCAAACTTATGAATTCCTTATTAATTCTGTTTATTAAAAGATTGTCTTATATTCTGAGATAAAAGTTTAATATAATATTTTGTCGAAAAGTAAACAAGTTTCCCGCTGACAAATCTTCTTCCGACTTACAAATTAGCTTACGTTAAATGTCTCACGTTATATTAATATCAGCCGAAATCACCCTGAGAAAATCCTTTGTTACAAAGCAACTTTTCACATTATGTATGATGGTTTTCCCTGTATATAATAAATTGCAGCTATTAGGGTTTAATGTTCTACACAACTGCCAAAAGTATTGTAATGCATGACGTATAGAAACGCATACTTGCCAATTTTGCGTGTTTAAACAATATCTTTGTGTGACTTAATTTTCTACTTGAGCCGCATATTTTGAAGAAGGTAAGCTTCACTAAAATATAACTTTGAAGGCAAAAAATAGTTTTTAATTTAAAGCGAAAAGCTTTGTAATATTTAAGAAGAAATCTTTCCTTTATTTTGAGGAAGATACGTCAATAGGTTTTATGCTCGCGATCTACAGGGATTTGAGTAGCTAATAACCTTTGAGTAATTGCAGTGTTTATTACGGGATTTTACTGTTCACTGTAGCCGTAAAATGGATGAGACTTCGAACATAATGTGGCCTTTAGGAACAACCAATAAACTTTTAGTCGGGATTTAAGACTAGAATTTGGAATGTAGGACGAACAACACACGCAATAAATTGTGGCCGCTGTAAGTCTATAAAATATTGGTTACTAGCATTAACGAATTTAAGAATTAGGATACAAGAAATAAAGTTCATACCCAATATGGTGATTACTATTAAAAAATCTTTTGAGATATAAATTAATAATTTTGCATGATATTTTGAACAAAATTTTATTGTTTTTTAAAAGTTTTTAAAACCATTTACGCGTAATCTGTCCCGCATGACATTGCTACGTTACACATCCTTTGGTGAAACTTTAGTGCACCATGTCCTTTTTTGTATCCATTTTACTGCTATATATAGTTTTAGGCAATCAACTTTCTGTGGCTGACACGTCGTTCACTTCATTCTATGACATGTCGGTTTCCTATAGATATTGTCCTTTTACGAATCAGAAAATGTTACAATACGCATGTTTTTAAAGAAAATCCCACTATCCCATGCACCATGTAAATTTTGCATAGGAAACACAAAGTTACAGTTAACTTGAAATTCAATTAAAATATGTTACATCATTGGGATTTGGATTCTACATCTATTCGTAAGAACGTCTCGTCGTAAAAACTTTGTTACTTGCAGTCGTCAGAACTTTAATATAAGGTTTGTAACGGGATCTCATACTCATCTTTTTGTCACAAGACACTAAATACTTACAAGAATATTGCATTAAGCTTACCGTTTAAGTGGTGAAAAATAGAGCACTATATTTTCCAAGAAACTTGTCTGTTGTCGCTAAATTATTGTCTTTGCTAAAAAACTTTCACATTAACAATAATTATTTTATTTTTATAACTATAATAATTATAATTTATTGGCATAAATTAATTACCAAAAACATTTGTCCTAGGCTTATTGTCTATGCATTGATGTATTGAGAACTTTATTTCAGGAGATATACTCGTATGTACTCTCTATATTTTTGGTCAAAATTAATACTTATTTCTTCAACACCAAATGAAAAGACTTTTTGCCAAAAATTTATTAATATCTAATATATAAAATTCTCATGTCACAATATTCGTTCCCATACTCCTCCGGAACAGCTTGACCGATTGTTATGAAAATTTATTCATATTCAGTAAGTCTGAGAATCGGCTACTATCTATTTTTCAAACCCCTAAGTGATAAGGGGTGTCCCCAAAAATTGTTAGTTAAGAACTTATAACTTGAACTCTGAGGTTTATATAGAGAAAAATCACCGAAAAACCTAAAAAGTTTTCATTTCGAAAAACCGAACAGTCTCTGGGGTAGCATAGAAAAATGTTCCATCTTGGTATTATACTAAAAAGGTAGGCTAGGCATTAAGTAGATACGAAGTTCGCGGGGGCAGCTAGTATAATATAAAATGGACCTATAAGTAATAAGGTCCTATTCATATTAATTTTACAACATCCATTTGTTCTATGACAACCTACAAAGCATTGCTTCTAAAGCTTACGTAACACAAGTAAAACATAGATTTGTTTTGAAAAATGATAAATATGATATCAATGCAATCGGCTACGTTGCAGTAAGTGCAATGAGGTCGCACCTGGGTTGAGACAGATTGGCGACGCGGCGTCTCACTGGCCACAGATGAGACAATAACTCAATCTTACTCCAGCAATCGAAGTATTGATCGCTTCTTTACCTTAGGGAAATACTTAGTACTTGACAAAATAAATATAAAATAGAAGAAATATAAACTACTAGGATCGCATTAAAACATTATTTTTATGTTACTGTCAACGGATTTACGCTTGGCTTAGTTTGAAATTATTATTTTTTCTTGACCGTTCTTCTTGTTTTTATTTCGGACACAATGTCCGATGGACTCGTATAAAGGATTGTATTTATATAAAGCGATTTATTCGTTCTTGGCTTCGATGGTTTCAAGGACTTTTCAGGATCTCACACTTATCTCCGGAAACTTTTTATTTACGACAGATGAATTTTGATCTTTAAATTACAAAGTGGTTAGTAGATGATGAGTTTTGTTCATTGCCTCTGTCCGACGAAGTTTAATTTATGTGCATTTATATATTAAATTGTTTCCTATACATATTGAAACAAAAATACTAGGATCCCTTATTTGTAACTAATTAAATTATATAAACCGACCTAGTTTCAACCAACATGCATTTCAAATGGTGACAAACGTCAACATTCCAACGTTCCCAACATTCGAACACTTTCATGACAGATTACGCTTTTCGATCAATTCGTGAACATTGCAAGTTTCGCAGCATTTCTCAAATCGACAGTCCCTTGGAAGGAATTACTAAATCTCTTGGGCCTTCTTTTATGCATTACAAAGTAATCTTCGAAATCGGTAGATGCTCCTGAGTTTATGAATATTTTTAATAAAATGCAAATTCTGCGCCTTATCATATCCTAGTCTTAATATTTTAAGTTTGCTTTATTGCGTCTTCCTTGCTGGAACCGTTAAATTTTAGAACCTTGGAACCCAGCTAGGCCTCTTAGGTCCTTGAAGCATATAACAGCGAGCTCCGAACCCCTGCATGATCACCAGTCTCTCAGAGCAATAGAGCCCCCCCATAGAGACGCCCACACTTTGTTTCTTCCAATATTTTGTTACATGTATACAAGTTCTATCAAGTTCTCTCAATATCCGTAGATATATCCGCTGATCCCATCGCGTAGACCAAATATCATTATTGGGTATAATTTTTAGTTGCCGAGTAAGAGTCCTGATATAAAATAAAGACGCAGTCAAGTTAAGTAATTTTAATGTGCATGCCTTGTTTCATCTTAAAAGAAAATAGTTTAATTGGAAATCTGTTTATTTTCATTTGGATTCACAAAGCGATTTATCTTTGTTCAACTTTTTTCTATTCATATAACCAATATCAAAAAAAGCAATGGCTCGTTTCAAAGGAATCTAGGGTAGCAAAGGGGTTGTGGTACGCAAAGTATGCGCCACCTTGAAATTGTTTATTTATCTTTCCCTTTTAAAGTATCAAAGGAGGTTTTATTAATTAATTCTCTTACATGGCGAGCTTTTTCTTATATATCGATTTAAAAAATCTTCGCACGTTTCCTCCACATACTATTAGATAGGTATGACTTTTGTCACATATCATCATACTTTTTCAACTTATTTACACTTTTTAAATTTTCGTTAAACGGTATGTATACGAACAAGCAACCTGCGTTATATTTAACCGTTGTATATTAGTTTTATTTTAGAACTTCAAAACTAGTGTGAATGACCTATGAGTAGTTATGAAGCGGAACTAAATTTTGTGTTAATATTTACACTCTATTAATGAAGTCAAATAAAAACGAATTAATAAAATTATTGTAAACTTGTTAGATATCTTCATAAACAAAACTAGACAAAGTTTTCTCGTTTAATTTTTTTAAAGTTTTTAAATTCCATGTGTCACTCACTGTTGTCAGTTTCAAATTGAAGGCAATTTCTTTTTCGATATTTATTTTATACCTTACTAAACAAATATTTATAAGAAGTATAAAATAAACTAATTAATATTTTGAGAAAAATAAATGATCTATTATAACTATGTTATTTTTAGGAAATTTAAGATTATACTAATTGATTCTGTGCCTCGCGCTTTTGATATTATTAATTATGAAAAATAACAAGGCGAGCAAGAATTTTGAATAAAAATAAACCCTTGCAAATCAAAGTATGCGTTATTACCGGCAGATTTTTGTTTTTAATAAATTAAAAAAGTAAGAACACACAACCGTCGCCTTATAAATCATTGTATCTTATATTATGCATATCTTAGTCAGCCTGAGTTCTATACGCGCTAATACTGGGTGGCGGAAAAGTACCTACTGGCCCTAAAGAAAATTTGTTTATTTTTTTTATATGTTGTTGAAAATTGTGTAGTGAACAAATGTAAAATATATACAATAATTATAATAATTCCACGTTCTTGGGGAGTAAAACGGTCCATGTTTATTTTCAGTGTATTTTACATTTGTTCACTACACAATTTTCAACAACAGAATGACAGGAAATGTCATATAAAAAAAATAAACAAATTTTCTTTAGTGCCAGTACTTTTGCGCCACGCAGTACAACCACAGTCAATATAAAGTATGATAGTTGAAACCAGTCTAAAGTTACTTAAGCTAATTTATCGTTGCATGCAACTGTAGCTTATTTATGTCCACATTCAAACAAGCCTTTCGCTCTCTCAATTACCAACGCTTATAAAGCCCGACCCTCAAATGAAAACTATGCAATTTCAATATATTACTTAGAAATATAGCACTTGTATATTTTATTAATCGAACTGGCTGTGGGTGTAAATATTTAGGTTTGCTAGTGATTCGTCTTTATATAGACTCAAATATAGCCTATCTTTTCTAAGACTCATATAAATGTAACGCAACTTGCACAGTTGTAGGGAAGCAGAGTGTGCACTGGGCGTATTTAATTAGCTTTTGCCTTTCAATATTCTTTAGTAAGAAATGTAATAATTTTATAAAGGAATATTAAAATAGAAGGTATCCTTTTTAAAGTTTGCTTTTCAAATGTAATTAATATAGTTAAGAAACAGTATACCATCCTGTTAAAAGTGGTTGTATCCGCTAACTAGGAGAGTCTGTATCACGGAATGTTCTTATACCTTTAAACCAATAAAAAAAACATGTAAATCTTACACAAAAGAAAGTAAACACCTTATTAAACTAGTTAATAAGCATAAGAGTAACCAAACAATTTCAGAACGAATAGTTATATACCAAAATGTACCCGATAATAGAACTCGTCGTACTGAGCTGTTTCATATCCCCCTATCGAGGTCCAAACTATAACTATATATATGTAAGTATATTAATTATATAATATGTATTTTATTCTATATAATATGGAGTACGTGAGCCTCGGCTTATTGTACAGAGATGAGCAAATGAATGGATTTTTAGGATCCCATACAAACACACTCTCACACACTTACACATTCCCACACTTCCAATAAATTCACACACACTTAAACCAATAAATTGTCTTAGTACATATTGCCCTTCATATTTATATGTTGTGTCCATTTTATTTGTTTATTAAAACTTACTTACATTACAGATAAAAACTAGTAACATAGTTTAATCTATATTTTTATTTAAAAATTGTGAATGTTATCTTTAAACAAGGTGTGGATTATCAATCAACTGTAAAATAAATAAATTTGATCTCGTGTAACCTACTAATAGGGAAGAATACAAAAAAAAATATTGAAGCGCGAAACAGTGATTGTTTCAAATACATGACCTTAGATAAATCACGTTATCAACTAAACCACTGAGGCAAAAAAAATTACAAGTAAACATTATGCCTACGTCAAATTTGTTTGTTTGTATGTATACAAATAAACAATTTCTAAGTACCTTTAAGCCTTAGTTTACAGACTTCGAGAACATACTCCAATCAGTATTTCCATTTTATCATCATATTGTTTACATTTATAGAACTGGAGCTCCGAATAATAACTTTTTGGGTAATATGTGTAATCTGCTTTTAATTGGATAATGCCTACAATTACTACAGCAGATTCAAGTAGTAGCTACTAAATCATTATCATAAAGTGTGTCAAGAGGGCGTCCATTGCAGGCAAATTCACAGGGCTTATTTTTCATGGCCCGTGCTTACCTGCACTGAATACCCGGCTGCTTTGTTTATTTTATTTCCAACGCTAACTACCTCGTAGTAAGATATTCTTGATTGCATATGCTGACGCATAAACACTTCCTCCTTAAGATCTTTTTTAATGCATGCAAAAATGTAATTATGATTTTTTTAATTTTGAAACAGAACGTTAACTATTCTACTTAGAATTTTTTACCGCTGTATTGAATATACCTACACTTAAATTTTTAATTTTGTTATAAAATTCTTTATTTGTATTTTACATATTAAATTTGAAACAAAGCTAATATTTAAAGAACTTTCGGGTTTCAAAGCGTTTACTTATTAAAACTTAATCATAAAATTAAAAAACCGTATGTGCCGTGAGTTTTAAAATGCTTAGAGTCAGTGTTGGCCTAGTGGTTTGAACGCGTGTCTCTGAACCCTGAGGTGTTGTGTTGGTATGCTGTGCACCAATGGAGTTTCTGTCCTTAATGTGTACATAACACATTTCGTACGGAGAAAGAAAATATCGTGAAGAAACTGACATGCCACAGACCCAAAAAAAGGCAAAGGCGTGTATCGGACACGAAGACTGATCTACTAGCCTTATAGAAAAAATAAATGATAGCGAAACAAATATATATATCTGATACCTAGATCTAAAAAGGATGTAGCGCCACTGTTTCTTTTACTAAATGCTTATATTTGAATAACGTTCACGTTAGAGAATAAATTCAGTAGAAATGAGAGCCTTAAGAAGTATGTGTGGTGTTACATTGCGTGATGGGATAAATAACAATGGGATACGTGGGTAGTGTGGATTAAAAGAGGATGTAGTGAAAAGGAAACGAAAGGGAATGCTTAGGTGGTTTGGCCGTTTAGAACGGAGGAATCAGAAGTGGTATACATGTAGGATGTACAAGGCAACCGTGGATGGTGAAGTGGGGTTAGGCCAGCCTTATCGTACATACCTGGATGGATCAAATCCAGGAGGTACTGGAGAAGGAACAAGTAAAAGTACCCTTAACTGACGTGCATGCATGGTGAATGTCATGAAAGTGGAAGAAGCGAAAGAGGTATGTCAAGAACTTAGCAAGTGGAGAGCCCTGATCTCTGCTTCCACCTTCGGGAAAATGGCGTGAAGATACTAAATAAAATAACTATATGGTGTATTATCTACATTTATAATAATAATAATAAAAGCCTTTATTGCTGTAATTACTTATACCTACTAGTACATACAAATGTGAAATACAAAAACTTAACACTAAAAGTAAAAATATAAATACTAATAATAATTAATCGGCAAGCCGGTTGGTTGGTATCTGTTCTACAGCTTATCCTTGGACATACGCCTCCTCTAAGGGCTTCCACTCTTGTCTGTTTCTAGCTTTATGTAGCCACATAGGGCCAGCTACTCTTCGCACATCATCTTCCCATCTTTTTATCTGTCTTCCTCGTTTTCTTTTGTCATAGCGAGGAAGCCATTCCGTCACTTTCTTCGTCCATTTACCTTTATCTTCTCTCATAATGTGCCCTGTCTATTTCCATTTCAATCTTTTACTAGAAGTAACAGCATTTCTAAACTTTGTCATGTCACATTTAAGTAATTTTATAAACTAAGTCTTTTATATATTCTGTAGAAAGAAAACGATCTGACGCAGACGTGGATTCTCGTTTTAACGGGCTTCCTATGTATTTTACGGCTTAATATTAACGGTCTAATAACGTTATTTGGAGGCTTGAAAGCTTTGTAATAATTGTGTTGGGTAAATTTCCAGAAGGGGTAGGCAACGCATTTAAAATAATTGATCTTTCAACGAAACCTCTGAAGTCCAATAACAATTCAGTTGGGATTGCGTTGCTTTGTGAATACTAATAGGAACTCAGTAAATAACAAAGTGAGACAGAATAAATGTTAAACTAAAATAGCCTAAGTCTTAAGTAGTTTTATAGAAAAAATGGTTTTAAAGTTTTCTCATATATACGTAATCATAAATAACTTTTCTGTACTTGTAGTTTAGTTTATTTCATATAAATTTGATTGCGTGGCTAGTATTGTTAATATTTTAAATAAGTACATTTTCCATCACGTTTTGACTCGATGAAGTATATCTTCTTTGAAACTGTTGGCCTAAAACGTCTGCCCTAAGATCCTGCGTTTGAATCATGGCACTGATAGACTTTTCTTTTTATGTGTATAACTAATACTCGCTCGTACGGTAAAGGAAAGCGTCGTAAGAAAACCGGCATGGCCTTTTTTTATACAACAGAGGCAAACGGGCAGGAGGTTAGGCCCGTCCTTGTCTTAATAGAACAAAACGAAGGAGATGCAAAAATCTGAGGACAGATCTGAGAATATGCCTCCAATATGATTCTTGTTATGTTCTTTATACGAGTAAAAACATAAGATGAATTTTTAGTTTTATTCTAAAGTTGGAACTTAACACAATTATCAAATTAAGGAACGATTCTGATTCTGATTATTTTAATGAACAAGACCTTAAAGTTCCGGCCACATTTTTAATTTGTTATTGAGAAATATAAAGCGACAGCAAAGTTCCTAAAATATATTTAATAAGTCGCTTGGAACAGAGCCAAAAAGGAAGGTATTGTTTACAAGTATACCCCGTGGAAATAAGCGTTGAATTAAATAAGAATTTAATAATGAAGTTCGAAAATTGGATAGGCCTTTGAAGCTTAAAATAACTTCCTTCGGGATAATCATCATACCACAAATGGGATGTATTACTCGAACAACGTGAAAAATTTTATATTTAATTTCGTAGTATATTTTGTAAATGCAGTGTTGGCCTAGTGGCTTGGTCGTGCGATTCGTATGCTTGAGGTTCGATCCCCAGCCGTGCACAATTGGACTTTTTGTTAATGTATCTTAAACTCGATCGTACTGTGAAAAAATTGACGACATGTGTCAGATAGACCTACTTGTCGATGAAATAAAGATGATCAACGAAATGGATCTAATTTGAGGCCAAAACAAATATAGTATTGTAGCGCCATTATTAATATATTTTGTGCATAGATTTAGTACCGCTTGGAGGTAATTATTTGTAATGTAAGGTAAGAACTTTCTGAAATCAAACGTGTGTGTGTGTATATGTCGATCATCTCACCAATAACAATCAAGTAAAATTCACCAGTCTTAAACAATAGTGAAGTATCGTAAATAAAAGATAAAAAGTACACATTAAACATACTAATACGTCAAGTTCGTTCTGAATCTTGCTTACAATTGTACGAACATTCATCCCTCAGGCGACACAGGTACATATTGACACCCGTATAATATGAGATCCACATTTCCCCTGAAACTTGTTTCAATAGAAAAAATCTGCTTTGAGAATACTATTCGATCACGAACAATCCTGATACAAGAATGTTTCACGTGGTACTGTTAAATCGTAAACAATTTTTATATTAAAACTGAAATGGCAGATAAATGTGCCTTTTTCAATTTCTTATTTTTTATCCAGATTTAGATTAGTACTCAGTTTATAATATTGATTTAACTTAACAAACTTAATATATATAAATTACGTGTCACGTTGTTTGTCCGCTATGGACTCCTAAACTACCGAACCGATATCAATCAAATTTGCACAACGTGTGCAGTTTGATCTAACTTAAAAGATAGGATAGCTTACATCTCAATTTATACCCGCAATATTATTTTATTGCAAAATATTTGTTTATTATTTAATAGTCACAATTCTTACAGATGGCGCTGTGTTGAAAGTACCAACGTTTCACATAAGCTACAATTCAATGGCATAACCACCAATAAAGCATGGTGGTCTTGAATAGTTTACACTTTACTACTATGTAATATAACAAAAACCTTAGCCACAGCAACGCTTGGCTGGTCTGCTCGTTCGTTTATATAAAACTAGCTATATACAGCAACCATTATACACCATAGCATTGTTAACAATTTTTTACTAATGCTTTTAATCTTGCTTTAGAAAATCCAATAGTGTTAATAATTATCTAATTCGATATTAAAAAATAAATATGTTACGATAAATATCGATATTATTGAGTATATTGTATGTCATTCGAAATATCTACATAATATACCAGTACATTGTTATATTAAATTGCATACTAATCTTTTCGTTTTGTTACTTAAATATTTGTACTGAATTAAGCGATATTGGCATATAATAATAAATTTATTAAAGCGATCATAGAGCGCATAGAATTTAACGCTATCTCGCACTAACGGGCTCATAATAATAACAAAAGATATTTCCATTGCAAACTAGTTAATAAAATTGCATAATACGGGCTAATAATGTTGTAGTGGTATTTGGTAATAACGAACGGATAATTTCAAAATATTTTACCTACCCTTCTATTATCTTTACATACAATTTGTATAGAGACCAGTTTGCATATAATATATTTTTTGCGGATAATAAAATTTTCGTACTGAGTTTGGCTTTCTGTCTTGTTATTTTGAAAATATATAACTCAATAAATGTTTTATTTAACATTACAACGCTTAAAAGAGCAACATTATTCAATATGGCAGGTTCCGAGGCTTTTATGTGTTAAGTCTTCGTAGGGTCATAAGCCTGTCACGAAGATTCTTTCACATAGTACCAAATATTTTCTACAATCATTTATTGCGAATGTAATACGTGCAATACGGCTTAAGTTTGAGTAAGGACCGTCATAAATTTTTCTAAATAGACGGCGTTAGTACGGTCCATTATCGGGATCACACTTCATACTATTGGTTAAATGCGCCATATGTTTCGTTATAACGATGTCTTGCAAAAAATTCGTGGACCAGACAAAATGGATTTGAAATTTCTAGTGGTGAGATTCAGAATCGAGGCGTAGCGGTAAGTCTGGTCAGTATGTTAAAATCAAATGTGGATTTTTAGATACGGGTCAAAGGTCGCGCGGTACCGAATAGTTAATTATTTTTATTTAACAATGTTTCAAGGTGTTTGGTAGTTTTTATAGATTAAGGTTACTTATACATATACGTATGGCTAAATGTATATAATGTTTTTATATGCCTGAGTCGCGAATATATATATATATATATATATTTGATTCAGGATTTATGTAATATAGAATATTACGCTATTATTCATTAAAAAATCAGCGCTTTTGCACTATTTACTAAAGCTTTTTTATCCCTTTCCGTCTAATTGTATTTACGCTGTCATTTAAAGAGACAGATCAGTGATTTTAAATGGTGTGTTTAGACTGATTTTTATGAATAAGGTGAATAACGTGTAATTAGGTGATTATCAATAAATAAAGAATCCATTGTCAATAAATACAGTCTCAATAACAATTTTGAATTTATGTAAACTATTATATTATTTACTGCAAAGCTACATCACAGAGCATAAAAATTAATCTACGTTGAATTCGTTTTAGATTAAAAATAAACGAAACGAACGGACTATTGTTTCCAATCATTATTATACACGCCATTTGAAACAAATGCTTTTAAATAAAGCACACTTTAAAATACCTTTTTAGATCGGGCTTTGAATACTGACTGTTTATTGTTCATTTTTGGATATCTAATTGAATTGCTAAATAATGAGGTTTTAGTTCCTAAATTGAATATTAAAACAGTTGTTGTAATTATTATTATCTCTATTTATAATAATTTGTTTAAATCCTATTCCTTGAAAAATTCATCATATTGTCAACGGAAAAGAGCAACGAAAATTGATATAGAAGATTTAATATTACGCTAGTATAAAAACAATCCGAGTATTATTCAGAAGTCAGAACAAAGCTGGGAAATAGATTTATTTACCAACGATATTTTCTCCACTAAAAAGGTTGTTCTGTCAAACACAAACATAAATCTTGAACAACAGGATATCGATATTCGGAATCAAACATTAAGTTTTCAATCGCGAAGAAGATCCATTTATATCAGTAGTTCGAGATAAGGCGATCACGGAAAGCTAAGCTTATGTATTCAAAGTCGTGCGACTCACGTACGGAAGCGAAAATACCTTACTCCGTTCAATTTAGGATGTTTTATATGTTTCTCGGATGACAAGTCACGTGAGATCAATATTCATTTAATTGACGTCACCTTTCCACTTGGGTGGGTTTGAGTTCTAATGAAATGAATGGGACTATAGGAGAACCAAGCCATTGTAGTATTGCTCGCTAAGTCCTTACCTAATGGTATGTCAAATTACAATAAAGATATTGTATATATTGAAATTGGTTTTGTGAACACGTACAAAGAAAAAATCAATAATTTAGTGTTAGCGTAAGATGAGTAGAAAGCTCCAAAATGTTTGTGGTAAAATAATATTTTTTCATATAGTTGAGATACATATCCAGTAAGGTATATGAAGATCTCATTAAATATCTTTCGTGTTGGCAAAACTAAATAGTCCCTCGTTGATTCCGTGTACCTTTTCCCCATTCCATACGAAGAATTCGCAGTACCACACCCATATTTATGAGTACCCTGCTTATATGGCTATGCGTAATCAAGGTTTTAATATCATAAGTTATACTTTTTTAAATTACATTGATTAAAATTCTAACAAATTCTGGACTTCTGTTTTAAGACGGTAAAAAATTAAGTAGCAAAAGACTTACCTGGGTGCTCATAATAAAACGTAACTTCAAGTTTTATAATTCGAATTTCAAATGCAGTAGAGACGGCAAGTGGTCACGTAGAAACTGCGCAAGATATAAAGGAAGAAATGCGTTTGTGGAATACCATGACTCATTAGATTTCAACACCCTATTGACTTAATTTATTAGAAAAATAGGTTTACTAACATAGATAATACTAATGGGCTATATAAAAATATATCGTTTTGTTTTATAGTACTAAAAACGATTACGGCGGCTAGGAAAATTATTTGGTGCTTCTTACGTAATCCAAGTTTGTTAACTACGATAGCTACTTCAAAATTCGTTGATTAACAATTTATCAGTGTCTATATTGATAAGCAAAAACAATTGTTAACTGAGATAATAACAGCCTTGCTGAATTGGATCCGAGTCTCAACTCTAAAGGACGTGATCACGTGTTTTCAAGGACTCGTTCAAATAACTTTTATTACTAATATTAAATTTTATCCAGAATTAGCTGGACATATTATAAATACTTAAAACCTATGATATTATAAGAAATCTTTACTTGGAATGATAAGATTATATGCGCCTATCTCAGAACCTACGGTTTCTACTTATTTTCTTGTATAATGTAAATATCATTGTTTTTATCAACAGAAATCGCACTAGTAGCTAATAAAAGCTCAAGAAGTTCTGTGACGAAGTTACAAGTGGCAAGATTAAATCTTCTCGCCCGCGAAATGTTGAGACTCGTGTGTCGTTTAATGAATACGCACGTTTATTCGTGTATGCTAAAAGGCTGTGGAATATTAAATGGAGTACCGGGTTGTTCGCGTCAATTTTTACGAGCTGGCACAGTTTACCGTTAGTTAGACCGTCTCCTGACAAAAAGTATCCGCAGTGATATATTTTTTGTCATAAATTGGTTTTTATTTACAGGATTTTTCCTTTCAAGACTTAATATTTAGAAAGGAATTTTGGCATTAAATTTCTTTAGCGTCTGTTTACCCGATATGCCTATTGTCAATGGACAAATAAAATATTATTAAAAGGATAAAGAATGAAGACGTCATATTACTAAGATTCTTTTAAGAAAACGTTGAATAAACTCCGCCTTTAAGACGCTCATAAGACTATGTGAAACCGTTACTCATAATTAAAATAGCAAATCGAAATAATAAACTAAATTCCTCATTAAAAGTATGAAAAAAAATTAACATAATAAACTCTAATAGAAAAAAAAATTTTGCTAACAGAACGGAAAAAATATTATATTAATGTTCGCACCGAGGCATAAATTATTTTATCACGACCCGAAGGCACGGAGCAGATAAATCAAGACTTAAGAGCGAAACTAGGGGTTCGTGCTCCTCCATTTTCTCGATTCATGATTCATATATATTGACGAAACATGGCTTCACCATTATGGCCCAGAAACAAAAAAACAGTCTATGACTTAGAAGAGACCGTCATCCATTAGCCGGTAAGATCTAATATATAAATAGTATAAACCTGAAAGGTTATCACGTTGAAAAATAACTTTTGAGAAAAGATAATTGCGTCATCTTCATTATCACTTTTTAGTGAACGCTCTTAGTCAAAATTCAAAATGTACAAAATTGCACGAGCCGTATCAATTCAAAATTTTATCAACATCACCTTGGTGGCTGGAAGTCTTCCACAGTCCGTTTCACAAAGCACTTTCTTTTACTACGAACTAGCGAACAGTAGAATCGACTCTCGGTGGGGGTCTTCCCTAAGAAATACGACCTCCAAATATTCAAAGTTATAGTGTACTCCTCTCTCCAAGGCCGGCAACGCACCCACTAAATATGGGCGTCCATGGGCTGCGATGACTGCCCTTTTTGGGCGTCCCTTTTTTGCCCCAAAAAAATACTAAAATATTAGAACGAGGGTACTAAGTCTACAAAGCTTTGTAAAAAAAACCTAACAAATCCAATTATGTACAAAATCACGTTAAAATTATAATTATAATTAGTTTGAGGGGTTAATTTAATAAATAATAAATATGAAAAAAAATTTTAATATAATATATTTAATGGGGGTTAAAGTATTTTTATAGAAAAATTTTTAAAATTTATAGTGAAATAGTATTGTGAAAGAAAAATTGAAAATATTGAAATAAAAATTTATTTAAAAGTAAATTTTATTTATTGTATCTTGTGTATCAGAGTTTTTTAAAAAAAAAAATTGGGTAAATTTATTTCGAAATTTAAAGAGTTAATTAATTAAAAAAGTTAATATTGCATAATTATTTTAAATAATTAATTGGAAATGAAAAGTTAATCGTTTTGAATGATATCTAATTTTTTTAGAAAAAAGTTTAATTTTAAATAAATTTTAAAAATAATTAATTAATTAATTATTTTTAAAATTTAATTTTATATTTTAGGGGATAAGCTTTAAATTAGAATTTTATAATAAAAGTAAAAAAAATTGAAATTTTTAAAATTTATATTTTTTATAAATTATAGTTTATTATCAATAATTTCATTTGATTAAAATTTTATTTTAATTTAAATTTTTATAAAAAAATATTTTTTAATTTAATAAAAATAGGTATAATGATAAAATTAGTATATAATCTATAAATAAAATAAAAATTATTTAAATTAATAAAAAGGAATTCGGCAAAAATTTATATTCACTTGTTTATCAAAAACATGTCTTTTTGAAAATAATTTAAAGTCTAATCTGCCCACTGAATTATTTTAAAGGGCTGCAGTATATTGACTGTACAAAGGTAGCATAATCATTAGTCTTTTAATTGAAGACTTGTATGAATGATTTGATGAAATATAAACTGTCTCTTTATTAAAAATAGAATTTAATTTTTTAGTTAAAAAGCTAAAATTTATTTAAAAGACGAGAAGACCCTATAGAGTTTTATACTTAAAATTATATTAATTTTGTATAAAATTTTTATTTAATATTTTTTTAAGTATTTTATTGGGGTGATAGAAAAATTTAATAAACTTTTTTTAAAAATTTTACATTAATATATGAAATTTTGATCCATAATTTATGATTAAAAGATTAAATTACCTTAGGGATAACAGCGTAATTTTTTTTTTTAGTTCTTATAAGAAAAAAAGTTTGCGACCTCGATGTTGGATTAAGATAAAATTTAGATGCAAAAGTTTAAAATTTTGATCTGTTCGATCATTAAAATCTTACATGATCTGAGTTCAAACCGGTGTGAGCCAGGTTGGTTTCTATCTTTATAAAAATTTAATAATTTAGTACGAAAGGATCAATTATTGAAAATAATTTTTTATTAGGGAATATTATTAATTTTTTTGCTATTTTGGCAGAAAAATGTAATGGTTTTAGAAATCATAAATATATAATTATTTATATAAGTAGTAGTGATAATAATTGAAAAATTTAGTATTATTTTAGGTTTAATAATTTTATTTATTGGGGTTTTAGTGGGTGTTGCTTTTTTAACATTATTAGAACGAAAAGTTTTAGGTTATATTCAAATTCGAAAAGGTCCTAATAAAATTGGGTTTATAGGAATTTTACAACCTTTTTCTGATGGAATTAAATTATTTAGAAAGGAGCAAACTTATCTAAATTATTCTAATTATTTGTATTATTATTATTCTCCTGTTATTGGGTTTTTTTTATCCTTAATTATTTGGATATTAATTCCTTATTCATTTAATATTATTATATTTAATTTAGGGGTTTTATTTTTTTTTTGTTGTACAAGAGTAGGAGTTTATATTTTATTAATTGCTGGTTGGTCTTCAAATTCTAATTATTCAATATTGGGGGGTTTACGTGCAGTTGCTCAAACTATTTCTTATGAAGTTAGATTAGCTTTAATTTTTGGGTCTTCTTTAATTTTAATTATAGATTTTAATTTATTAAGTTTAAATATTTTTCAAGAAAATATTTGATTTTTATTTTTGATGTTTCCTTTATCTTTATGTATATTTTCTTCAATATTAGCGGAAACTAATCGAACTCCCTTTGATTTTGCTGAAGGTGAAAGAGAATTAGTTTCAGGGTTTAATGTTGAATATAGAAGAGGGGGATTTGCTTTAATTTTTTTGGCAGAGTATTCAAGAATTTTATTTATAAGAATAATATTTGTTTTACTTTATATAGGAGGGTATAGATTAAGATTAGAATTTTATTTAAAGTTAAGATTTATTTCTTTTTTATTTATTTGAGTTCGTGGGACATTGCCTCGTTATCGTTATGATAAATTAATATATTTATGTTGAAAGGTTTATTTACCTATTTCTTTAAATATAATAATTTTATATTTAGGGTTAAAAATATTTATTATTTAATAAATATTTTTAGTATAAATTAATAGAATAATAATTCTTTCTTAAGTTTTCAAAACAAATGCTTTTACAAGCTCATTAATTAATTGTAAAAAATTATTTTATCTCATATTTTATTAATAATTGGGTTGATAATATAATAAGAAAAATAAATAATTGTTAAAATTTGCCCTGTCAAAATATAAGGAGTTTCTACTGGTCGTGCTCCAATTCATGTTAATAAGATAATAGTTATAATTATTGATCAAAAAATGATTTGATTTAAAGGGTAAAATTGAATTCCTTGTATTTTTTTATTAAACGTAAATGGGAGAATTGCAATAATTAAAATTGATATTAAAAGAGCAATTACACCTCCAAGTTTATTTGGAATTGATCGTAGAATTGCGTAAGCAAATAAAAAATATCATTCTGGTTGAATATGTACTGGAGTAACTAGAGGATTAGCAGGGATAAAATTATCTGGATCACCTAGTATATTAGGATTTGTCAATGTTAATAAAATTAAAATAAATATTATAATTATAAATCCAATTAAATCCTTAAAAGTAAAATAAGGGTGGAAAGGAATTTTATCTAAATTTCTATTTGTCCCTAATGGGTTATTTGAACCTGTTTGATGTAAAAATAATAAATGGATTATTGTTATTGCTAAAATAATAAATGGTATAAGAAAGTGGAAAGTATAAAATCGAGTTAAAGTAGGGTTATCAACAGCAAATCCCCCTCAAATTCAATTTAATAGTGTATTCCCTAAATATGGGATAGCTGATAAAAGATTTGTAATTACTGTAGCTCCTCAAAAAGATATTTGACCTCATGGTAAAACATAACCTATAAATGCTGTTATTATTAATAAGAATAAAATAATAATTCCTACTATTCAAGTATAAATAAAATTAAATGATTCGTAATAAATTCCTCGTCCAATATGGATATAAATACAAATAAAAAAAAAAGAAGCTCCATTTGCGTGTAAGGTTCGAATTAATCATCCATAATTAACATTTCGGCAAATATAGTTTACTCTATAAAAAGCTAATTCAATATTAGCATAATAGTATATTGTTAAAAATAGTCCAGTTAAAATTTGGGTAATTAGGCATAAAGCTAATAATGATCCAAAATTTCATCAAATTGAAATATTAGATGGTGAAGGTAAATCAATTAAAGAATTATTTATAATTTTTAATAATGGGTGAGTTTTTCGTATAGGTAAAAATTTTTTTATCATTAGTTGAAAGATCGTAATGGCCCAAAAAAAATATTAGTAATTTTAATAACTGCAATTAAAGTAATAAATAAATAAATAATAATTATTATAATTATTAAAAAAGTTTGGGAATTATATAATTTTGATAGTTTAATTTTATTTTCATTAAAGAATATAAAGTAATTATTTATTGTATTTATTTCATCATTAATGAAATTATCTATAAAATTGAAATAATTTTTTATTTTTAAAATAAAAAAAATTATTATTGTAAAAATTATTAATATAAAAAATGATTTTATTTTTAATGAAAAGTTTATTATTTCATTAGATGCAATTCTTGATACATAGATGAATAAAACTAATAAACCTCCAAGAAAAATTAGGAAAAGAATATAAGAAAATCAGTAAGTATTAACATATATACCTAAGATTAATGAAAGTAATAAAGTTTGGAGAAGGATTATTAAACCTATTCCTAATGGGTGGGTTGAAAATATTATAATAAAAGAGATAAAAATTATTATTGTTAATAGAAAAAATAAAATATCAAAGAATAGTTTAATAAAAATAATAATTTTGGAGATTATTGATGAGAAAAAATTCTTTTCTTTGAAGTTTTTAAATTTACATTATTTTTGGTTTACAAGACCAATGTTTTTTTTAAACTATAAAAACACAAATGATAAAATTAGTTATTTTAATTATATTTTTTATTGGTAATATAATTTTTGTAAGAAAGCATAAACATTTATTAATTGTTTTATTAAGTTTAGAATTTATTGTTTTAAGAATTTATTTTTTAATAATATATTATTTTTTAATAATAAATTATGATATATATATATTAATAGTTTTTTTAGTTTTTTCTGTTTGTGAGGGGGCTTTAGGTTTGTCGATTTTAGTTTCTATAATTCGTACTTTTGGAAATGATTATTTTCAAAGTTATAATTTATTATGATAAAATTTTTATTATATATTTGTTTTATAATACCTTTATGTTTTTTAAAAAATATATTTTGATTGGTTCAGATAATATTATTTATTTTTATATTTTTATTTATAATTGTTAGTATAAATTTAATAAATTTTTGTAATTTAAGTTATATATTTGGATGTGATATAATTTCTTTTGGTTTAATTTTATTGAGAATTTGAATTTGTTCTTTAATAATTATAGCTAGAGAAAATTTATTTAAGACAAAATATTATTTAAATTTATTTTTAATAAATATTTTATTTTTATTAATCATATTATATTTAACTTTTAGTTCAATAAATATTTTAATATTTTATTTATTTTTTGAAGGAAGTTTAATTCCTACTTTAATTTTAATTTTAGGGTGAGGTTATCAGCCTGAACGTATTCAAGCAGGTTTATATTTATTATTTTATACTTTATTTGTATCTTTACCTTTAATGATAAGTTTATTTTTTATTTTTAATGATATAAATACAATAATTATTTATATGTATAAATTTTACCAGAATACTTCTTTAATTTTATATCTATCAATAATTTTAGCTTTTTTTGTTAAGATACCTATATATTTTGTTCATTTATGACTTCCTAAGGCTCATGTTGAGGCTCCTATTTCAGGTTCTATGATTTTAGCTGGGGTTATATTAAAATTAGGGGGATATGGTTTATTACGTATTATAATTATTTTTCAGGAGTTGAATATAAAAATTGGGTGAATTTGAGTTGTTATTAGATTACTTGGTGGAGTATTTGTTAGTTTAAAATGTTTTTGTCAGGTAGATATAAAATCTTTAATTGCTTATTCTTCAGTAGCCCATATAGGAATAGTAATTGGAGGGATTATAACTTTAAATTATTGGGGGATTTATGGTTCTTATATTTTAATAATTGGTCATGGGTTATGTTCATCTGGTATATTTTGTCTTTCTAATATTAATTATGAACGTTTAGGAACTCGAAGTTTATTTATAAATAAGGGGATAATAAATTTTATACCTTCAATAAGATTATGGTGATTTTTATTTATAGTTGGAAATATAGCGGCACCTCCTACAATAAATTTTTTTGGGGAATTAAAATTAATTAATAGTTTAGTTAGATGATCATGAGTAACAATAATTATATTAATATTAATTTCTTTTTTTAGAGCAGGATATAGTTTATATTTATTTTCTTATTCACAGCATGGAGTTTATAATTTAGGATTATACAGATTTTATTCTGGGGTTTCTCGAGAATATTTATTATTATTTTTACATTGATTTCCTTTAAATATTTTTATTTTTAAATTTGATTTTAGAATTTGGATTTAACTTAAATAATTTAAATAAAATATTGATTTGTGGAGTCAAATATATGGAATACCATTTTAAGTTATTAAAAATAATAATTCTATTTGTTTTATTAGATTTTTTTTTTTATTTATATTTATATTAATAAATATAGTATTTATATTATATTTTTTAATAAGAAATACTGTTGTTTTTTTAGAATGGGAAATTTTATCTTTTAATTCTATAAATATTGTTTTTTCTATCTTATTAGATTGAATATCTTTATTATTTATAATATTTGTTTCTTTAATTTCTTCCTCTGTAATTTTTTATAGAAAAAGTTATATAAGTTCTGAATTAAATTTAAATCGTTTTATTATTTTAGTTTTAATATTTGTTTTTTCTATAATATTATTAATTTTAAGACCAAATATTATTAGAATTTTTTTAGGGTGGGATGGTTTAGGTTTAGTTTCTTATGGTTTAGTAATTTTTTATCAAAATATTAAATCTTACAATGCTGGTATATTAACTGTTCTATCTAATCGAGTTGGGGATGTAATACTATTAATGGTTATTGCATGGATAGTTAATTTTGGGAGTTGAAATTTTATTTTTTATTTAGAGTTAATAAAGATAGATTTTTGTTCATGAGTAATTAGATTTTTAATTATTTTAGGGGCTATAACTAAAAGTGCTCAAATTCCTTTTAGAGCTTGACTTCCAGCTGCTATAGCTGCCCCTACTCCTGTTTCAGCTTTAGTTCATTCATCAACTTTAGTTACAGCTGGGGTTTATTTATTAATTCGTTTTAATTCTTTGTTAATTGGGACAGAATTTTTAAAAATGTTATTATTAGTTTCTGGTTTAACAATATTTATAGCTGGGATTTCAGCTGTTTATGAATTTGATTTAAAAAAAATTATTGCTTTATCAACTTTAAGTCAATTGGGATTAATAATAAGAATTTTAAGAATAGGATTTAGAGATTTAGCATTTTTTCATCTTTTAACTCATGCTATATTTAAAGCTTTATTATTTATATGTGCTGGGATAATTATTCATATATTAAATGATAATCAGGATATTCGTTATATAGGAGGTTTAAGAATTTATATTCCTATAACTTCCCTTTGTTTTAATATTTCTAATTTATCTTTATGTGGAATTCCATTTTTATCTGGATTTTATTCTAAAGATTTAATTTTAGAAATAGTGAGAATAAGTAATTTAAATTTTATTATTTTTTTTCTTTATTATTTTTCCACTGGTTTAACTGTTTTTTATTCTATTCGTTTATCCTTATATTTAATAGTAAATGAATTTAATTTATTTAGAGTTTATAATTTATACGATGAAGATTATACAATGTTAAAAAGAATGATTTTATTATTATTTATAAGAGTAGTTTCAGGGAGTTTTTTAAGTTGATTTATTTTTAGTTATCCTTATATGATTTTTTTACCAATTAATTTAAAAATTATAGTGATTTATGTGAGAGTTTCTGGGATTATTATAGGATGATTAATTAGTTCTATAAATTTATATTCTTTAAATAAATTTTTAAAATTTTTTAATCTGAAAAGTTTTTTAGGGGGAATATGATTTATACCTAATTTATTTACTTATGGGGTAAATTATTCTGTTTTAAAGTTAGGAAATAGTTTATCCAAAAATATTGATTTTGGTTGAAGAGAATTATATAGAGGACAAGGTTTTTATAATATTTTAAAAAATTATTCTATTATTTTTAATATATTTTTAATAAATAATTTTAAAATTTATTTATATAGATTTGTTTTATGAATGTTATTTATATCTATATTTATATTAAAATGATTTTAATTACTTAAATAGCTCAATTGTAGAGTATGATATTGAAGATATCAAGGTGATAATTTATCTTTAGGTATAATTTATAAAAATTGAAATTTTATTTTTACATTGAAAATGTAAAGTTTTTATTAAACTATATAAATTTAAACAATTTAATTAGAAATATTAATGGTAATTAACCACTAAAATTAAGTTAGCAGCTTAATATAAAATATTTCTTTAATTGGAATTACGTATTCAATAATATCATTAACAGTGATATACCTCTATTTGGTTTCAATTAAGTAAATAAGGAGTATTTTTTACTCTATCTTTTAAGTCGAAATTAAATGCATGGGAATTGCTTCTTATTTAAGAAAAATTAATTTTTAATATTTTTTGAATGCAAATCAAATGTTTTTTTTAAACTATTTTCCTAATATGTTCAATTTAATATTTTTTGATTTCATTCATGATAAAGACCTAATAAAAGTATAATTATAAAAAAAATTCTTGTTTTAAATCAAATATAGATATTTGTTATAGTAAATGATGGAATAATTGGGAAAATTAAAGCAATTTCAACATCAAAAATTAAAAAAATTACAGTAATTAAAAAAAAATGTAAAGAAAAAGGAATTCGAGGTAAAGATTTAGGGTCAAATCCACATTCAAATGGGGAACATTTTTCTCGATCTAGATTTGTTTTTTTTGATATTACTGAAGAAATTAAAATGAATGCGTTTGAAATTAAGAAAAAAATAGTTGATATAAAAAATATAATTTTAATTATTTATATTAAAATTTTTAAACTTTTTGATTGGAAGTCAAATATACTAAATATATTATATAAATTAATTACCTCATCAGTAAATAGAAATATATAAAAATAATCATACGACATCTACGAAGTGTCAATATCATGCTGCTGCTTCAAATCCAAAATGGTGAGATCTAGAGAAATGGTTATTATTAAATCGTATAAAACATGTTAAAATAAAAATTGTTCCAATAATTACATGTAATCCATGGAAACCTGTTGCTATAAAGAATGTTGATCCATATACTCTATCAGAGATAGTAAATGGAGCTTCATAGTATTCATATATTTGAAGAATAGAAAAATAAAATCCTAAAATAATAGTAATAATTATACTTTGGGAAGTTTGTGTAAAATTATTATTTATTAAAGCATGATGTGCTCATGTAATAGTTAATCCAGATGTAATTAAAATAATTGTATTTAATAATGGAATTTGGAATGGATTAAATGGGGTAATTCTTATAGGAGGTCATATAGTACCTAATTCAATATTAGGTGCTAATCTAGAATGGAAAAAAGCTCAGAAAAATGAAACAAAAAAAAAAATTTCTGATACAATAAATAAAATTATTCCTCATCGTAATCCTTTTGAAACAAGAATAGTATGTTTTCCTTGGAAAGTTCCTTCTCGGCATACATCTCGTCATCATTGAAATATTGTTATTAAAATGATAATATATCCTAAAATTAATAAATTTATTCTAAAGTTATGGAATCATTTTACTATTCCTGTAACTAAAGTTATTGTTCCAATTGCTCCAGTTAAAGGTCATGGACTATAATCTACTAAGTGATAAGGGTGGTTATGAAAATTTTTTGTCATTTAATTAATTAGTTTCTCTAGAATAAAGGGTTCTTAAAATTGTAATAACGTAAGATTGGATTACTGCTACAGCTCTTTCTAAAATTAATAATAAAATTTGTACAAAGATTAAAAAAAATAAAAAATAATTTCTTATAGAATTACCAGTTCTTCTTAATAAAGTTAATAATAAATGCCCAGCAATTATATTTGCTGTTAAACGAATAGCTAAAGTTCCTGGTCGAATAATATTTCTAATTGTCTCAATTAAAACTATAAATGGTATTAAAATTCTTGGGGTTCCTTGGGGAATTATATGAATAAATATATGTTTAGAATTATTAATTCACCCAAATAATATAAAGGTTATTCATAAAGATAATGATAATGTTAGAGAGATTGTTAAATGGCTAGTTCTTGTAAAAATATATGGAAAAAGTCCTAAGAAATTATTGAATAAAATGAAAGAAAATAATGAAATAAAAATTAAAGTTGATCCTTTATTTTTTTCAAAATTAAGTAAAATTTTAAATTCATTATGAAGTTTTGTAATGATAAATTTTCATATTAAAAAATGACGATTAGGAATTAATCAGAAAGAAAATGGGATAAATATTAATCCAATAAAAGTTCTTATTCAATTTAATGATAAGTTAAAAATGTTTGTTGATGGGTCAAAAATAGAAAATAAATTATTTATCATTTTCAAATTAAATAATTTTTTTTTAGATTATTTTTAATTTTAGATTTTAAGTTTAAATTACAATTAATATAATAATTTATAATATTAAATAGTAAAAAAAAAAAAAAAAAAAAAAAAAAAAAAAAAATTCAGTTGATAGGTATTATTTGAGGAATAAAAGAATATTACTAATGTAATAATTTAAGTTTGACATACTAATGTTATAAATTAACTAATTCTTTCATTAGAAGTAATTGCTAATTTACTATAAAGTGGTTTAAGAGACCAATACTTGCTTTCAGTCATCTAATGATGAATAATTATTAATTCAGTTAATAAAGTTATTTATAGAAATTCTTTCAATAACAATAGGTATAAATCTATGATTAGCCCCACAAATTTCTGAACATTGCCCAAAAAAAATTCCTGGTCGGTTAATAAAAAAATTAGTTTGATTTAAACGTCCTGGATTAGCATCAACTTTTACTCCTAAAGAAGGAATAGTTCAGGAATGAATTACATCTGTTGCTGTGACTAAAATTCGAATTTGATTATTTATTGGTAAAATAATTCGGTTATCTACATCTAATAATCGGAAATTATTTAGTTTATCTATTTCATTGATTATATAAGAATCAAATTCAATATTTTTGAAATCTGAATATTCGTAACTTCAATATCATTGATGACCAATAGATTTTAAGGTAATTAAAGGATTATTTAATTCATCAAGTAAATATAATAATCGTAAAGATGGTAATGCAATAAAAATTAAAGTAATAGCAGGTAAAATAGTTCAAATTAATTCGATTATTTGGCCTTCTAATAAAAATCGATTAATAAATTTATTAAAAAATAAATTTATTATTAAATATATTACTAAAATAGTAATTATTAATAAAATAATTAAAGTATGATCATGGAAAAAAATTATTTGTTCTATAAGGGGTGAAGCTCCATTTTGTAAATTAAAATTTGATCAGGTTGCCATTTCTAAAAAAAGGAAAACCTTTATAAATGGGGTTTAAATCCATTACATATTATCTGCCATATTAGAAATTACTTATAATTGGTAATTCGTTATAAGAATGTTCTGCTGGCGGAAGATTTTGGTATCATTCAATAGATGAAGGTATATTTAATGAAAAAATAATTATTCGGGGATTAATTATTGATTCTCAAATGATTATTATTATTATAATTGTCGCAATTAAGGAGATATAAGATCCTAAAGATGAGACAATATTTCAAGATAAATAATTATCTGGATAATCTGAGTATCGTCGAGGTATTCCTGCTAATCCTAAGAAATGTTGAGGGAAAAAAGTTAAATTTACTCCAATAAATATAACAATAAATTGAATCTTTAAGTAGTAGTTGTTTAAACTTAATCCAGTAAAAAGAGGGTATCAATGGATAAATCCTCCTAAGATAGCAAATACAGCTCCTATAGATAAAACATAGTGAAAATGAGCAACAACATAATATGTATCATGGCGAATAATATCAATTGAAGAATTAGCTAAAATTACTCCAGTTAAACCTCCAACAGTAAATAAAAATACAAATCCTAATCTTCATAATATTGAAGGTCTATAATTAATTTGAGTTCCATAAAGTGTTGCTAATCAACTAAAAATTTTAATTCCTGTAGGAACAGCAATAATTATTGTTGCAGATGTAAAATAAGCTCGGGTATCAATATCTATCCCTACTGTGAATATATGGTGAGCTCATACAATAAATCCTAAAAGACCAATTGCTATTATTGCATAAATTATCCCTAATGAACCAAAAGTTTCTTTTTTTCCTCTTTCTTGAGAAATGATATGAGAGATTATACCAAATCCTGGTAAAATTAAAATATAAACTTCTGGATGCCCAAAAAATCAAAATAGATGTTGATAAAGAATTGGATCACCTCCTCCAGCAGGATCAAAAAATGATGTATTTAAATTTCGATCTGTTAAAAGTATTGTAATTGCACCTGCAAGTACTGGTAAAGAAAGAAGTAAAAGTAAAGCAGTAATTCCTACTGATCATACAAATAATGGTATTTGATCAAAAGATATATTTCTAATACGTATATTAATAATAGTTGTAATAAAATTAATTGCTCCTAAAATTGAAGAAATTCCAGCTAAATGTAAAGAAAAAATAGCTAAATCTACTGATGAACCTCTATGAGCAATATTTGATGAGAGTGGGGGGTACACTGTTCATCCTGTTCCTGCTCCATTTTCTACGATTCTACTTGAAATAAGAAGAGTCAAAGAAGGGGGTAATAATCAAAATCTTATATTATTTATTCGGGGGAAAGCTATATCTGGAGCTCCTAGCATTAATGGGACTAATCAATTTCCAAATCCTCCAATTATAATAGGTATAACTATAAAAAAAATTATAATAAAAGCATGAGCTGTTACAATAGTATTGTAAATTTGATCATCACCAATTAAAAATCCCGGATTTCCTAATTCAGTTCGGATAAGTAAACTTAAAGATGTTCCTACTATCCCTGATCAAATTCCGAAGATAAAATATAAAGTTCCAATATCTTTATGATTAGTAGAATAAAGTCATTTTCGCTAATAAAATGGCTGAGTTATAAGCGATAAATTGTAAATTTATTAACGAGAATTTTCTCTTTTATTAAGTCTTATATTCAATTATGATATAAAATTGCAAATTTTAAGGTGGAAAAATTTCTAAGGCTTAAAGAATTTCTTTATAAATAATTTTGAAGACTATTAGTTTATTTTAACTTAAAACCTTAAAAAAATATAAAAGTATTAAGAATTAAACCTGTCATAGAAATTAAAGAGAAAAAATTAATTAAAGAAAAAAAATTATTTTTAATTTTAATTTTAAATCATTTTAATTTAAAAAAATTTAATAAAAAAGAAAGATAAATAATACGAATATAAAAAAATAATATAATTAATCTAGATATAATAAAAATAAAAGAAATAATGTATATATTATTATTTATTAAAAAATTAAGAATAATTCATTTAGGAAAAAATCCTAAAAATGGAGGTAAACCTCCTAAAGAAAAAAAATTAATTATTAAAGATATTTTAATAATTGTAATTAAATTAAAATTTATAATTTGATTAATATAAAAAATATTTAATATTGAAAATATAAAACATAAAATTAAATTTAAAAATGAATATAAAAAAAAATATATTAGTCAAATATTTTCTCTAATTATTATTCTAGCTATTAATCATGCTAAATTATTAATTGAAGAAAAAGCTATTAATTTTCGAATTGAAGTTTGATTAAAGCCACTAATAGCTCCAATTATTGCATTTAACATTATAATGATTATAATAAAATTATTATTTATATAATAAGAAAGGAGAATTATAGGGGAAATTTTTTGTCATGTTATTAAAATAAAGCAATTTATTCAAGAAAGTCCTTCTATAATATTAGGAAATCAAAAATAAAATGGAGCAGATCCTATTTTTATTAATAAAGAAGAATTAATTATAATTGAAAGAAAATTATTTATTTCAAAATTTTTGAATAAAATTATTTTTAAAAGAATAGAAAATAGAAAATTAATTGAAGCAATTGATTGGGTAAGAAAATATTTTAATGCTGCTTCTGTATTTAATAAATTTTTTGTATTAGAAATTAGGGGGATAAATCTTAACAAATTAATTTCTAGTCCTATTCAACATCCTAATCATGAATTAGATGAAATAGAAATTAAAGTTCTAAAAAATAAAATAAAAATAAAAAATATTTTATTAGAATTTGCATAAAAATAAATTTAAAATAAAAAAATTTAAAAGAAATTTAAGTTCTATTTATTTAAATATATTTTAGTGTAAGATGCACAATAATTTTTGATATTATTAGGTTTAGTTTAATTCTAAAAAATATAATAAAGGTAAAAAATTACATAATTTATCCTATCAGAATAATCCTTTTATCAGGCACTTTATTTAAGAAAAAGTATATCTTTATATTTGAGGTATGAGCCCAATAGCTTAATTTAGCTTATTCTTAATTTTTTTTATATATAAAAATTATTGAGAAAGGTTTAAAAATTAAATAAAGGTTAATTAATTATGTATATATATACGTGTGCACGTATACACGTATTTATATATATATATATTAAATATTTAATTTATTATTTTATTTATTATAAATTAAATGTTTAAATATATTATTATTATTTTTATATAATAAATTGTTAAAAAAATAAATATTATATTTATAATTTTTTATATTTATTCTTATTATTCTGTGTATGATAGTGAATTTGTATTTATATACATATTAGAAGAAAAAAAATAAAGAATTATATAAAATTTAATATAAATGTAAATATTTAATATAAAAAAAAAAAAAAAAAAATCTATGTATAAATATAAAAAAATAGATAAAAATTTATGATTTAAAAAATTTATTTTAAGTTTAATTTACATATAAATTTTAGTGTTAATTTTATTAAATTTAAATAATTTGATAATAAATTTCATAGTAATTAAAATTAAAAATTTAAGAAATTAAGATTTAGTAATATTTATATTTAAATAACAAATTTTGTGCCAGCAGTTGCGGTTATACAAAAATTTAAATAAATTTTATTAGTAAAAATAAATAATAATAAATTAAATTAAAAAAAAAATTATTAAGTGAAATTTTAATTTTAATTAAATTTAAATTAAAATTATGAATTTAAAAATTTTATAAAAAACTAGGATTAGATACCCTATTATAAAAAATTAAAATAAATTACTAAAATAGTATATAATTATTTATTGAAACTTAAATAATTTGGCGGTATTTTAGTTCATTTAGAGGAATCTGTCTAGTAATTGATAATCCACGAATAATCATATTTAATTTATAATTTTATATATCGTTGTTAAAAAAATATTTTTAAATAAAAATAATATTTTAAAATTTTAATAATAAAATTAATTCAGATCAAGATGTAGATAATAATTAAAATATAAGATGGATTACAATATAAATATATAAATGGATATTAATTTTGAAATAGTTAGTTAAAAGTGGATTTAAATGTAATTTTAAATAATTTTTTAAAATGATTAATAATTGAAATATGTACATATTGCCCGTCACTTTCATTTAAAAATTGAAATAAGTCGTAACAAAGTAGGGGTACTGGAAAGTGTTCCTAGAAAGAACAAATTAGAGCTTGTTAAAGTATTTCATTTACATTGAAAAGTTCATTTACATTTACGTTCAAAGGAACCTTTGACATTTGACTAATGACGTTATGATTTTGTTTTTTAACAACAGCTTGCAATTTTCAACTAATTTACTTACGCGTGTTATGCTAAGCGATGAAGTTTGCGCAGTTTCCTGCATGTTCCGACGGACGTTTTCTTTTATTTTAATGGAATTACTTATTCACAAAGTTCCGTTGTTAAGTTAAAGAACGGCTTGTGGATTAGTGTTTGTTACTTGTAGCCATAAAGAATTAAACAAGCTTCAATCGGCAGATAATAAAGTACATCACTGTTTTAAATCATAGGGTAAATAACTGCTCATATAATATTGTCAAAACGGCAGTGTTGGGGGCGTTGGAATCACGGCTGTGAACCAATGGACTTTCTGTCTATGTGCGCATAACACTCGCTCGAACGGAAGGAAAACCGGCATGCCATAGATCGATAAATCAATGGCGTGTCTCAGGCACAGGAGGGATCACCTACTTGCGTATTAAGAAAATACAAATCGGAGGCAAAACAAATATAATCTTTCAAATATAAAACAAGCAAGTGAAGTGAGTTGACTCTGGTTAAGGCAGCAATTCTAAAAATATTGCAATTATTTAGTTTTATCCACATCACCTTAGATCACTTGATAAAATACTTGTTATTTATATAATATAAACAGCGCATCACTGAAAAACCTATCTGAAATATATTTTCATTTTTTATTTTGTCCATCAAAGTATTGGACATCACTTATCTTTTTATCGATACCATTTCCAATAATTGGGATGGCTATAATCGTTTGTTTTTATAGATGAAATAATATGAGCAATATCTATCAAATACATATATTATTCATGCTCACATATATGACGATGCCAATCGACGTTATTTTTTATATGTTAAATATCCTAATTGATATTTATATATATTATTAAATATATTTTAGTCCGTTCTTTTAAAATATGTGCTCAATTATATCGTAGATTGATCAATTAGAATCAAATATTTCCTAGCACTCTTTCTCGATATATCAAGTCTGAATCTTAACGATGTGACACGTTGAACCAATGGTTCCTTGCTTGATATCTTCTCAGTTTATTTATATTAAAAACGAGCTGCGACTTGCTTTTTGAAAACTACTTTTAAAAAACTTAATTTAGCTTTTTTGATATTTGAATTGTTTAAGAGAATAGTATCACCCTTATAAATTGAATTTACACTTTTAAGATAATAGTAGTTTATGCAACTGTCATATAATAGAGGGTATCAAAACATGAGTGTAGTTTTTTGAAACGAGCGGCATACGAGTTTCAAAATAAGATTACACGAGTGTTTTAATACCTAATTATATGCAGTTGTATTTACTACTTTATTTAATCTCATGGCTAAATAAAATGCAATATAAAAGAAACAAAAGTATGTTATTGGTCTATTGGCCCGGAACCAGCGCGTCGCGCGCGCAGCGCGCTCATCACATATCATGTGTACTTAAATTGAATTAAAACCTCCTTGGTCGGGACACATTGTACTTTAATCATTTAAAATATTTTAAAACATTGTTTTGTAAGGAGAATTATGCTTTAATTTAATTTTTTAATTTCCTTAAAGAAGTATGTAAATAAAATATGCCTATAAAAGTCTGTATTTCATTTCATAATTAGAATATTACCATTATTAATATTGTATAAAATATTATAAACACGAATACTCTGCACACAGACCATTAGTTGAGTTTTTATATTTAAAAAATCTAATATGAAGCCATTGATGGGAGGAATATTCTAGAATTTATTCTATACATGACATTGCACACTATAGTATACTCGATTTAGACTATTGTCTGTGTTCACATAACAAATTAAACTAAGTAAATCGGCCTTTGACTTGGACAAATACGAAAGCGACTATAACATTGACTTTCACATTCATTTGGCTTTCAAGTATTCTATTTCGCTGTATTGTTTAGTATGAGGTCCTAACGTTCATTAGTATTATACTTAACTTAAATATTACCGACACAGAATCTTATGTGTAAGGCTAGGGATACACATGCCAGTAAATCGGGAAAGTAGCTGGCATGAAAGTTACTGGCATGTACGAGTAATTGGCACACTGCGGATACATTTGCAAGTAGTACTGGCATGCATACTGTGCCCTTGCATGCCAGTATTACCATCGCGTATACACAGGACAGTTCGTGAGAGTATTTCGTACCTACCTATTCTTGCGCGCTAAACATGGATAACAATCGAAGGGAATTAAACAAAATTGTGTTGTTACTAGCAATTGAATGTGTAGCTAAATTAATGAGAGATAAAAAGAAAAAACGAAGACGGGTTTGGGTAAGAGAGTCGGCTACTGGCATGCCCGTAGCTGTCGCGTCTGTTCACACGTGCCAGGTTAGCAGTCCCCCCGCGTCCCCTCCATCAACGGGCATGCAAGAAAATCAAATGTTGTGCTAGCTACTTATTATATATATTCATTTTTTCTTTTTCTACAATACTGACATGTTTTGTGCTTTTGCATACAATATTTTACACTTTGACATGCCAAGTGAATAATGTTTATATTTTTCAATTTCATTATTTTTTCCTTGCTTTAAGGTACACCTTAAAAATACATTTTGTATCCATTGTAAGTGTAAACATTATGCGGGTATATCATAAACTCTTTTGCTTGATTTATAATTTGATACATTTTAGTCTATAGTTACTTTGGGCTGGCGATCTCAGTGAGTTGTTGCCCCACATATTTTTATGGTGCCACTGGCGGTATTGTTGTGTACCGGGTTGTGCAGCTCCCTCAAAAATGGTTGAGCTGCATGAGCTATTCGGGGCATGCTAGCCGTCTGCTGGCACAGGCTTGCTCAGATCGATCTGGTTCTTTCTTCCAAAGACCAGTCCAGTAAATACTCTGCATTTGTTTACACCAACTTATTAATTTATTATTGTATTATCTGGACTATAAAAGAGACTAAGACCCCTGAGTTTGTTTCGACATTTCTTCTCAGGGCAGTCAGTTAGGAAATGTCGACTTCATCTAGTTTAGGAAGACATTGTAAAAGTGATTTATATAGTCCTACTTGCAAGAATAAACTATTTCATTTCATTTCATTTCATTTCATTTCATTTCATTACTTGCAACTAGCTAGCTTCCAGTTACAGGCATGCCAGTTAGTGAATACACATGACTGTAGCTGGCACTTGCAAGGAGCTGGTATGCTAGTGTGCAAGCTACGGGCATGTGTATCCCCAGCTTAAGGCATTTATTACTAGAAAACTGTGACTAGGACACATCTATACTGCAATGAAATGATAAGTCATAGGGCACTAGGCCCTTGTATTCGTTACTGACCCATAACGATATTTCCTTCTTGGCATTCAGTGAGTTAATTTAAATAATTATATGAAATATTAATTTATTTTTGGCGCTTAAAGAAGTCATGAAAAATAAGAAAACGGGCATGGTAATTAAAAGAAAGCTCTTCAATACTTGTATATTACCTGTAATGGATCTCAAACTTGGGCGCCTACTAAAGCGAAGCATACAAAGCTGTGTCAAAGATCGATCGAACGTTGTATGATAGGGAAGAAAAGAAAATATAAGAAAAGAAGATAACAATAAATAAACTAAAGTTTAAATGGGCGGGACACACGTCAAGAGGAACAGAAAGTAAAAAGAAGGTGCCCAACTTACAGCAAACAAAAAGAGGGAGAAAACTCAGAAGGCGGATAGACCACATTAAAGAAAAAGAAGGTGGTACATGACAGAGAGTGGCACAGGGCAGAGAGGAATAGCAGGATTTGGAGGTGGCCTTTGCCAAAAAAGGGCACACAAATACACTAGAGGATTGAAGTGGAAATGTGTTAAAATGTAAATGTATGAATTATGAGTTAAAGGCTATATATTATATTATTAGTACATATATATATACTAAAGACATTATCGTAAAAAGCGTTAATTAAAAGGTAAATTTGTTTATACGAACTAAAATATCTATATAAAAACACTTGTTTTATCGAAATCAGATATGAAGAAAACTCCTAGTGCCTACTAGTGTATTGGCCTCAGGTAGAGATCTGACATCAAATCTCTATCTGCAGAAGCATTTGTTTTTTTGATCACGTTTTTTATGCGCAAGTATTTTTATGCCTTCGTAGGGTAAGATTAAATCGAAACTTTTCAAGTCCTTTACATTTCTGAACAACACTTAGCGCTAATTCTTGACTCTAAATCTAAATATTATCCGTGCTGGTTTCCTCGGTGGTGTAAATTCTAAAAATGTATTTGCTTACTTATTGAATTTAGCATTCAGCTAGCTTTATCCTAATATGTTAAAAACGAGTCCCGGTCATAGAGTTCTTTGAACGAAGTCACAGACATACATTTTTTAATAAAACCTTGTTAAATTTTAGTCTTCATATTGCATGAAATATTTGCTCTGTACACTCTGTGGGATGCAGTTTCTCAAATTACGTAATGTGTCTGCGCTTCATTATGATGATATAAAGTGGTGGAGCTGTATGCATTCTTTATGGCGCAAAGTGTTTTCAAATTTGTATGGACAAAAACAAATTTTGGTTTATTCAACATTTTTAATATTTGTTTTTAAACAAAAATAAACGACAATACACACTTTTGTCTAGGAAAGAGATTCAGAGTTCGATCTTATAATAAGATATTTAAACAATTATTGTCTTAATTCGTTTTATGCCATATCTGGTAAAAAACATAGTAAATAAATTTCGTAGAACCAATCATGTTTTTTTAATAAATAAATGTGTTTATAAAATAAAAATAAATATTATTAAATCTTGCGACTTACGGTCTATGGACGTTAGCGACCATACCACGAAGTCTTACATAAGATGTTAAAAAAAATCATAATTTTTCATAACGGCTTTTATTTTGTGCCTAAGAACAATTATAAAGATAAAAGAAGAAAATTAGTTGCTATAAGCTTGATAGGGCAAAAGAAACTTAAGATAGATCATTTATCTTAATTAAAAGTTAATTAGATGGTGTAGTATTAGATTCTTCGAGTTCGAAGAATTATTATATAAGATTGAGATTAATAGGAATTTTGTTATTGAATAAATTGCCTTCACATGAAATGCTGAACTTTGATTAATACCAAATGTAAAATAACGTCGTCAATCAGCACGTAGCTGAGCAGCACGGCTACTCTGTAAAACTGATACCGATGCCAATTATTGACTTAATAATTAGTTAATTGTTTTAATAATAACGATATACAATGACTGTCTATGTAGTTCTAGCTTATATCTATACAGCTGATGTCGGATAACTTGGATGTCCAAGGAACGAAAACTTGATATTAAAAACTTTTATATTACGGGTAAGCCTTAAGGTTGTCAAAATAGTTTATAGATTGGTTATTATGATGTGTTCAAATCCCTCACTTGCGTAACTAATACAATATTCTAGTTAGCCACCATAGTTCCGTTTTTCAGTTGATTTTCTTTAGCTTGTTTTTCATAATAAATTTATTTGTTTATTTATTTCGTGCGTGATTTTTTTCTCTTCATTCTTGTTAGCTTAGGATCTCCGGTTAAGACAAGACTGTGGTTTTGTAAATTAAATAAAAATTACTGAACTGTAATCAACGAAGCCACGGGCATTAGTAATTATATAAGGACACGAATTTCGCCAGCGCCAAATGAATGTCGCAATAAAACCTCTTTGAATAAACATGGCTGACTCAGGACCGTGACAAATTACCACTCGCTACCAAAAGCTAAAATGATAACAATAATTGTGAATGTTTATGTATTGAAGGTAAATTAATTATTTCCGTTTTATGTTAAACGTAGAGACAATACTTTGACAGTATGTATTGAACCGTCTTCATGGCTTTGTGGTGGAAATGTCGATTTCTGGTGAAATTTACTCGTATATATATATTAGTATATTAATTAATGACATAGTATGTTGAAAACTTACCCATTGGGATAATTTACAGCACATCTGCAAAAACAAGAGCGTTAGTTTTATATTAATGTCATATGTATCAGAACTATTCAGAGCAGTGTTGTCCTAGTGGATTCAGCGTGTGACTCTCATACCTGAGGTCGTAGGTTCGATCCCCGGCTGTGCACCAATGGACTTTATTTCTATGTGCGCATTTAACATTTGCTCGAACGGTGAAGGAAAACATCGTGAAACCGACATGTCTTAGACCCAAAAAGTCGTCGGCGTGTGTCAGGCACTGGAGGCTGATCACCTACTTGCCTGTTAGTTGACAAATGATCATGAAACAGATACAGAAATCTGAGGCATAGGTTGTAGCCCCACTGATTTATTTTATCAGAACTATTCACAACCCCAATCTTAGACATCCGAGCAAATATCCGTAATAATATAATTAATCAAATATCCAATTTCATAGTCCAATTTTACCCAATTCAAATATTTACTGACGAGTCTTTCGGAAAATAGCTAAGGTTGAGTTCTATATTGAAGTAGATCGAAGGTTCTAACAAAAACTAATTAAACTGAACATCGGCATGTGTAGTCGAGTAATGAATAGTGGACCGGGAAGCCGGCCCCGGGCTGTCTTGTAAAAAACAGCTTTAATTAAAGCGATCTTTGCACAGTTCGCTAATATAAATTGAAATTGCATCCTTTATATTGTATTTATATATTTCATTTGTTAGTTTAAGGAAAGTTTACATGGTTTCATCTTACTCTTGTTAAATTTTATATTTAAATGCGTCTGTTAATAGTGCGAATGTCAATCCTGAGTACGTTTGCTCTGAAAAAACATCATTTATTCATGTCGCTAACTTAATGAACACTTATGAACGTTATTAAAAAGTTAACGCTTCTTAATTTACCAGTACCAGTTCTTAAATCAAGGGCATAGAAGGGACGAGAAGAACTGCCAATAAACTCTCCTTAATCGCCAAGGTTTTTTACATAATGTTTGTGGTTGCGCCGGATTGTTATTTTTATAATAATTTTTGATTTTAAATAATGGTTGCTCAATACATATACCCATCCTAATAATTCCTAGACGCATCTCTCATCACCCACCTATTTTGTCCCAATCCTATGTCGGTACTAGTTCCGGAACGGGCTATAGGTGGCGCGCACGACGATGAGTCTCTAATAAGAATTAATTAGTGACAATTTTGATGACCCGCGTTATGGTTGATTATTCGCCGCACGCTCGCAACGCTTCCTTTTTCTTTTAAACATTTAATTTTTTATTATAAACTTTAACTATACTTAAATTCAATTAACTTTAACTTGATTAAGTATAATTTGTGAAAGTGATTTGTTCATTGGTGTACAACAGAGGAAAGAAGCCACTAGAAGAAGCCACGAGGTTCAAGGTACTGTGCCGACATCCTTTCTTTCTTTTTCCCATTGTCCATTATTGAGCAATCATATTAGGTATCAATAAGAAAAAATACAGTCCACTATATAACCATTTCAAATATTTAGCTTATAGGTATAAAGTTTTATAAAGTAACATCCCGCGCCTCCATTAAAAGTTGGTCCTTCGAGCCGGATATATTTCTTAGCTTATAGTTTTTACCTACGCTCCGCTTATTTTCGCTTAGTATAATAATTTAGCTAAGCAATTGTAATGTTATGCTTATAACATTTCGATCATTACTTGCATCGCTTTGTTAAACGTACGCGTGACCTTGGCATAGTTTGTCGGTCACTGCAACATATTTGCACTTCAGTAAACTTTATACCTAATTATTCTTAATTGCTTTTCTATTCTATTATATTGAATAACTATAATTTTACCGCTATTTTAAATTCAAAATGCCGAAGAGTGATAAGCTTTCGGAATCTACAGATCTAGCTGTAGATATACAACTCGTATTATTAGAACAAAAACGGAATACAATATTCATTTGTTTACAAGAGGTATTTGACCTATCTAAAGATGCGGATTGTGACCCTTTGATGAGGGAAAACTTTCTCGACGCGAGTAGTAATATTGAAACGTTACGCTCAGACTTTATTAAAATCTTAGATGATTATAATAATCGCTTGTTATCTTTAAATCCTAAGGCGACTTCAGAATTTAAAAGTTTAATTGCATTCGAGCGGCTTTACAGCCGCGTCAAGCGCTTAGTTTCACTGTACAGCTGTAGTGCTAATAAAACTGATAAGGATACGCCGCGGAGGCTTAAGCCCTATTTGCCTCCTATCGAGTTGGTATCTTTTGACGGGGATGTTAAGTCTTGGCCTTTGTTCTATAATAACTTTAAGACCACCATACACGAAAATGAATCACTTACGGACGGTGAAAAGATATATTACCTATTAGGAAAACTAACAGGCAAAGCAAAATCGGCTTGCGCCGGGTTTACACCTTGCGCCTCAAATTATGAAATAATTTATAAAACACTTATTGATAAATTTGAAGACAAGCGTTATCTCGCAACCGCGTATTTAGATCAAATTTACGATTTTAAGGCGATGTCTATAGCAAACGCAAATAACCTTGAGCAATTTTTAGAAACATTTTCTTCTTCAGTTGCCGCTCTTGAGCATTTAAAGCTAGATAACCTAGCCGATTTCATATTTATGTATATGGCTTTAAAAAAAATAGATACTGAAACGGTTCGTTTATTCGAACTGTATAAACGCAGTTCGGATATACCAACATGTAGCGAGTTTATAAGTTTTATTCGCGAACACCTAAAAATATTACAACGCACTTCAGGTAAATATGATGCTAAGAAAACTTTGGATCGTAAATATGATACGACAAGCAAAATTTCAAAACCAACGCATACATACCTAAATACGGCGACTGCACCTACGCAGCCGGTGTGTTCCCTATGTAATACGCGACACGAACATTTGTATACATGCTCAACTTTTCATAACATGACCGCTAACGATCGTTTTAAATTTGTTAAGGCGAATAATCTGTGCGTGAACTGCTTAGGGAAGCACCGATTAACTGCCTGTAACTCTTCTTCACGCTGCCGCCGGTGTAATAATTTACATCACACCATGCTACACTTTGATAATAATAACAGCGCCGCGGCCACGGGCACCACGTCTGGCGACAGTACTTCACGCACTTTACCTGCTGCCACGCTGCGCAATGTCGCTTCCACTGTGCGCCTTGCCACTGCCAGCACTTCGGTTGACAGTAGTACCGCTAATAAAGGGCGAACTTCGGTGATACCCACGCAACCCCATGACGTCACATTGTGTTCCTTATCTAATTGTAATGCTTCCCGCACACCTACTACGGTGTTACTCGCTACCGCACGCGTTGTTGTTTTCGATACGCAAGGTAGGGAACATAATGTGCGCGCTTTATTGGACAGTGCCTCGCAAAGTAATTTCGCCAGTCGCAGCTTATGCCAGCGGTTGGGTTTAGAGACAAACCAGAAACCATCATGTTCAGTGGTTAAAGGGATTGGAGGCACTACTAAGCCAATTCTAAGTTCGGTTTCGGTGAAATTCTTCTCCCGCTTTGATCTCAGTGTGTGTTTTAGCATGGACTCCCTCGTAGTCGACAAGGTCACGGAGCGCTTGCCCACTGTGTCTGTGGATATTTCGTCGTTGATCAATTTTAATAATTTACCTTTAGCTGACGATACCTACGCTGCCCCTGGAGATATTGATTTGTTGATTGGAGCATCAATCTTTCCTCACCTTCTCTTATCTCGTAAAGTTCAAGGTCAGTCTGATTGTCTCTCACCGCTCGCTTTAGAGACCGTGTTAGGTTATGTTATTGTCGGCTCTGCTCCTGCTCTAGTTGATAATCACGCGTCTGTCTCATATTGTTGTGCTACAGACCCGCTTGACGCTGCTGTACGTAAATTCTGGCAGATAGAAGAAGTAAGCGCCCCGCAACTATTGAGTCCAGATGATAAGGCGTGTGAAGATATCTATAGCAGCACGACTACCCGTGATACGGATGGTCGATACATGGTCGCGCTTCCATTTAAAGGGGATGTATTTTCATTAGGTGATTCGTTTAAGAAATCTAAAAATCGCTTTCTTTGTTTAGAACGTAAAATGCAGGCATCACCTAAATTAAAGGAGGCGTATGATAACGTGATTAGTGAATATTTAAATAAGGGTTATATTTCTCCCGCTCCTCTAGACACTGAAGAAACTCGGAATTTACCCTCATATACAATACCTCACCATGGTATAATAAGAGAAGATAAACTTACTTCTAAATTACGCATCGTCCTGGACGGTAGTTCAAAGTCCAGTTCCCAAATCTCGCTTAATGACATTTTATATAATGGGCAAAATCTGCAAGGAAACTTATTTCATATTATTGTTAATTTTCGCTTATTTCGTATCGCTCTCTCCGCTGACATTCGTCAAATGTTTCTTTGCATTGGAGTTCGGCCATGTGACCGAAGGTTCCAACGCATTCTGTATCGCTTTTCGCCGCAAGAACCCTTGAAGGTTTATGAATTTAACCGCGTTTGTTTCGGACTGAAGTCTAGCCCGTTTCACGCTCTTCGTACCATAAAGCAACTAGTTTTGGATGAAGGTGCTTCTTATCCGCGAGCACAGCAAACAGTCAACACTGGTTTGTATATGGATGATTTTGTCTACAGCATTGACAACGAAGATGAGGCTATTTCCACCGCTGCGGAAGTAATCGCTTTGATGAAAGCCGGACAATTTGATCTTGTTAAATGGACAAGTAATTCACAAAGAGTCTTGGATTCTATTACGCCGTCGCATCGTCTCTCTGCTGTAAAGGAGTTTGATGACTCTGATTCGCATAAGGTACTAGGACTATGCTGGTCACCCGCAACAGATAATTTTAGTCTTAAAATCTGTACAACCGCTGAATCATGTACAAAGCGTACTATTCTGTCGTGTGTCGCTAGGATATGGGACGTCATGGGATTTGTTGCACCAGTGGTCTTATACGCAAAACTTCTCATAAAACAACTTTGGTTGTGTGAATGTGATTGGGATGATATACCACCCGACCACATCATTCAACAGTGGTCCCGTTTTAAGGAGGAACTTCCTCTTCTTGGAAAAATTAAAATTCCACGACATGTTGGCATCGCGTCCGGTGATGTTGTAACCGTTGTGGGCTTCGCGGACGCAAGTGAAAGGGCCTACGGAGGAGTTGTGTACTTTCATGTAAGAGACAGTCAAGGTCTTCGCAAAAACTCATTTAGTCTGATAAGCGCTAAATCTAAAGTGTCACCTCGTAAGGTGGTTTCGCTAGCACGTCTCGAGCTTTGTGCAATATTAGTCTTAAGCAACTTAATTGCTAATGTAATTAATGCTTGTAACAATCGCATTAATATAGATCGTGTTTTCGCATTCTCAGACTCGACTGTAGCTCTTTGTTGGGTGCATTCTTCGCCCCATCGTTGGGATACTTTCGTTGCTAATAGAGTCTCTAAGATTCAGAATGAATTTCCACCGCAAACATTTTATCACATCGCTGGCCATGAAAACCCCGCTGATTGTTTATCTCGTGGCCTTAGTCCCGCACAAATCATTGATCATCCGCTTTGGTTCTGCGGTCCTCAATGGATTCTATCAGATCCAAGTTTTTGGCCTGTTACGGATTTTAATCCATCTACTGTGTCTCAGCCTCCAGAAGTAAAGAAGCATGTAACTCTTTTCACTGCTGAAGACTGTGAAAAGGTTGAGAAAAGTTTTTTAATTACGCTTGCAAATCGTTTTTCATCATGGTCAAAGCTTTTACGCATTGTCGTTTATATCTGTCGCTTTGTTAAATTATTGCCTCGGCGTAGTACTATAATCGCAGCGGATTTAGATTACGCTGAGAATTTAATACTGAGTGACCTTCAACGGTCCCACTTCTTCAACGAAATCGCTAGCTTACGTACAGGCAAGCGATGTACCCCTGCTTTTCAGCGCCTCAAGCCATTCCTTCAGAACAAACTTCTTAGAGTCGGAGGACGGTTGAGTAACGCCGATATAAAATTTGATAGTAAGCACCCACTCATACTTCCTCGGAAAGGTCATATTTTGAATCTTATAGTGGATTACTATCACAAATTGAATTGCCATGCAGGTCCGGAGCTATTGATGTCCATACTGCGTCAAAAATATTGGATTTTGTCCGCTCGAAATTTAATTCGAAGCCGGGTTCACAAATGTTTACCCTGTTTTCGACTCCGCGCTAAACCAAATTTTCCTGAAATGGCCGATCATCGCTCCTGCCGAGTTACACCAGTCGCTAAACCCTTCGTACATACTGGCACTGATTACGCGGGTCCCTTTAAAGTGAGTAGTTCGCGTGGACGCGGAATTCGATCGTTCAAGGCATACGTATGTCTTTTTGTGTGCTTAACCACCCGCGCTGTTCACATAGAAGTTGCAGGTGATTTGAGCACAGCTAGCTTCCTTGGAGCTTTTAAGCGTTTTCTATCACGCCGTGGTCCCGTGGCTCGCGTGTACTCAGATAACGGCACTAATTACGTAGGCGCAAAGCGCACGCTTTCGGAGTTACACGACTTCTTAGTTTCAAAACACTTTAACTCTGAGTTTGGTCACGTATTAGCTGAAACTCGCATTGATTGGTCATTAAATACTCCAGCTGCTAGTCATTTTGGTGGCAATTGGGAGACCAATATTAAGAGCCTTAAAACTCATTTATACCGGGTGATAGGTGATCAAATTCTAACTTTCGAGGAGTTCAGCACTGTACTTGCACAGATCGAGGCAGTGATGAACTCGCGGCCACTGTGTCGCACGCTATCCAATGATCCATCGGAACCTCTCGCGTTAACACCCGCACACTTTTTAAACTTAACACCGCTAAAGTATCTACCAGCTAGAGAAATCGAAGAAGATAGATTACATTTGCTTTCGCGTCATGAGTTAGTTGACAAGCTAGTGCAGTCCTTCTGGAAGCGCTGGAAGTCTGATTACCTTCATACATTGCAAATGCGGAACAAGTGGAACACGCCAGCTAAGCCAATTTCTAACGGCGATGTTGTAATAGTTATTGTTGACAATGCACCGCCGCTCCACTGGCCGTTAGGAATAGTGGAGGAAGTTTTCCCTGGTTCAAACGGTGTTACACGTGTGGTCCGCGTTCGCACGGCGTCAGGTACCTATCTACGTCCTGTTGTACGTCTCTGTCCCCTACCTAGCGAATAGTTACATTTGTATAGGTCATTAGTTAGGTTAGTTAGTTTACATTTGTATAAGTCGTTAGTTAAGTTAGTTACTTTAATAAACTTTTCTTTAGATCGCTTTTCATATCGCTATTCATTTACTTTCTAGTTTTTCTTGAAGGCAACCCTTCAAACCCGGGGGAATGGTTGCGCCGGATTGTTATTTTTATAATAATTTTTGATTTTAAATAATGGTTGCTCAATACATATACCCATCCTAATAATTCCTAGACGCATCTCTCATCACCCACCTATTTTGTCCCAATCCTATGTCGGTACTAGTTCCGGAACGGGCTATAGGTGGCGCGCACGACGATGAGTCTCTAATAAGAATTAATTAGTGACAATTTTGATGACCCGCGTTATGGTTGATTATTCGCCGCACGCTCGCAACGCTTCCTTTTTCTTTTAAACATTTAATTTTTTATTATAAACTTTAACTATACTTAAATTCAATTAACTTTAACTTGATTAAGTATAATTTGTGAAAGTGATTTGTTCATTGGTGTACAACAGAGGAAAGAAGCCACTAGAAGAAGCCACGAGGTTCAAGGTACTGTGCCGACATCCTTTCTTTCTTTTTCCCATTGTCCATTATTGAGCAATCATATTAGGTATCAATAAGAAAAAATACAGTCCACTATATAACCATTTCAAATATTTAGCTTATAGGTATAAAGTTTTATAAAGTAACATCCCGCGCCTCCAGTTTGTAAGATGATCATGTAATGATGCATCATACTCGTCATCACATTTTAAAGCAGTAATTTATTGTAATTAAATTTAATAATTGGATTTCTACTATGTACATAATTGACCCAAGCTCTCTTAAAAACAAATAATAAATCAGAGGCGCTACAACCTCTATAGGTTTTGCCTCAGATTTCTGAATCTGTCATGATCATTTTTAAATCTAATAGGCAAGTAGGTGATCGGCCTCCAGTGCCTGACACACGCCGTCGACTATTTGGGTCTAAGACATGTCGGTTTCCTCACGATGTTTTCCTTCACCGTTCGAGCAAATGTTAAATGCGCACATAGAAAGAAATTACCTTGGTGCACATCCGGGGATCGAACTCAGGTATGAGAGTCGCACGCTGAAGCAACTAGGCCAACACTGCTCTAATAGTAGAACATATTGTCGTAAGAAAAATGGTATGTTAACCAAAACTATAAAACAATACATATTCAATAATATAGTATTACCAATACAGGGTCGTAGTGCGATTGTGTTTTTTTTCTTTTTATAAATCCTGTGAGCATATAAATGACATTTGCTCAACCTAGAATTGGAGAAAAGTACTTCATAAATTGAATAAGTTTCGAACCAGTAGTTTTTCGAACTGTTAATAGCGGTTGTATAAAAGTTTGAAATGTGAATGTACGGCAAAACGACTTGACATAAGAAGTAGCTGAGACGTACAATTGTTCTTACTTATATAGTTGTACATGAGATGTGCTGACGCGGCACATTTGCTGACTGCGTTCGTCTTTGTCCCACATATCTCGTGCTTGCTAGGCGCCATGCCAGTTTCTGAGTGATATAGCTTGATTGTATTCTGAACATATTGAGCTTATGTAAAAGTTATATTAGTTACGTAAAAATGCTTTAACCTTATCACCATTCCAATAAATGTGCGAATATATCGCATATTTAGTTGATACTTATTTTAAAAATATACAAATATTCTTTTACTTCACTATGTTTCTTTCTGATAAATATCTATTTCGGTTAGTGTTTGCGCTGAATCGGTTTCACTCAGAAGGATGACAATAATTGTCGATTTTGACTTTGACACCCGAGCCGGAAGCGAGCCGGAAGCATAGATACGCACTGACATTGAACGCATACCGTACCGCATTATTTCATTACAATTATAAAGGACCAGTGCTTGGAGTAGGACACACCACTATTAATTAATTACTGTAACTACAATTCTTTTTCCGCATGTCTTTTAAGATCGACTTTTAATGAACGTAGGCAAAGCAAAGGGGCTAGTCTACTTTAGAGAATATTATTTAAATTCCTACGTAATCGCATTCGCGGATAGTTATTGTTAATAAATAGGGAACATTTTTAAAACTAAATATTTATTTAAAGTTCCACAGCTTATCAGGTCTTTTGAATGCTATAACCCAGTAGTTTTTAGTATAAAATAACCTCAAACCTATTCATTGTGTTAAAACATTGTTGTATAAATAGAACAACTAGACCATGGTTGCGTAATCAAGCGACGACACTGAGAAAGAAAAGAATCGTCTAAGTGAATATTTTTCAACAATGTTCTTGTATCTTAAATAAAATAGAATTCCTTTTTTTACAAATTGTTGACTAATATAGAAGACGAGATAAATCCTTTTGAATCTATACTCTCTCTATAAGTTATATGAAATTTATTATTGAATTATGAGACATTGAAATTGTTTTTTTTTTTAATTTATGGTAGTAAAATCCTAAGCCTTACCCGATTAGCCGAACACATTATCTTAATGATACATATAGACTACTTTTTTCTTTAACTCTACGCACTCATACACTATTTGTACTAACGATATTCTTAAATAAAACTTCTTTAATAATAAACGCGAATGTATCATGTATGTTAGTATGTATATTTGCAATATTCCGTTAAATTTTTACAAGATTTGATTCTTGGTCTAGTCTAGTCTTGGTTAGTCTTCTTTATGGTTTACATACTTTATAGAAGTTCTTTTCATCTGTAAAACTTTTAAACCCAAAGACTAATATTATGCCGCTAATTCATCTTTCGAACTATATTTTCCAAACAGCAACGATTTGTTTTGTCCTTGTAACTCTTGCGTCAATGGATTATAAGGCGTGACAAATAGTTCTTAAACAACTTAAGTCTAGTATTTTAATAAGGCACAATGAAGCCAGCCATTTCTGTTAAGTCACCCATTTCTGTTAAGTCAATATTTAGGTATTGTGGAAACTTGCCAACTCTCAATTTCAACCACATTTACAGCTAGGTCAATAATGACCTCTTTAAAACGTAAAAAACCGGAAGTCGTTTCGTATAATTTGCACGTTTTACTTATTAAGATATTCAGAATAAAATTATTGGTTTAAATTCTTTTCAACTAAGAAATGGGATATTTAAAAAATATATGTTATTTTGAGAATAATTCTTTAACTGTTGGTTTTGAATGATAACATTCACGACACTATATATATACTAATATAATCACAAGAGTTATAGATGCCTTACATTATGCCCTAAAACAGAAGTGGCAAGATACACCAATAATAGGTGGACCTTAAAGACGTATGGAAAGGACCAAGAGGAAGAAGAAGAAGAGGTCGCCCAAAAAAAGGTGGATAGAAGAAATAGAAGCGATAGCAGGAAACGAATGGAGAAAGAGAGCCATAGACAGAGTCAGTTGGAAAAAGCTGGAGGAGGCCTTTACCCGTGAAGGGGTTCCGATCGACGGTACTGAAGGAAGCTAGAATATAGAATAACAAGCAAAAGAAAAAAAAATGTATAAAAATGTAAAATAATCTAAGCTATGTATTATAATTTGTTTTTGTCATGATTGGAAATAAAACGGGCCTTATTATTATTATTAATCACAATTTTTTTACACTAATGCTATTAAAATGTAATTTTAAATATATATTAGCTGTAGTCTTACGTATAGAAACTTCTATATTATATTTTTGACATAACAATTTTGACCAATTATGGCAATTTTTTTTCCATTTCTAGTCCTGTAGATCTAAGTAATCTACAGGACTAGAAATGGAAAAATTGTTCTTTATGTAATATATAAGTCTTGGTCCCCGAGGTGAATTTTCATTAGGATTATTAATTTAAATCGCAATAATATTTTGTGTTATTTGTCATTCCTCTAAAAGTAGTTAGCATAAAAGAGTAATTAATTTACGACAAAATAAAACCTTTGAAGTAAAAATATTAACTTGAGTGCTTTTTCATTGATCAAGTAAAACGAGTGGCTGTTTCCTGGAAAAAGATTTCCTTGCTTCATTGTTTTGTGTAAAAATAGGAGAGAGAACTCTCGGAAGATCTACTTTAACTGATGCTATGCTATTTATTGATTGTTTTTGTATGATATTATAATGCAATCGTTGACTAAATTCTATGTGAGAATTTGGAAGACTGAAGAGATATATTATTTCTTTGTTATTTTTATATAATAAATTGCATATATAATATATAATAAATTATATATATTCTATAGTGGCATATGATATTTAGAAATATGAAACTTATGCTATGCAAAATATAGGCTATTTTTTGTGAAGTCAAAAACTTTTTAGCCAGTGCTTTATTATTTTCTACAACCTTTTAGGTCTGAGCCTAAAATTTCGTATTTGTATTCGTTCGTGACTATTTTTTTTTAATAGGCAAGTAGGTGGTTAGCCTTCAGTTCTTTACACAGCCGTCGACATTTTTGGGGTCTAAGGCTACATGCTTTGTGCGAGCGAGTGTTAAATGCGCACATAGACAAAAATTAGGTGCAAAGCCAGGGTTTGCATCTAAAACCTTAGGCATAAAAGTCGTACGCGGAAACCTGTAGGCCAACACTGCTCTATTAAAAATACATAAAAATTCTTTGTATCCCAGTAGATATTACAATAGTTGAAAGGCACAAGTGGTGGAAATTGTTTCGTTGTAAGAGTGTAATATGGTCGCTTAGAAGAAAACCGCCCATAAGCGTAGCCTGTTACTATCAAATCTGTACGTGACTTGCAAAACATAAAGTACGAGAAATTGCGTCCTCATAAACACAGCTGGAACTTCGACCGTAATGTATGAAGCTTCATTTGTTTTTTTATATCCCAATTAAAGGAAATCGGTGCAGCGGTTGGGGTAACGCGTGCTATGTTTTATTTATGCCATAATGAAGTCTGCCTTATAACTTTGATCAAGTAATAAGAGAGTTATAGAAATTACTCTACATTTGAAGGCTTTTATATTAAATAAGCTAGGTCTGATGTTTTGCAAGCATTTCGTTACTGAGATAATCTTTTGATGCTAATTGTAAAGCTTTTTAGCTTTTTGTTTGGTACTTAATCCAAACAAACACATCTGAATTAGGCTATTTTGTCATCTAGTACTGCTGGCTTACACAGAACGAATATTTATATGTAAATATGATTTAAGAAGCCTGTAAATATAGAGTAATTTAAAGAGAAACGAACCTACACCGTAAAGTTAGAAATATTAAATGTTTACTAAAACATCATAATACGTTATATTTTGTTTTCCTTTGAAATACCCATTTTTAGGTTGTAAACGTTATTAAAGCTGCAAAACTCAATTTTTGTACCTCATTTTTATTCATATCTCTACACGTTCCCTTTGGGTATACGCTTTAATAACTGCTAACACATTGTGCGCATTAAATACTTACATAGACGATTATTCCCTAGGCTACGATGAGCTGGCGTGATACGGGTCATATCTAGGAACGAAAATTCGTGCCAAAAAGCGCAGCATTTAGAAATGTTATAGCACATGCACTCATCTTTTCCCAACTAAGGCTATAAGGAAATTTGTGGGTGAAGGTTTGCTTAACAATAGCAGAGGCAATATAGCGATAGCTTTCTAGATATAGGGCATATACAGGATATAAGAGAGATCTATATCTTATTGTGCCTACTAGACGGCTATAGGTATATGGGTTTCAATCATGCTATTCTCTGTAGTCGGAGGAGGCAGACGTCCTTGTCTCAAAATCCAAGGGCGTTGCCAACCAATTGCGAGGGGGGGGGAAGGGCACTATAAACTATAGGCCTAGTAAAGTAGTTATGGGATGGGAAATTTAAGGGTTGACGGTTGTATTAACGCAAGTAAAAACTTCACTTACACCATTCAATAACGTAAAGATCTAAGAAGACTAATCAGATATATTAAATTATTTTTTTATTTATTTATTAAATAAATAAAAAATTAACACCTCTCTGGCGACGTCTTTGGCTATACACACTAAAACAACCTCGGGTTCTTCCATGAGGCCAATGGGCCATTAACACCTGCTACTACAGAGATTATAGTTTATACATTGCGACTTGAAATTTAAAACTTTTCTACGTATACAGTAATATGATCGTTATTTACTTGCACAGTCAATCTATGTACAAACATAGAAATCTTTAATTCGTTTAATTTAGGCATTTATTATAATTTAAGTTCGGTATTTAGGGTTCAAACATATTCGAACTAAAACTGTTTGATTTGTAATTCTCGAACAACAATACCCTTTTTTGTCAATAAATAACACTTTCTACTTTGAATAAAAATACTGAAAACAAGTGTGATATATTGATTTGGCGTGAGAGCGAAGCGTACCATTGTGTAATAAACAACTTTCTTTAATATTCAAGGAAAAGCTGATAGTGACTTTGTATGGGAAATCTAAAGCTATTGTTATCTTTTGAGAAAACTCTCGAAGACTCGAGATTTTGTTTTCAGAACAAACATTGTTTTATTTTGTTATGTTATAATTACAATTACATTATTTAAGCGAGTATAAACTAATAGGTAATTCGACTTAGGGTCCTTCAAGAAAAGAGCGTACCAATTCTTAAAAGGCCGGCAACGCACCTCCGAGTCCTCTGGCAATGTTAACATCAGGTGAGCCTCCTGTTACATAAAAATAAAAAAGACGTCCCTTATATAAATTTATATTATATTAAATTGTTATGTACTAACTTTATAAGAGTTAAAAGCTAAAGCTTAATTATATTGAAAATACTGATTTTTTTATGGAGGCTCATCTGGTTTTAAGTGGTACCGCCGCCCATGGACATTCTCAATGGCAGAGGGCTCGTGAATGCGTTGTCGGCCTATAAAATTAATTTAAAATTAAGTTTCGTTTGATATTAGTATTTTCCAGTTTTCAACAATATTAAGTGAACTTCTTAGTTATACAAAAGATATAAACTATTTGCATAAAATTTCCATCTCATAAACTGTACCAAATTTAAACCAATTTGCTTCGAACCAAAAACCGCAAATAAAGCTGTAATTCAAGAATACGTTCATCTCATTTTCTTGTATTCATCAATTATGTGTCGAAATTGATTTTGATTTTTGCTCATCATCATTTGATGGACAAAATGCAAGAAGAAACGGTCTGGTAGAACGAAGTGGACGTACGTGACGTGTAGCGGCATCACTACGATTGAGAGAACTTCATCAGAAACATTGGAATGAGTAACGCTGTCATCATTGGAAGTTACAGAGCAACGCGTTGTTGTTACGGGAATCGTACCAAGGTTCAGTATGCGAGCCGCTTATCCAATGAGCTAATGTGGTGAAACGTAAATCTAACATAATTCTAATTAAAACCTTAAAGCAATATTTAAAAAGTAATATATTTATATAACTATTATTTTTGGATACTAAGCAACGCCAGACTTTTGGTAGATCTTGAATTATACAAGAGTGATAAACGACTATTTGTCTACAGCGTACATACCGTACCAATATTCACAAATGTACAGTTGGGATTTGTTATATACATTTTATATTATTATTCTAATATCCTAACTTCCTTCAGTACCTTCACGGGTTTAGGCCTCCTTCATATTTATCTATCCATGGCATTCTTTCTACATTCGCTTTCTTCCCTTTATATCGCCTTTTCCTTTTTCCCTTGGTCCTTACCATATAGCTGTCTTTAGAGTTCAACTACATGCTGCATACCACAAATTTACCAAAAAAAACAAAAACTATTTAGATTTAGCTACACCTTAAATATTTATTACAAATTGTAAAATTCCATAATTTAGTCGCAATTAAAAACAATTTCACAATCAGTTTGTCAAGTGAACACTATACAGGATGTTACACAAGAACCGGTCCAACAAAGCCCCATTTAAAATTCCCAGTAAATGGCTAGTTATGATGTTATTCTGGTTTTGCCGCGACTTCTAACTTCTATGAATAAATTGTTGGGTTACGCAATACCTTACAAACCCTTTCATATTTTTTTAATTTCCTTGACTATGAAGCAAAAGATATACATATTTCAGAAAAATTACCTATAAATAGTGTAAGAATATTCAAACTTTAACTTTGAATAGTCAACTTTATTATTACTAATAGACATATATCGTTTGAATGATGCATCTCTGCTTTAAAAGATAATGCCTACTGAGCTAGTGACTGAAAGAAAGATTTTGTTACATATTAATTTAACCTAACTAAACAATTACTTTAATGAACGACTATGAGTGGAACTTGAAGGATATTTCTAAATCTACACCTGTTCTTGTTAGCAAATCAAAATATCAATGCTATAAGTAGTAAAATTTATTATAAAATTTCTTTATTACAATAAATCTTTATCTTTGGGTTTTTCCCCATATTCAACGATAGGCCTATTTGTATTCTAAACACTTTTGCTAAAGTATTTCACCCGTCCTATACAATAAAATTTATAGTTTTATTAAATAAATACTTAATCCAGAACAGCGTCGGTTTGATGAGGTTTAAATTTCTATTCGGTTTTACTTATTGCAATTTTTATATTTTTTTTTTGTCGTTGCTTGTTTAATTTTTTCCCTTGCTAGCTTGCTTTTGTTCTAATATAATTGATGTGTATGTTTTTAAAATTTGTGATGTCATATTTTCTTGTGTGTTATGCATACACATTGTTTTATAACTTATAAATAAATAAATTATAGACTGGCTGTTTAAATTTTTGTTCAACTTGGTTTTAATCTTAACAATAATACAATTTTTTTTTATTTCATTAACTTTTGCTGTTTTATATTACAGGGGGCAAACGGGAAGGAGGATTTTTTTTTTTTTTTTAACGTCAGGAAATGCTTTTACGCATATCCCTGCTGAATTTTACTCCAGCAGGGATTATGTGGGACTCAGACATAATATCTTCACACCTACCCACTAAAACCTGACGGATGCCTTCGGCTCGCCAACGGGAAGGAGGATAGCCGAAGGCACGCAAGTGCGTTACCAGCCTTTAGAATTGGTTCGCTCTTGAATTGGTCCGGAAATACTTTAGTGAGCAGCATTATTAATGATTACTGATACATTCATTACACTATGTATTTTTTACAACTTTGCTTAATTATGCAAGAGTTCTGCCGTCAACTGTGTCTACAGGTTCCTTAAAAGAATAACATACTATTACCTAGCAAAAGATTTTAACCCCAACAATATATAATGTTTTGGATAAAAGTTACACAAAAGGAAAAATCTACTAAAATCAAATTAATTATAATTGTTTTTTGCGACAAAGTCAGGATTTTAATTCTGTAAAATGTAAAGGGCACAAATCATATGAGTTGTTTTCTTGTATTAAATTTCAAGATTTAAAATGAAAGTTTCTTTAAAGTTTTATCTAGTCTATTTTAAGCCGTCTATTCAAAATTTATATGTATATTATTTTAATCTTAACCACTAGGGAGGAGAAGGGTAGGTAGTAGCGCAAGTCGTTACCTTATGTAATGTAATATGACGCAACTAAAACCACCAAGCGATCTATTGCAGGGATGGAGAGGTCATTGGCCTTGCGAGTTCATTGACCGAAATGGAAGGATGGTGGACAGTTAATAAGGTTGAGTGGCGTAGAGTACACCAACCATTAATGGTTATGGTTATATGGTATGGTTAACCATTAACCACCAATATTTATCCCTTGGATAAATCCTTGTGTATAACTTAATAACGTAATTTCATTTGCATTAACATTAAACATGACGGATATCAATTTTCAAACTGGGAGTGCATATGCGCACTTATTTCTACCTATGTGTGCGCACACTAGCACGTCTCCTACCATCAACAAACTCTCAACATTACCTCTGGCCGAGTCGGCTAAGAGAAATTATTGTGTGCATAAATGTGGAATTAATTAATTTAAATGAGTTAATTAATTAATTCCAGTAATGAAGAGGCACTAAAAGAACAATAATGTCGAATTAAAAGAGAAACAAAAAAAAGCACAAACAAAGCACTCTAGAATTATTCAAAATAACCATAGAGAAACAGAGGCATAATTACGCATCCCGCAAGCGCAGATAAATCGTCAACTTCAATGGCACCGAGATTAAATAAACGGTTGAGCAATAAAACCAGAAGATCACAATAGAAGGTCGTCAAGTACTTAAGTCCTTTAGATTTATAGCTCGTCACTTTAACAATAAATATTGATTTTCGCGTTTCACTCGGACCGAAATAAACACTTAAACATTCGCAAACTCATGATATATAGACATGATGAAAAGACTTTTTCCTGAGTTTCATGTTTAGTTTTTGAAGTGAAACTTCTTTTGGGGCATGTGGGTAAATTTATTACGGAACGTCACGAAGATGTGAAGCGTTTTTGTCGAAGAGGGAGAGCGATTGAGACCGATTGAGAGAGAGTGAGAAGTGTGAATTACCTTATAGAAAGTCTATTTTATAAATTAAAATTTCGTAAAGAGAATTTATGAAATATAATAATTTATTGAAATCTCAAATGACGAATTGCAAATTAAAATGCCACGTGTTTTTATTATCGAAGAAATTAAATAAAAACAATTAAATTTATTATTTGTAATAATTTTCGATACTTAATATTTTAATGACAATTAAATTCCTAACATATCTTCCTTTTTACCTCTCACTAAGCATCGGAAATCTAAAGTTTTTGATTTGTATAAATGTGAACAAGAGCAAAAAATTAGTTTGCAAAAGAAGTTTCACTTCTGACATGTACACTTTGTACGCATGCACTTTTTTTAATAATAATAATATACTAACACTAGTCTGTAAGTATATACTAACATAATGATGGATTGTTTTATCTAAGCAAATAAATAATAATAAATACGGATACACGGTGTATCCGTAGGTTGTTTTTGATTTTTTGTTTAGTTTGGGCCAAGCAGTGCGCTCACCAAGTCGATCAGAAGCAGTTCAGGGCATTTTCAACCTATAACTTCGTTGTGTATAAAATTAGAAGCCTGAATTTTCAGTTACCAAACACGGTATATTTCAAATTTTATTCAATTTAATAATTACTTTAGGAATTATAAGTATTCATATTTAATTTTGTTATTCACTCACTGACTGACAGATTCAGTAGGGACTGAATAAATAAACCGACTTGATATTAACATGGATCTCACGGTAGACGAACTGCATTGCGAGAATGATTTTATACCAGTTATGTTTTTGAGGGCATATAATAGTTTGTATTGATTTTCCGTAATTTACTATAAAGTGGGAAACAAATAAAATCGCCTACTTAAATTATTAATTTCCTTGGAAGTAAGTGATCTGCTGTCACACTTGCGTTAAGGCTAGATCGTATTATTTTTACTTGGAATAACGTTCGCAGGATAGACAATGTTACTACAATTAAATCATTGATATTTAATGCAGCCTTAGTTCGCTACCTCTGCAAAGATCCCGCAAGGCACGTCCACCATTGTACCGTATATAAGGCAGGGTCTGATATTTTTATACGATACTAGTCATTGTACAGAACCTGTCTCCAACGGTTCCTCCAGCGGAGATTTGACGACAACATTTGACGACTATGCACAGGGTCTAAGGCCGATTAACACGCAATATTGTCCATCACCAGATGCAGTGTGAGCCTAGTGGCTTCACTATGCGACTCCCTGAGGTCGTAGGTTCGATCCCCGGCTTTGCACCAATGGACTTTCTTTCTATGTGCGCATTTAACGTTCGTCGAACGGTGTAGGAAAACTTCGTGTAACCGACCGGCCCTGGACCCAAAAAGTCGGCGGCGTGTGTCAGGCACATGAGGCTGATCACCTTCTTGCCTATTAAGGCCCAGACATAAAAAGCTTGCAGCGCCATTGATTACTTTTTTATTTTATTGTCCATCACCGTATGAGCAAGTGTTATTCGGGTAGAGGGAATAATCTATTAGTACACGGCCGTAGTTCGTTTTGATTAAGACTCGCGAGCATGTCTACTAAGCCCACACAAATTCCGTAGAGATTTTCTTTTGTTTCACGTAAAAAGGGTTTTTGTTCTAGAAATTCCATATATTAGTATGTACTTAGTAGAGAAATTTTATCTTTGGAAGGCACAAATAAAATCCTCAGTCGTATCTTTTAGATAAGGCTTCATGCAGACAAAGTGTTAAAGTCCTATTATACCAAACAAATAGGTATTAAATTTTAAAACTTTAAAACTTAGATTAAAGATATCTCGGAAGGTGAACCCGAAGGTCATCTGCCTATTATTACAATTTCTATTAGAGTAAAGACTTATTTAGACAGCTTAAATTACAGTCTAGTAATAAAAGCACTTTGTTTTTGACTTTTTAAGGGTCTTCAAGAGACGCGTAGGACTACCTTAAAAGCCGGAAGCGCACTTGCAAACCTCTTGGTGTTACTTAACCATGTCCCATAAAATAAGCTGAGATGGACTTTCGAACCATTACTGTGTTATGAGCACTCAAACGGTGAATCAATAGCTTGATTTCATGTTGTGGAGAATGTACTTTAATGTTTAATATGTACTAATCGTAGATTTAAGTTACTTTTCTGAAAATTAATGTCTTCATTATTTCCCAGAAGCAACCGCGAAACTATGTCGTAAATTCTTAATGGCAAGTAGATATTTCAAACAAGTAAATTCCATAATTTTATGGACAAAATCGAAGTAAGCTAGAATCTGATGGTGGTCGGTTCACAATGAACGAAGTCCCGCAAGGACTAATCCACAAACAGGTACTCAGATAAAGAGAATTATTATATCCCGTATAATATATATTATAGCCCGTCGCACGCACTTCGCTCTGAAACATCATTTCTATGGATATGCAGATTATGTTAAAGTTTTTTCTTCTCGAATATTCCAATAATACCACTCCAATATTGTTGTCTATAGATTTTTTTAATATAAATCATACTTTAATTAGTTACAGTCTTTATAAGTTAATAGCTGCCCCTGCGAACTTCGTTTCTCCATAATGTGATTTTACTTAGCCTACTCTTAAAGTGCATACCAACATGAAACATTTTGCTATGCTACCCCAGAGACTGTTCGATTTTCCGGAATGAAAACTTTTTAGGTTTTTCTGTGAATTTTTCTCTATATAAACCTCTGAGTTCAAGTCATAAGCTTTAAATTAACAAATAAAAAATAGGGGTTGATCGTAGAAGGTTGTATCAAAGAAATAAAAAAATTTCCTTCACTCTTAAGCGTCCCGTAGGTTCGTTTGCCTATCCTATAAAAAAATCAGATTTATTCCAAGTTTTAGGTCTTCATCAAATTACTACAGGCATTAAACATTATGTTCTACAAGATTATTTGGAAAACTACATCTAGGTTTGTCTAGTGCAAATGATAATCACTTAAGATTAAAGAAATATGTTTTCGTAAAAAAATTTTTTTTTACTACTTATCGTAAAATGTAATAAAATTGTTGGTATATCCACATTACTTGGCTATCTTTTGTAGTTCATGCAGTGGGCTGTCATAGACCGAGTGTTGGCGAATTAACACCGACCCGTTGTATTACATGGCCGCTCCTTGGGAACAATTATTGTGATTTAATTTATATATTATAGAGTTCTTAGTAATAAGTTAATATTAGAATCATTACGTGTCATAGGAAACTGACTTGAAGTTTCAAATCTTTGAAAGGCCTCAAAATAAACACTACAATACTACATATCATATCTCTAGGCATGTAACCATGCGCTATACAAGCATTAAATAGAACGCGAGACAAGTGTGGGCCTGCAAACTTGAGATGCTCGATGCTGAGACCGTCGTGCCCCGGTGACTTACCTCTAACCATAGACTTTATAGTGCTATCTTTTTCTTTAATAGAAGGTTTCAAACTTATGCCACCACCACACTGGGTCACAGCATCTAGCCTCGACTGTGAGGGCCCAATCGGTGATTTAACTGTAAAATAATTAACAAATAGATTACCGATTTCCTTGGGCTCACACACTCCGTTGACACTCATAGGGAGGCCCGACTTATCTTTTAAAATCAGAAAAAATCATTCTTAGCGTGATGAGCAGCCAAAATATCCATTTTTATTTGGTCTTCGTGATTTTGGCACCATCTCAAGCGTGACTTAAAGACTCTCTGTGATGCCCTTGTACATGCTTATTCCAACCTATAACCGTTTTTTTCTTTTTTTGTACCGACTTACAAGTTTTAACAGAAGATGCCGAAAGGGCCAGAATAATATTGTCATAAGCTTATCAATTACTTTTCTATGACTAAGATTACTACAAAGCTTATCACTACAATAACGAAATTCAGGAGGAAAGTCAATTTGTCTCAACCTATCATGGCATTATTATAGTTATTTAAAATATGTATTCGTTTTCTAACAACCAAATCTAAATTACACTCAATAATTAGCGGTACTAGCGTACATATTTTGAATAGTCTTCGCCGCTGCTTTAGTTACTAAACAATGATCAAGCCACCGCCGTGACCCGTTAGCATCACTTACAAACGTGTACGTATCAGAAGTGACACCTGAGCATTCAATATCAAAGCAACACCATTCTTGCTCTCTTACAAATTCTCCATTTCATGATAAAAACGTTCATATGGATGAGCATTAAAGTCCCCTAAAATCTATTATAGCACTTACCGAGCTAAGAACATCCGTAAACTCGGACACTCAATCACCTGGACGAAATTCCCGTTGTGTTTTTATCACTGATGAATTATCCCGTAAGAACATTGACACGATTATTCCACGTTCTTGGGGAGTAAAACGGTCCATGTTTGTTTTCAGTGTATTTTACATTTGTTCACTACACAATTTTCAACAACAGAATGACAGGAAATGTCATATAAAAAAAATAAACAAATTTTCTTTAGTGCCAGTACTTTTGCGCCACCCAGTATATATATATATCAATATATATTATTATTATTATAATATATATATATATAATAATGATTAAAAATGGAATATGATGCGAAATTCTAAAATATATTGCATGGAAATAAACAAATTAAATAAAAATTTAAATTACAAAAAAACATCAGATGAGAAAAAATTTGTGTTGTGCTAAGTTTGTGAAATGGACCAATGAATAGTGGCCAGACGAGCATTGTTTGATTGTGCTTTTATTTTGCCTACGTGGTTGCTAAACCTGCCTGCATGCCTTAGCAGGCAGCGTCCAATTGCAAGTCCATCCTGTGACGAAACGACGAATGCGTTTTGTTACCAAAACCAGCAGGACGGAGGGGTGAGACCAAAATTGCTGTTCGACATATTTTACCAAAATTAAATTCAGAATTTGAACCCGTACAGTTAGGCTTCGGTGTGAAAGGAGGGTGTGAGGCAGCCGTCCATGCCCTACGCTATTTCCTAACTTACGGACAGCCAGACGTGTTGCTCAAAATTCATGTCAAAAATGCATTTAATTCGGTAAATAGGGATACCCTGCTGACTGAAATAAAACAACATAAGTATACCGGAAATATATAATTAACTAAATTGTTATATCGTTCTAATGAACTTTCCTCGGAAGTAGGTTGTCAACAGGGTGATCCCCTTGGACCTGCAATTTTTAGTTTGGTATAAATCCGATAATCAAAAATTTAAATTCTAATTTCAATGTTTTCGGACCTTTTTTTAATCAAAAATAAATTTGAAGCCATTGGTTTCGAGCTTCATTTTAGCAAATGCGAACTTTTCATAACTAATAACTGCGATTTAAATTTAAATGATGTAAAAAAAAATCATATTTTAGCTACAAATATTAAAATAGTTAACAGGAATTCCCTTTACGTTTTAAGTTCTCTAGGTCAAAATTTTCCATTATCTCTAAATTCACAGAGGAGCTGGGATGACATAAACTGCAAATTGACTTTTGACGATCTTTTGAGTTGTAGTACAGGTTCGGCGCGTGCTAGGCTTTTGGCCGTGGGTACGCATGAGGCCGGCTTACCCTTCGTCAAATACAGGAACTTTTCTTGAGCCTGGCACGCTTCGAATCGCAACCTGTCTACGGCTTAGGGTTCCGGTCTGCGCTCTCCATATATGTCCCTGTGGCAGTGATGTCGACAAGTTAGGACATCACGGCCTGTCATGCCAAAAAAGTGCAGGCCGCTTCTTGAGATATGCCGCACTTAACGATATCATACGCCGGTCACTTGCCACCGTCAACGTTCCAAGTCTACTTGAGCCGAGTGGTATTGCAAGAGACCGGACGGCATGAGTTTGATTCCATGGAAGATTGGCCGGGTACTGGTATGGGATGCATCATGCAACCTGTTCAGACACGCTGGCCCCTTCCCATCTACATGGAACCAACAACAGAGCTGGTGCGGCTTGTGAAGCGGCTGAAAAAGCTAAAGCATGCAAATACAGGGGTCTAGGCTCAGAATATGATTATTTCCCATTCGGTGTCGAGACCCTTGGTCCGTGGGGTCCTAGCGCTTTAAGGCTTTTTAAAGAAATATCAAAAATGTTAGTCGACATCACAGGAGACCGAAGATCTGGAAGCTACCTCGGACAAAGAATTAGTCTAGCTATTCAAAGGGGGAACGCTGCCAGTATCTTCGGAACCTTGCCTAAAGGGATTCCTTTTAATAATATATTTTAGTTATTATATGTTAAGGTCAGTTATTTATTTCAATGTATATGTGATTTATAATTACTATTTCGTATGTTAGATATTAATTGGTAGTACATAAATGGTTATAATTATATAAATAGTATAAACACATCTCCTGTAATATCCTATATATAAAATTATGTTTTTTTTGTATATTTAGTAATTGTGTGAGAATCGGTTACTATCTATCTTTCAAACCCCTAAGTGATAAGGAGTGTCCACACCAAAATTCGAAATATGTAAATGTTATTCTTTTATTATCCTCATCAACAACATACATAATACTACTTTAATACTTTTGACGACTCATTGGTCTAGTGGTTAGTACCCCTGACTGCGAATCCATGGGTCCCGGGTTCGATCCCCGGCTGAGACGAACATCGATGTAATGAGCATTTGGTGTTGTGCTTAGGTCTTGGGTGTTTAAATATGTATTTATATGTCTATCTATGTATAATATGTATGTATATCCGTTGCCTAGTACCCATAACACAAGGTTCACCAGCTTAGCATGGGACTAGGTCAATTGGTGTGAATTGTCTTTAAAAAAAAAAAAAAAAACATACTAACATAATATGTATGTATTGTTATTCTTCTTTATATAAAATGTTTGTTTTTCTCGTATATACGAACCACGGAAGAGTGGGTGTCGTATGATTTGTGTAATTTTATAAATACATTCAAAATCTGTTATAACGACATCGCAGAGACTACTCATATTTGGTCGTAAAAACCGATTGTCGTAACAGCTGATGACTTTGTAATTAAGTACCTAATACTTTTACCCGTCGGGATTTGATTTTGCTTAATATAACCGGTATTTTGTGAAAGCAAATTATAAAATATAATTTGATTGATGACAAATTGATTCATTTGTCCTCTTCGGTCTTCATATTATAATAAACATGACCAAAATTCAATAACAAATTCAAATTCATTAAAAATATTATGTTTTTAACCAGTGTTTTTGCAGGTATATATTGCCATTTAAACAAAAGGGCAAGGACACGTCCTTGAATACCTGTAACCGCATACAGATAATATTTAATTGGCGTGAAAACTCAATAATTGTAGATAAAAATCAGGTAGCAGAGGAACCAATTGCTGCACTAGTGCTGTGCCACTACGCATTCGACCGCGGCCACCACTTGTACCGAACGGCTAGTGAGGCGATGCTTTGTCGACAAAAATAGACTGACAATATTTATTATTAATGTAGGAGGTACTAAAGGTTCCTACAAAGATTATTGCAATCAAAACTATAACTTGTAGAAAAAACTGCACGCTATTTAGTTTATCTTCTCTAAAATGTTGTGAGATCCAAGGGTACTTAAGGGACCTTCTTCGTCTTTAGTTATTACATAATTAGCTGACCTAACATCCATATCAACAAAAAAAGCTTTAATGTTATGTTTTATTCATAAACTACTAATTTAAATTTAAAATGTACCGTAATTATACAATGACTGTTAATACACAACGAAGCTCTAATCCTGTTGGCCTGAACTGCTTCGAGAGATGGATGGTATGATTCACTCTTCGTAAGTCGAATAAAATGTCTTATATCTTCAATATTTTTGCGCATGTAGTATAATAATATTTTCCTTACATTTGTGCGGTTTTGGTTGTGTGGCATGGTAATGGATGTACGCGATGGTAATACTGGCATGCAAGGGCACAGTATGCATGCCAGTATTACTTGCAAATGTATCCGCAGTGTGCCAGTTACTCGTACATGCCAGTAACTTTCATACCATCTACTTTCCCGATTTACTGGCGTGTGTATCCCCAGCCTTACAGTTTCAATCCGACATACGTACATTACAGTAAAATAAAAATTATCTGAGAAACACCCGTATATTTAACCGTGTTCGTTTAATATATTGCAATTCTAATCACGCAGGGACGTACTTTAGACTTTTGGGGCTCAAATATCTCTTTTTAATCTGTATTCTACTTTCAATTACAATTGAACAGATAGTAAGATATATTTTTAGTAGTCTTAGTTGTGGTATATAGGAGATAGGAGCAGATAGGAGCAGAACAGCGGGCACTTTACAGAGATATGAGCTTCAGCAATGTAGAATACGATTGAGAAAAGTATTAGTATAGAATATAGATTTTTATTAATTAAAATATTTGAATGCATTTACGGAAACTCCAATTATTTTCCAAAATATATGTTATCATTGTTATTTTATATGCTATTTAATACTTAAATAAACGGAATTGATTTAATTTGTTTAACAATTGAGTTTTTAATTTAATTTTGTTTAGTATTATTAATACTTTGTATACATTAAAATTTGTATTTCTAAGCCTTTCATATTAATACCATAGAAGCCTAATCTGTATATATTTAACTCTGCAATATAATATCTGGATTCTAGGGAAAATGTTCCCACGTGAGCCAACTAATACGATATATTATGTCATTTTGGAAATGATAAGATAAGATTTCCATATACTTGTGAACTCCAGTGGTCGTTTAATACCATTTAACACGTTCACTGCGCCATCATTTTCAAAGAACTTTCAGCTGGTGCCTTGGAGACCTAAAAGATCTCGAAACAAGCCTATCCTTTGGTGCGTTTCGAAAATAATTTATATCTTCCAAAAAAACAATGACACATTTTGAAGTTTTTGTGGGTGAAAGATAGCTTATTGATTTATATTTTGCTAGGTTCGCACGCAGTTACGACATTTGAATAAACTACAAATAGCAAAAAAAAAAAAAATAGATATCGATTGTTTCTCGTACCGCAACCGAAGATAGTTCAATATGTGTATTAAGTAGTGATGGGAATAAAATAATATCTCAGTTATCGATTCTAAAAGTTTTATTAATTATGCAAATTGTTTTTCATTAAAACATGGTAAGCAAAGTATAATATGCTGGCCCGCAGGTTCTATCGTTGTAACGAACAGGTCAAGGTAACCTTGTTCAAGGCGTTTTGCCAGTCCTTTTATACATGTGCCCTGTGGGTTAGATATACGCGGCGGGCATACAATGCTCTCCGAGTGCAATATAATAATGCTTTCAGGATGTTGTTGGGGCTCCCGCGGTACTGTAGCGCATCAGGTATGTTTGCAGATGCACACGTGGATGATTTTTCGTCAATCATCCGCAAACGGACAGCCTCACTGATGCGTGGGGTTCGTGCGAGTTCTAACAATATCCTGATGGTTATAGGTAAACCCGAATGTGCTGTTTTGAGACATTGGGTTCATATACATGCCTGTGTACCTGGTGCCTCGAATCAACGTAGATATATGAATTAAATGTTTTCTTCTTTGTGTCCTTAATAATTTTGCTAAATTTAATTTTAATTTTACTAACATAGTTATAAGGATTACTTTACTAACAATATATGGATTTTTTAATGGTCTGAATTAAATGATTTTTATTTTATTTTATTTATTTTATAACAATTCGTTTAGATTTTTTAGAAGCGTCAGTGCTGTTTAACTGCGTGTGCTCCAACGAAAAAGGTTCATCGTTTTCTTTGTAGGTACGTCAAATATTTCATAATCAGAATCACTGTCATTATTAGCCAATGGGGGGCAAATTTTGTACATTTTCCAACATTTTTATCGACTTCCCATGTCGATTCTGAACAACACTAGAAAGAGTCACGCAGCGCCCGCGCCGCCCATCCTCCCTCTATTGCGTCTACAAGGAATTAAAACAATTACTATACTGTGCGTTAGGGACCTAATCCATTTTTAATGTCCTTAAATTCAGCTTTAAGTAAGAAGCAAATATGTATATTTGTCCTGCTCATACTTAAAGAACTTTACAAGTTAGATCCTCCCGCAAGGAGTGAAAAAACACGATTATGCTCAACGCACAATACAAAAGTTTGACGACTCATTGGTCTAGTGGTTAGTACCCCTGACTGCGAATCCATGGGTCCCGGGTTCGATCCCCGGCTGAGACCGGGGATTAATAATTAATAATTAATTAATAATTTATTATTTATTATTTACTATTTACTATTTACTATTTACTATTTACTATTTACTATTTACTATTTACTATTTACTATTTACTATTTACTATTTACTATTTACTATTTACTATTTACTATTTACTATGTACTATTTACTATTTACTATTTACTATTTATTATTTATTATTTATTATTTATTATTTATTATTTATTATTTATTATTTATTATTTATTATTTATTATTTATTATTTATTATTTATTATTTATTATTTATTATTTATTATTTATTATTTATTATTTATTATTTATTATTTATTATTTATTATTTATTATTTATTATTTATTATTTATTATTTATTATTTATTATTTATTATTTATTATTTATTATTTATTATTTATTATTTATTATTTATTATTTATTATTTATTATTTATTATTTATTATTTATTATTTATTATTTATTATTTATTATTTATTATTTATTATTTATTATTTATTATTTATTATTTATTATTTATTATTTATTATTTATTATTTATTATTTATTATTTATTATTTATTATTTATTATTTATTATTTATTATTTATTATTTATTATTTATTATTTATTATTTATTATTTATTATTTATTATTTATTATTTATTATTTATTATTTATTATTTATTATTTATATTATTTATATTATTTATATTATTTATTATTTATTATTTATTATTTATTATTTATTATTTATTATTTATTATTTATTATTTATTATTTATTATTTATTATTTATTATTTATTATTTATTATTTATTATTTATTATTTATTATTTATTATTTATTATTTATTATTTATTGAAGTGAAACTTTATACGTGTATACGCACAATTTATTTTAAATATCGCAATGCTGGCAGCATTATAGAATACTGCCACATTTTAAGTTTGTTTTGGAAACAAATTTGTTAATTCTTAAATTCTAATAATATATATACATATTTATATGTCATCACATAAATATTAGCCACAACAACGACCATACCATCCAGTGAGAGGTACGTAATGCTCACATTTCTTCATTGAAATTACATTAAAAAATATTATTTACTAAACGATAATGAGTAAGCAAGTTATTGATCAAACAAAAAAAGAGAGTGGCGGAAGGTTTATTGCCAGTTCTTCTCTTCCGTTATACACCCTTGATTTGAGATCTGGCAGTGAATGTATAATGTATATTTCTTTTTTGACGTTCATAAGTGTACATTGTGTTACCTACAATGATTTTTGACTTTAACATATAAATCTGTGGTCATCGGTCAGAATATGATTGTCCTGTATACAATACAATCAATTAAATTATTAAGAAATCTTGAAGGCACTATTAAAATATGAAACACTCGATATATGAATTAATGTACTTATTGTCTGATCTATGACCACATAAATACAATGATCTAATGATAGAAAAAAACAGCCACTGAAAAAACACGGCACTTTAGAAGGCATGTCGCCTGCGGTTACAAAAGCAGAGAAAAATGTTATTTTTTTCCACTAATCACACATCATAATAGCAACCTATTCTGTAATTAGTGAATAATCATTTCGGGTCATTAACCCGAAAGGATTAGCAAAGAGTTTATTGTTTATTCTGTGTATATGATATAAGGGGTTGATTTGAGCGCACCGCCAATCGGTTGTAGATAGGGATGGTTGGGGATATTTAGCGGACAGCGCTTTATAGACAAATACAGCGCTACTTTGCAAAACGTTTTTGTTACGTTTTGATTTCTCGAATGCTGAAAAACTGGTAATGATAGTCATGAAGCGTAGGCTTGCTCTCTTCAGTCGGTAGATCATGGCTGAGCGTTGTGGCCAGCAAGGAAACATCAGCCTTGCTACTCTATAATTTCTACTCTTGATTTGAGCGCGACTGCCGCTGTGAAATTTATAATTTCCAGCACACCTCACTCCGGCACAGTGTTCCTGGTGCTTGTTTCGATTTGCAGTCTTCTGGATGAGAGCCGATTCCAGCATTTCCGACCTGTGCTCGACGTTTATATTGAGGAGCATTTCTCAGCTGCACTCGTTTATAAGTAAGAATATGTTTGTTATTAAGTCGACAGTGCAATTTAAATTTCTATCTTAAAACAAGAATTAAATTAAGTTAATTGACCCAAAAAGTTAAATCTATTTACACAAATGTATCCTAATCTGTAATAAATGATTATGGATAGATTTATATTTTTATATGCATGTTAACATTTTAGTTTTCTGTATATTGTGTATAGTTTATTAATTAATAATTTAATTTGCATTAGAGTTGTTTTTGTACGTATACATATACGTATACCAATACTTTCTGGAATATACAGAACGAATACGAATAACTGAATTAAATTTTTACAGAGGTTTACTCTCGTCCGTGCAACATTGCGCCGAATGGGCAGCAGGCGCCGAAGGGCAGGAACCTATCCGCAAATGCCTGCGGTCCCTAGGGGCCGTGTTCAGGTTGGCTGTTCGATCGCGGTGCTTGTTCGCCCGAGCCACGGGAGGACAGTACGAAGACAGCTTCAGAAGGGATGTCAGGGCTGCCTTGCACGCTTTGAAGGCGCTAGCTCAGCACCCGCACAGGGAACATTTGGCGCCTGCGCAGGTATCCATTCTTCATTCTTATTCTTCTTATCATAGTCTTCATTACAGAAGAACTGTCACCACACCACCTCCACTATCCTCAGCTTGTCTCAGGGCATTAGGGACATTGAGACCCATAATTGTCCAAAGGTTTGGCGATCGACCCTGGCTTTTCCTGCCATCACTCCTCCCTTAGGAGTCGTTCAAATATTACTTAAGCAGATCTACTGTAATACACCCCCCCCCCTTTTGTCAGCAAAAATAAAAGCAAAGCTACCAAAAATAACAGTACCGTTAAGGTATTAATTTTATGTAGGAATCCTGGAAAATGCATTTCGTTTTAAGCATAGACAATGTGTGGGTAATATATGTACAAAAGTAAATAATTACTGTTGACGTAATCACCAAAGAAAATCAAAGAACCTCCCCCCCCCATCTCCTCTCCCGATAGTGCTTACGTAATACTTGAACGACCCCTTAGTTTGACGAGACTCCGATTCTTTCCCGTCAATGATTATTTTGGGGACCTTACCGATACGTATAAAGTTTGCTAAAGCCAAACATAGATGGCGCTATTCGGATTAGAAATTGTTATATTCATTTAATAAAATAACAGAAGCTTTGACGAATTAAAAAAAAATATAAGTGGCAGTACAGAATTCTAAGATTGTAAAATGTTAATTGTCATTTTATTTAAAAAAAAACACCACAGTACTAAGTTCTGTCTTTCCTCATCTCCACGGGATTTCTCTATACGAGAAAACATCTATTAAACATTCGGTCTGGGTTTAGGTGGCCCTGATGACATCCTGGGCAAGTGTGGCCAAAGAGGTATCATCAGCTCTCGGTCCAGTGGAAGCTGCGAGGAGCTCTGCTTCAATTTTGGATGCATTTGCTGCTAATGTTCCCGCGCCATTGGCTAGGGCCAGATTAGCGGCTGCTCAGGAGATATTGAAGGGACCACTTGGACAGGAGCCTGGTAAGAGTTACTCAGTATTGATAGATGTACTGCTGAATTGTGCACCTTTAAGATGTGTTTAAATTTAACTGTTATTTTTATAAACAGATTTAAAAAGGAGGTTACTTCAGTATGATGATATATTTAGCCTTAAAACGAGCGCTGAGTTTGTGAGTGTACGTAGTTAGGTACGTACAAGTGTACGTACAGATACCGGCAAACATCTTGAACAAATGTCCCTGTCTGCGCAGAAGCGATTTTTAGATATCACTGGGGAGAGTGAAGTGTCGAACGCGTGATTGGTAAATCAGTTGACGTTTGTGTCCCGCGCTGGGCAAAATTTTCCCGACTCCCTTGTTTAATGCTCAAGAAGTTTGCCGGTATCTGTGCAAATGTATGTCCACAATTTTTTATGAAGTTTTTTTCGTTTAGTAATTTTTGATATATTATATTTGAAGTCAGTTACTTTTGCAAATATATTAAAAAATCATAGGCATATATGGTTAGTACAGGCGCCAGGGACACCCATTTAATTATTACTCAGTAAAAGGCCGTATCTCTCATTAGACAAGCCTATTTTTTTAGGTAACTGATGTACTCACATTGCCAGAATGCTCCCAAGTGCGTTGCCGATCTTTTGAGATCTGGTACGATCTTTTCTTGAAGGACACTAAATCGAACAGGCTACTTGGAAGCAAGTTCACAAAAAGCTAACCGTGAAAGATTTTCATATTTTCTCTAATTATTTTGTATTATTATGCAGCAAGATATTAAAATTTTAAAAAATTTACAGAAGCAAGGAACATAGTCCTAACAACCGCCTGCCACCATTTACGCGTACATTTGGCTAGGAGAGACGAATTGACCCAATGTGCTGACATGTTGAGCGAGCTGGTGGCGCTTCTATGGAGGAAAGAGGACACCGAACAGCTGGATGAAGATGAGCTGGACCCAGATGTGGATGTCCTGTGTCTGAACACGCTGGATGTCCTGGTGGAGACTGTTCTGCATCTAATCGGTGGAAATTCGCCTGTGCTTGTAAGTTCTTATATTCGTTTTATTTTTCACATCTATATTTTTTTTTATTTCAATATACTTTTTGTGGGTTGTTATGTATGTACAGTATACTTGCCTAAAAAAAGTGCGTGCGTACAAAGTACACGTAGTAAGTATAGTGTCAGAAGTGAAACTTCTTTGACCTTATAGAAATTTTATTTTAAAATTCGTAAAGAGTTTTTTTGAAATAGAAATGTGAAATAGTATTTTTTATTTTGTGCAAATTAATTTAGTGAAATCTCAAATGACGAATTGTAAATTGTCGACCTTTTAAATATTTTAATGACAATTAAATTCAATTAATTCCTAACATAATATCTTCCTTTTTCCCTCCCTCTAAGTCTCGGAAGTCTAAAGTTTTAGATTTGTATAAATATGAAAAAGAGTTAAAAATTAGTTTGCCAAAGAAGTTTCACTTCTGACATGTGTACTTTGTACGCACGCACTATTTTTAAAACATTTTTTTAAACTGACTTATCATGTAACTTTTTAATACCTTTAGGGTTCAATGGTGGCTGGGTTACTCGGCGTGATGGAGTTGTTGAAGCCCGCTCATTACCAGCGATTGTGGAGCCATCTAGCGCCGCATCCGCACGACAGGAAACCCTTGAAGGACTTCTTGATGCGAGCATTCCTTGTCTTCAGGCATCTCGTTGAACAAGATGTGAGTATTTATAAAATGCTTGACTTGCCTATAGATGAAATGTGTGTGTTTGAAATACATATTTTTTAAATAAATCATGATGAGGGTGATCCATTATATTTTAACTCTGGTGATGGTCACATTATATACTTGCTTTATTGTTATGCTTGGGTATTTTGAATTTGATTATATTTTTGGCATTTTTATTATTTATTAGTTACGCCCCCTATTTTATAATTTCTTAATCTGTGCTATGTTTGAACTATTTCGAGCCAAATTATTAGTGGTATATTGTCAGTCTAACTTCTTATTGTTTCCAAACTAGTTTCCTCCTTATCCGTACGACTGACAATTGTATGCCTTTCATGTTAAGAATATATCGTAACGGTATGTACTCGAGTACTTCTTTTAAGTGAGTGTGTGTCAAAGGCCACCGAACCGTTCTTTGTGAAAGACGTCTGATGCAAGAATTATTTTAATTAATATTTGGACAAAACTCTTTACATCCGTGAAGTAATAACTTTTGGGAGGGTACACCGCTTCGTTACGTAACGCGTTACGGCGCCAGTCTGTCTAGCTTCTCTTTCTCTCTTCAGCAGCGGCAGGCAGGCTCCCTGCCTCTTCAGCTGCCTGCAACTTCAGCGCTAGCCGTATTTCGGACAGACGCTTTCCCCTCTTTCAGTGTTAACACTGAGTAGAGAGAGGGGAAGGATTTTCCCAGTTTTTAGCTTTTCCAGAACATTTACTGTTGATAGAGAACATATAACCTCAAGTGATACTTTTTAGAAAGTTTAAAAATTAAAAATATGATGAATGAACAGAAGATCCTCGGAACATTACAGAATTAAATAGTTCATAGATTAGTTTAAGTTAATTCTTATCAACATCTTTAATTTTCAACTTTCTATAATTTTTGGTGGCCACTATAATTTATAATTTTAAAGAATTTATTAATTGTATTATTGTGTACTTCTTTTATTTTTAATATATTTTAATAACACGCCAAAACGCTCTATGTTGGCTAGTCTGAAAGATAACGAACGAGGACGAAGATAATTTTTCAGGAATAAAATAATGTGCAATTTTCCAGGTTTTCCCTTCTGACTGGATGGTCCTTCGCGTGCAAAGCTGCAAGGTGTTGTTATCCGCATTGCAAGACTTGGCTAAGCCGCTTTTGGAGCGATTTTTGGGAGATGAACAGCCGCAATTTGATTCTCAAGTAAGTAAACAGTCAATTTTCTCTCATCCCTGGCCGTAGTTTCGATCTCTGCCGCTTTGTTCCACTATTGGACGTTCTGACTATGTGCGCATTTAACATTCGCTCGAACGGTGAAGGAAAAAATCGTGAGGAAACCGGCATGTCTTAAATCTAAAAAGTCGACGGCTGATCCTACTTGCCAATTAGTTTGTTTGACACATGATCATGAAACAGATACAGAAATCTGAGGCCCAGACCTAAAAAGGTTGCAGTGCCACTGGTTTCTTTTATTTATATATCCTGCATAAAAATAACGTAAAAATTTTTAATATTTCAGCTCTGGTCTGGGTATATGGAACTCGGAGTGGCCCTAGTAACCTCGAGTGCATTGCAGACCGAAAGATGGACTGGCAGAGGCCCCGACAGGGGAGGCATGAGGGCCGCAGCTGGTCTGCAGGTGCTGGCTGTCTGGAGTAGGCTTGGTAACTATTTTTTGTTCTTTTTGTTATATAGAAGAGAGTTAGAGAGCAGAGGTCACATAATATGTGACGTATTCGTAACAACCTATATTTCTACTTATTCTGACCCTTCATTTTTTTGTAGGTGCCGCCCAACTCCAACTAATTGGCGCGGCGGTTGGTGCCTTGCTGGAAATAACTCTAGTGGGTGAACTAAGGAGAGCGGCCTTAGGCGCTTTAGTCGCTTTGATGGCAGCCGAAAGGGCCGCCACCGGATCCGCGAGACGCACCGAAGCGGCCCTTGTCGATAAATTGGACTCGTTGGTCGCCGACAATAAGGCAGATGATCATTATCGGCGCTTGTTTGATACTGTGTAAGTAGACTTGAAATTGTAGAAAAAATATTTAATTTTATATTTCTACTAGCTGACCCGGCAAACGTTGTCTTGCCATGTATATTATTTTTAGGAAACATTCTTTTAATTCAATAAAACTAACTACCTACCATGATAAAAAATAGGGGTTGATCGTAGAGGGGTGAAAATTAGGGGTTGTATATATTTTTGTATGCTGTATCATAAAAAATAAAAGCAAAAAAATTGTCTAAAAAATATTTTGTTTTGGGCTAAGGCCCTTAAGGGCTGTCCACCATCTCTTAGGGGTTCGAAAGATAGATAGTAGCCGATTCTTAGACTTACTGAATATGCATAAAAATTTCGTAAGAATCGGTCATCGGTCGGTATTGTTTTTTATAAAATATCGGAAATAAATGTTTCACAGGGAATATATACCGTGTGGACTTTAAACTTTCTTTCTAGTTATTGTTGTGGGTTCTTCCTCAAGTATCAAAAGTGAATGGTAGATTAGATTTTTTAGTTTATCTCATGAAATTTGTATTTGTTAACGCTGCCACAGGGAACACTTGAGCTCGGTGTAAGTACTTTCAAGTAGTTTTACTTTTGTATTGTTAGAATTTTTGGTAAAAGTCTTATTTTCAAAATTTTGGTGGAATAAAAAGTGGAAAAAAGTTGCGTTGAAAGGTAGAGTAAAAATCTATGACCTTTATGGGACTTCGGTTCAAAGATACTTTATTTCTCAAAGAATTACATTCACTTAGCGAGAAAATTTAGAGTAAGTTAGTTATGAACATCGACTTCATTGTTTTAATATCGTAAAGTATTGTGATGATTTTAACATATTATTTTGCTTTGTTTTAGAATGCAGCTTTTAAATATTTCAACTTTCTTGGTCTATTTTTGTACAACAAATGCGAATGTATATTCAATAGCAAAAAAAAATAGCTGTTTCTAAATTTCTAAAAATTCTGGATTATGATGTAACAGAAAAATGTTAGTGCATAGTTATTTGAAATAGACTTTTAGTTTAACATCTTTCACGAATATTTAATTGAAACACCCAATACATATTCACACATGTGATTTACATGAAAAGACGACAAGTCATATTTAAATAGATTTGAATCAGATTCCAATTTAGAAACTTAAAACAATTGAAATTTCTTCAAAACCGGTTTTGTATTTTTGAGGTATGGACGCATTTCTGGAGGGGACATATATAGGGAAATAATCTTGAGAGATATTTATTTGTTGAATGTTATAGTCTCATGGAGCGAGTGTCGACGGAAGGCTGGCGCGAGGCAGGCCCGGCCTTCGTGGGCTGCGTGACCAGGCTCTTGGAGCGACTGCTCGACTACAGAGCCGTGATGCAGGGCGCAGGGTCATCATGGGTTTACAATTCAACATGTTAAATCTCTCAAGAACATTTTTCAAATAATCTCTTTGAGTTAGTTTGGTAATACCAGTTTCCAAATTTTGATTTACATGTATTCCGAGAAAATCAGAAACCAGACCCAAATCCTTCATGTCAAATTCCTTATTTAGTACACTTTTGAGCTGTATAATTTCCTTTACATTTGTTCCAAAAATTAATAAATCATCAACATACAATAATATAAAAGTTTTATCATCCCCATTACACCTTTTATATAAACATGAATCACAGTTAGGGTGAGATCTATAGTGCGCACTTGGACTTTGCTCAGACTTACCTTACGAAAAACTTTGCTTAGTGTACACTAAGGTTAAACTATGATTTCGTATTTATAGACATTTTAACGGTGAGATTAAGCTAAGCCCAAGCTAAGACAGAAAATGTCAAAATACAAATTGATGTTTCATTTCATGCAATACTTTGTTTATTATCCTTTAAAAAAGTAAACAATAACAAATATTTAAACATCTAAAACGGTACACATGTTACATATTCATTGCACTCCCTTTGCCCCGCATACCCAATACAAGTCACCTCTTACGAAACTACGCTATATATAAGGAAAGGGACAAGAGAACCAATAGCTTTTGATCGGATACCTCATATCGGACCGGTCAAGTCTCATCTAGTTAAGTTTATTATATAATATATTTATCGTGCACCTAATATCGGGCCGATTAAATAATTGTATTTAGTTAAGTTCATTATTTGTAAAAGGAATTAATTAAAGTAATTTTAATATATTTTGGTTTCTTTTGGAATCCACCGCTGGCCCTCACTTAATTGGCGCAGTCGGTAGGATCGTCGAGTCAGTGCGCGTACTAAGTAATATACTCCGTAGATCGCCTACGTAGAGTACGCGAACTAATAGACTTCCAAGTTTTAATCGACGATTCACAAGAACCGAGGACAGCGGACCACACACGGCGCATCCAGAAATCGATGACAAAAGGTGCCACCATCGTCGAAATGCATATGTAAGTTACACATTTCTTAACGATTGGTTGTTACATTCCTGTGTGTTCCCAAATCATCCAAAATTTTCCATCCTAGGAAAAACCGGGGAATCGAAGCCCCAAGAGTTGCCTCTCGCATCGAGCTGAGAGATCGCAATAGACATTTAGATAATTTAGAAGATATTTTAGAAGATAAAATGGAGCGCGAAGCTTCCCTTGAGAATTTTTCAATTGCACAAGATGCATTATTAGATAGGATTTTAAGAGCTTTAAAATTTGTACCTAACTTCGACGGAAGTGCGTGTAATTTAACTAGATTTTTGAATTTGTGTGACACTTTAGTAGTCACTTATGCCAAGCCAAGTCCGGGTAATGATGTTACGAATTTAGCATTAATTAATGGAATAATTAATAAAATAACTGGCGCTGCCGCCAGAGCCCTATCAACAAATGGGGCCCCTCAAAATTGGAGTGGCATAAGAAGCACTCTAATTAATAGCTTCTCAGATCACAGAGATGAGTCTACTCTTTATACTGATTTGTCGCAATTAACTCAAGGATCAGATAGCCCACATATATTTTATGAGCGTATACAAAATTTATTGAGTACAATCATTACATATGTAGAAATTCATGATAAAATAGACACAACTATTCAGGCTAAACGTAATTTATACAATAGCCTCGCGTTAAAAACGTATCTAAAAGGTTTGGAGGAACCTCTGGGCTCACGCATACGATGTATGAGACCAGAAACATTAGAAGTGGCGTTGCAATATGCAAAAGACGAGATGAACATAATTTACTTGCAAAACAAAAATATGAAGAGACAAAATTTTACACCTCAAATATCTAGCTCGCCTACTCTAAAACCTTATAGATACGATATTAATCCACAGTATCAAAAACCTTTTAACTTGCCAAGATTAAATAATGGTCAACATTTTAATAACAATTCATATAAGCCTCACATGTACCATCAGCAAGGTCCTTCAAGGACCCAACAAATGTTTAAAGCTTTGCCAAGGTCGAATATGTCTACGGGATTTAGAATTCCACCCCGTCAACCAATGCCTATGAAAAATTACCCTCAACCCATGAGTGGTATTAGTCACCCTGCTGCTCGAGTTTTACCACCTACTCAGACTGGACATGACTGGAGGATTCATGGTAATCCACCCCCTAACAATTACTTTAAAACTCGACAGATTAATAATAACGAATTAAATGACCCTTATCTCTATAGCGACTATGACTATGACAATGACGAATATCCATGTGACTTTCAACAATATGACCCTAACTACTTACCATATGACTGTTCAACAGCCGACGAATATAATATAACGGAGTTTACTGAACAATCGGAAACCATAAATTCTGAAAACAACGTGCCAGAACCTTCCAAACAGGATTTTCCAAAGGATCGAAAGATAGTTTTCCCCGAATAGAGTTAAATATACAAAATCAAAGACAATTACCATTTATTCAAGTTCTAATTCACCCAGATCTCCCACCATTAAAATTTCTAATTGATACAGGTGCGAATCAATCTTTTATAAGACCCGAAGCTATAGATACTTACTTTCCAAATTTTCCTTTAAACTTCGAACCATTTATTGTTTCAAACGTGCATGCTACTACCAAGAATGATTATACAATATATATACCGTGTTTCAAAGAATTCAAAGACAATGCATGGATAAAATTATACGTGTATAAATTCCATAATTATTTCGATGGACTAATTGGTTGTGATCTTCTTCAAAAATGGTCGGCAAAAATTGATTTAGAATCTAGAAAATTAATTACGAAGTTTGCATCTAACCCCCTTCATATGTACATGTCCGATAGTGTGAATTTATGCGAAGCTATAATTCCAGCTAATTCTTCGAAATTAATACGTGTGCCTACTTCTATATCCAACGGTGATATATGTATTCAAGATCAAAAAGTCGGGAAATGTTACATAAACGAATGCATAACCACGGCAAATAATCATCACGCAATTTTAGAAATGTCTAATCCCACCAACAGTGATATTATAATTTCTTTAACGGAACCCATTAAAGCTCATATATTTAATGAACAAGTGTCATATGATACTTTCAATAACAATGCCCGAGCTCGCGACGTCTTATCGCGTTTGCGCATAGATCATTTAAACGCAGAGGAGACAGCTAATATAAAAAGTATTTGTAGACAGTATTCAGACATTTTTCATCTTGAACACGAACCTTTGACATTTACTAATAAAATCAAACACTGTATTAATACGACCGATGAATTGCCTGTTCATAGTAAAACCTATAGATATCCATATATACATCGTGACGAGGTTCAAAATCAAATAAAAAACATGTTAGATCAAGGTATAATTAGACCTTCTACCTCCGCATGGAGGAGGAGGAGTAGTTAAGTGGCGATTAGTCATTGACTTTCGGAAGTTAAATGATAAAACGATTGACGACAAGTATCCGATTCCAAATATTACAGACATTCTAGATAAATTAGGTAAATGCCAATATTTCTGTACATTAGATTTGGCTAGTGGCTTCCATCAAGTGGAGATGTCATCCAAAGACATTCACAAAACTGCATTTAGCGTAGAGCATGGTCATTACGAATTCCTTCGAATGCCCATGGGCCTAAAAAATTCTCCATCTACTTTTCAACGTGTTATGGACAATGTTCTTCAAGGTCTAGTTAACAAAATATGTGTAATTTATCTCGATGACATTTTAGTGTTTGGTACCTCCCTTCAGGAAATGATGACTAATCTTAAAGAAGTATTTCAACGCTTAAGAGATTCTAACTTTAAAATCCAAATGGATAAATCCGAATTCCTTAAACGAGAAACCCCTTATTTAGGTCATATAATTACGACCGAAGGTGTTAAACCTAACCCAGATAAGATCAAGGCCATAGCAAATTATCCCATACCAAAAACAACAAAGCAAATTAAAGGTTTTTTAGGACTATTAGGTTACTATAGAAAATTTATTTCTGATTTCGCAAAAATCACTAAACCTCTTACATCATGTCTAAAAAAAAGCGCTACTATTACCTTATCTCCGGAATATATCAAATGTTTCGAACACTGCAAAACTTTATTAATGAATGATCCTATCCTACAGTACCCCGATTTTACAAAAGATTTCATACTAACGACAGACGCATCAAATATCGCATTAGGAGCCGTTTTATCCCAAGGTTCAATAGGTAGCGATAGACCCATAGCATACGCATCCAGGACTCTAAATACTAGTGAACAAAATTATTCAACAATAGAGAAAGAGTTATTAGCCATAGTTTGGGCTACTAAGTATTTCAGGCCATACCTTTTTGGGTGTAAGTTTCGAATTGTCACCGACCATAAGCCTTTGCAATGGCTTATGAATTTAAAGGAGCCAAATTCCCGTTTAACAAGGTGGAAACTAAAACTCGCAGAGTACGATTTTATTGTAATATATAAAAAGGATAAGTGTAATACGAACGCAGACGCGCTATCGCGTATTGAAATACACAATGACGAAGCTATGTCCCTAATAGTTAATACGTCACGGGACCCGCGTCGTCATAGTACCTCATCGACACTTACAGCAGCCTCACAGAATAGCAAATCTTCCTCATCCACTCTGACAGCACCTGAAACACGCGAATTCCAATCACCACAGAGTTCGTCGCATACTGAAACCGCTCATACTAGCTCTGAAAATCCCATTCTTGAGATTCCTATTAGCGATGACCCTTTAAATAAATTCCGCAGACAGATATTAATTAATATAGTTAATCACTTACCTAGAGTGAAGCCCGTCATTAGTAAACCATTCGAAAAATTCTCTCTCATTTCAGTTCAAGTTCATGTAGACAACCTAGAACAAGGAACTATCGACCTCATTAAAAAATATGTTGATCCAAATATCCGTACAGCAATTTTAGTCCAGCCAATAGATAGAATGCTTCATATTGTTCCTATTATTCAAAGAACTTTTAGAAGTTCCTCTATGAAAGTATTACTCGTCAAACGGCAAACTGAGAATGTATCAGATTATCTAAACCAACAGGATACTATTAGGAAATATCACGAAGGTAAAACCAACCACCGTGGTATCAATGAGACATATAACTCTTTGTCACAACGTTATTTTTGGCCTAATATGAAATCAGATATAACAGAATATATAAATCGATGTTCATTATGTAATTGTGCGAAATACGATCGCCACCCAATACAGCAACAGTTTAAAATTGTACCTCCGCCATCAAAACCCTTTGACATGCTACATGTAGATGTATTAACTATAGAACAAGAAAAATATTTAACTTTAATAGACGCATTTTCCAAATATGCACAGGCGTATCGTATAAGCGACTGTACAGCCCCTAATATCGTAAAATCATTACTAACGTTCATCACCCATCACGGTTCACCAATGTCCTTGACTACTGACCAAGGAACCGAGTTTACGAATCAAGTTGTAACTGAATTTTTACGTCTTCACAAAATACACCATCATAAGATCGCTGCACACACCCCAAATGAAAACGGCATGATAGAACGTTTCCATAGTACTCTCTTAGAACATCTCCGAATATTAAAATTAAAACATAAAAATGAATCTGCCTCCAATTTAGTACCTTACGCAATTTTAGCATATAATAGTTCCATACATAGTTTAACTAAATGTAGACCCTATGACTTAATCACTGGACATTACGACCCAAGAGACCCCACTGATTTAAATTTATCCGAACGTTTATTACAACAATATATGCAAAACCATCATAGTAAAATGGATACAGTATATCGACTTATACATGACTCATCGTTCGCCGAACGCGAAGCGATTATGACGCAACGAAATACTCACAGAGAACCCGAAGTACAGTATGAACCCGACCAAGAGATATATGTACGAAATCCGATGGCAGCTAGACAAAAGCTAGCCACGCGCTATACACAAGATAAAGTCATAGCTAACTTACCTATACATATATATACTTCACGCAGACGCGGACCGGTAGCAAAATCTAGATTAAAACGACAAAAGACACATAAAGATTCTACTTTGTTACAGGTACCTAATCCTGACTCTGACAACCCTAGCCCAAGCGCAAGAAATTCGACTTGACAGCCTTGACAATGGACCTGGCTTATTTCCCTTTAAATTAGGAGATACTAAAATCATTTCTCACCATCATGTTTTCCTGAAAGACATTAACATAGACCTAATAGAACAACAAGTACTTGACTTGCAGACAAAATTGACTGAAACTATTCATAGACTACCGAACGGTTACTCATTACGTTTCAAGAGCCAAACCGACTATATTAATAATAAATTAAATAAAGTTATGTTACAGTTAAAATCATTCGAACCCGACTCCAGGGTTAAACGAGGCATCATTAATCCATTGGGTACTCTTATAAAGTTTATTTCTGGGAATCTCGATCATAATGACGCTCTGAGATATGAGACAGCTATTCATATTTTAAAATCGAATAATAAAGAATTAAGTTCTAGTTTTAATCAACATATTTCACTTTTTAAAGAATATAGCATACAACAAACTCAAGTATTGAATAATTTAACAGATAATCAAATAAAATTAAGTAAAGCCCTTAACTATATAATAAACATGTCTAACTCGGACAATCAAAGCGTAATTCGATACTCCCGCCTGTCGCTAATATTCAACATTATAAGCGATAACGTGCAGGAATTATATAATGAGATAATTAGAATAGAAAATATATTAGCTTTTAGTCGCAATATGTCTTTGCACCATTCTATATTAAATATTAATGATTTAAAAATAATGTTAAGAAAATTGAAAAATCTGTATGGCACAGATCAAATTTTAGATTTGGAGATAAGAAACTTTTATGATATAATTAGCTTAGGTTCATATTATATAGACAGGAAAATAGTGGTTGTCCTTAGCTTTCCTATTACCTTACCTTCAATATTCCAACTTTATCGATTGTGTCCTGTACCTAATATACATTCTCAGGTAATTATCCCGTCCTATCCATATGTAGCAACTAATACTAAAGAATTTGTGTACATAGAGACAGAATGTCCGAAGATCAACAGGTGGCACATATGCGAGCAAAAACTACGTCATCAAATGAAGACCAAAAAGGACTGCATCTACGAAATTATTCATTCTCAAGAAATAGACAAATCATGTTCCTCAACGCCTATTACTATGTATAAAGAAGCTCTTACGGAACAAGACAGTCAGCATTATATAATATCATTCCCAAAACCTACAAAAGTTCAACTCGTCTGTTCCCACGAAAAATATGAAATACTTCACGGCAGCTATTTCGCAACAATACCTAAATCATGTATGTTAAAATCCTCAGAAATTACGGCCACCAACATCGACGACCGAGTTAAAGGAAGCGGTGTCGAAATCATTAATTTTCCTCGAATGGACAACATCATTCAACAAAATCAACCAGGTGTCCAACTTAATTCAATCGATCTCACGAAGTTACACAATATGCAAAATGGAATTACAATGAAAGCACCGGCGGGAACATATGATTCATCAAACATAATATACCACACAACGATTCCTTTGTACTTCGCTATGACCACACTCCTGGGCGCAGCTGTACTTTTCTTCGTACTCCGATATCGCCGAAATACATCTTCGAAACCGATTTCAAAAACGGATAATAAGAACATGTCTGCGCAAGAACTTCGAGCCGCAACTTTTGCTATAGACATCAATAGCAAATAGTTGCTCATCTTACGGGGGAGATGTTACATATTCATTGCACTCCCTTTGCCCCGCATACCCAATACAAGTCACCTCTTACGAAACTACGCTATATATAAGGAAAGGGACAAGAGAACCAATAGCTTTTGATCGGATACCTCATATCGGACCGGTCAAGTCTCATCTAGTTAAGTTTATTATATAATATATTTATCGTGCACCTAATATCGGGCCGATTAAATAATTGTATTTAGTTAAGTTCATTATTTGTAAAAGGAATTAATTAAAGTAATTTTAATATATTTTGGTTTTTTTTGGAATCCACCGCTGGCCCTCACTTAATTCACATATATCTTCAATTTATTGTTATTTATGTATTCATTTATTTTATTATTGCAATAACTAGAAATTTACGAGTAACCTTTAGAAAATGTATTAATTATTTAAAGATGACAATAATTTTATTACGTAGAACGGATCGCAATGTTTTGACAATAGCAACAGAGCACTTGTATCAACTATCAACAATTGAAAATTTTAAACCACTTTTTCTCTTTTCTGTTTCTGTTTGTATGAGCTTATAAATATTAAATTGATCTTTGTGACTTGATTTGTGACTGGCTTTGTGACTTGGACCTGGACCAATCTGGATCGTATACCTACTTAAGACCTACGCATTCCCGAAGCACTGTGACGTTTTGTGATTTGGCTTTGTTACATGGACCGCTTGGAAATATCAATATCGAAAGTGACATGATGGAGAGAGAGAGTTCTATCTTCAATAGAAAACATTGAAAGGGTAGGAACTGCAGCCGATATGAATCCACGAATGCCTAAAGTGTTGTATATGTTCGGAACTAATAAAACCAAAATCCTTCCATCCTGTACGGTGAGAATGAATTCAAAAGAAGGAACCGTATTTTGAAACACACGGTATTAAATGTGATCCTGCCGCTGATCATTACAAACTTGCAACCTTATAACAACAGAGGATCGCCAAACCTACCGCAATTGCAAATACTTATTGCATTAAGGCATAAAAATGCAACTGGATGTTTTCAGGTAATATTGTGTTCATAAATATGTATGGTTTTTCAAGTTGATATATTATACCTCTTCTCAAATGATTTTAAATACATATGTTGAAGACTTTTGTCTTCTGACTTTCAGAAACATAACATATATGTGACTAATAATAATTTATTGACATTACAGATGGTGTGTGGTGATCTGAACAGCATAAGCCAATCTACAGTCTGTTTAATTATAAATAAAGTCTCTGCAGAGTTGAGTAAATTACTTCCTAGATTTGTAAATTTTCCAAGAAATATGAACACAGCCAAAACGAAGTTTGAAGAATTAGGAAGATCTAATACTCACCATGGCCTAAACAGTATAATCGGAGCTATTGACTGCACCCATATAAAAATTAATAGACCCAAAGGTATCGCTCACTCTGAAGCATACAGAAATAAAAAAGGGTATTTTTCTGTAAATGTGCAAGTAATAATAGGGCCTGATATGGAAATATTTGCTATAGTGACTAGGTGGCCTGGCAGTTCACACGACAGCAGGATATTTAGAAAATGCCTGTTTTAGTAGGTGACAGCGGTTATCCAGCACTTAACTTCATGTTAACAACACTTTTAAATCCAATGACAAGAGCTGACAATATTTATAATTATTCTCAAATAAGAACTAGGCATATTTTTTAAAGGTTTTTCGGAGTGTGAAAAAGGAAATTTCCATGTTTACAGCTAGGACTACAGTCAAAATTGACAAATACTAGTTATATATAATTATAGCTTGTGCTGTATTGCATAATATAGGTATACAGAGAGGCGATGCTTATGATGATGGTGATCTTGCTGACAGCAGAAGTTGAGTAACACAGAAACAGTGAAAGATCTCCTACAGGTCTAGCATTCCGGCAATCTGTGATTGCACAATTTAACTAGGTAATTTGTTTGGTAATAAAGAATATCAAAACAAAACTTGTTTCATTTTAATCATTTATTTTCTGATTCTTTTTTTAAGTGTAAATTCTATTTCTAACAGATTTTTTAATTTCATATGTTCCACTCCTATCTCAAATTTTTTAGGGTAGTCAGGTAATAAATGGTAGAAGATTCAGGGAAACGAAAATAACAGATGTGAAGCGAGAGACATCGGTTAGATTATAGTTTGAATTTCGTTGTCACTATAATATGCCAGGGCTGCCAGGTGACATACAAAATTACACCAGTTATTTTTAAGATTTCTCAAAAATGGGGTTTGAACAATTACATAAATAATATAAATAAACAACAATAAATACCATAATAATGTGTAATTATTTTATTTCATGCATTTCATAGGTATTTATCAAGATCATTTATAATTTCTTTGAATTCAAATTCTATTTTTCCCAAAGTCTATGGAACTCCGATACAAAATGGCAACACCGTTCATTAAAAACCGACAAAAATAAAAAGTCCAGTAAAAGATATGATGGTAAAGCAAATTTTGGGCCATTATTTTTGTTAGGCTTATAGTCAAAGTTTTTGGTAAGTCGTCGATTTCGTGGACTTGAGATTAAGCTAAGCCAACACTAGGGAGAGATTCGCAGTTTGCTCTATAAATACCGACTGTGTCTTAGCTCGATAGTTAAGTCAGAGCAAAGTCTAAGTGCGCACTATAGATCTCACCCTTAGACTTTACAAAACCTTCCCTTGTTACTACAAAATTAAATTTAACATTCCAACATTTTGGCGAATTTTTAAGCCCATATAAGGATTTGTTTAGCTTAACTATATTATTGTCACCAGAATAGGCTCCTTCTGGCAACCTAATGTAAACATCTTCAGTTATTTCCCCATACAAAAATGCCCCAGTTACATCCATTTGGTATATAGGCTTGTTTAATTTAGTTGCTATTACAACAAACACTCTAAAGGTTGATAATCTTGCTACTGGTGCATAAATATCATAATAATCAAACACATCTTCTTGTTCAAACCCTCTAGCCACTAATCTAGCCTTATATTGTTTAACACTACTTACACCTTTCAGTTTAAAAACCCATTTGCTACTCACCATCTTCGTGTTCACTGGTGCATCACAATAGTCCCAAGTATTGTTCGCTTTTAAGGTTTGCAACTCTTTGTCTATAGCTTCACTCCATTTGCTAGCGTCTTTTCTACTCATAGCATCCTTGTATGTCACTGGCTCACTTTCTTCACTGTATACATTATTACACTTGTAGAATGAGGTTTGTTTTCTCACACGTTTGCTTCTTTCATTTAGGACTGGTGTTGTCTCTTCTGATGAAGTTTCTTCATCACTACATGGTTGATATTCACTTACAGACACACTTTCACACATAGTGATTTCACAGCTATCTTCATCAAAGTTTGTAGGGGTAACTTCTGAGGTTGTTTGAGATTCTTCACCTCCATTATTTTCTTCCTTGGAGTCAAACATTATTATTGGTTCTCCCTTTTTATTCTTTTCTTGTTCCAAGAAAACCACATCTCTCTTTGTATCAACAGTATTCTTCTCCGAGAAATATATTCTATAACCCTTGATGTCTTCCCCGTATCCAACCATCAATCCTTTTTCTGCTTTCTTATCCCATTTCTTTCTTCTTTCTTTTGGTATATGTGCATACACTGGTGTACCAAATATTTTCAATTCATGAATGTCGAAACTTTGATTTGTCCATACTTCAAATGGTGTCTTCTCATTTTGTTTACTCTTCCCCGTCCTATTTAGCACAAATGCTGCTGTATTTACTGCTTCTGCCCATAATTTCTTTGGTAAGTTCTTTGCATACAACATTGTTCTTGCTGCTTCCACCAGGGTTCTATTTTCTCTCTCAGCCTTCCCATTTTGTTCAGGTGTATATGGTACTGTTGTTTGGTGTATAATTCCACGTTTTGAAAACACTTCTTTTAACTCCTTGTTGACGAACTCGAGACCGTTGTCAGTTCTAAACATTTTTATCTTATTCCCAGTTACATTTTCTGCCTTATCAATGAAATCTTCAACACAATTCTTTATCTGGTCTTTTGTCTTGACGAAATAGACACAACGGTAGTTTGAATAGTCATCCTTCAGTATAACGAAATATCTGGAGCCACCAACAGACACCTCCTCCATTGGACCGCAGGTGTCAGCATGAATGAGCTCGCAGGTTTTTGTGCTGACATGATCGCTTTTACCAAACGGTAACCGGTGTATTTTACCCTTCAAGCAGCTCTCACATACAGAAGAGGTTAGTTCTGTGTTTATGTCCTTTTGCTGCAATACTTTTCTCACATGATCGAAATTCTGATGTGCTAATTTTTCGTGCCACTCATTTAAATCATTGTTTACTGTTTTAGCGACGCTCGCCACCTCGCATTTATAGCGTAAAACCATGTAATAAGAGTTCCCAACACGTTTTGCAATCGCACAAACACTATCGTTTTTGTAAAACTTGCACGAACCGTCATCTGTCATCATAACGTATCCTTTGTCTATGGCACGATTTACAGAGAACAAATTGGTTTTCAATTCCGGAACGAACAAAACGCCATCTAACGTAGTGTCAATCCATTCAGTGCCATTATGCACTTGCACCGCCATCTGTCCGCAGCCCAACACACTTATCGCCGCTCCATTACCCACGATAACGGATCTTTGAGAATCACTTGAAAAACTTGAATAAGACATAAATAAAGCACGGTCGTAACACATATGTTCACTTGCCCCAGAGTCCACCAGCCACTTGGATTCTACGTATAGATTTTGTCCACTCGACACAACAAATGCATTACTTTCTTTACTCTTTTTACTATTCTTATTCTCTTTTGTCATTATTTTATTCTTCCTGAACCAGCACTGCGCCTTACAATGTCCAGCTTTGCCACAATAAAAACAGTTATTATTGTTCATTTTTTCTTCACTGTTATTTTTATTGTTCTTACTTCTACACTCACTTTGAACATGTCCAAGCCTCCCACAGTTGAAACATTTTACACCACTCCTGTTCCGGGCAACAAATGCAGATGATGATGCCTGCTCTGGATCATAATTCTTC